>NC_139956.1:32139119-32319119 GCF_963454915.1 Gymnoscopelus microlampas | reverse complement strand
TATACCACTGCCAGTAACTGTAATTTTTGGGGTTGTTCTGTAGCAAAGGGTCACATCGCTTGAGTCTAATTAACGAAGCACCAACAGTTAACCACATTATGAACCCTAGCGCCTCTATTCTGGCCAGAAAAAGCAAGCATTCATCGAAAATAGCCCTACAAGCTCACAAGACGTCACGTTGTGATGATTTGTGAGCTTGTAGATCAGGTTTTTTCGGCAAAGAGACTTGGTGTAAAAGGGGAAAAAGTGAGCCCTGGATATAGGTTTTACATAAGTGGTTAAACTATTGCTAGTATCCTATAGTAGAAGACATGCACATCCCAAATCCCAACATTGGACAGGTGCTGAGTGACGATCAGTGCAGGAAAATTGAAAAATGATTATAGACATAATAATAAACCGCTCGCACACTGTAGGGCTCCAATGATAAAGTGCTTTAATGCACCCAAAAAAAAAAGAACATTTCGAACTGCACGCTCTTCATCAGACACACTTTTTTTCAGTATGCACAGACTGACTTATGGTACTTACTTTTGTGCATGGTGCGGAGGTTTTTATTGCATAGTTGTTCATAGCATGTCCCATTTCAAAGATTTGCTTCTCCAGTACAGTATATGATTTATGTAGGTAATAATAAGGCATGAGGAAATTCACTCATTCACTTTAAAGTGGTAAAGAAATCAACCTTTATTGAACCTGGCATCGATAATTTTATTAGGCTGAATGAGCTTTCATGCTGTGCAGGATTTGTACCATCTGTTATGTTTTGAACATGTGCTTAAATTGTGAACATTTCGTGCACTGCTGAACCACATGTCATCCTTGCATTTAAGTTTTTATCAATCTGAGCTTTTGTGCTGTGCAGAATCTACCATCTATAACTTAGAACGTTTTTATAAGTGGTATTTAACTGTGGATTCTGTCCTGCAGAGCTATGGAAAAAATAACCAGTCTTTTGTCTGTGTTACAGACATTTCTCGAAGCCCGAGAGAACGGTCGTGTTTCACCCCAGACACTCCGAACATGTCTCTGAGCTCTATACGCACTCACACACACACACACACACACAAACAAAGACCTCTGTGCTGCGGTGCAGCCTTCGTGCGTTTGCTCTGGGCCAGTCCTGCGCGCGATTATGCTCTTTGAACAAACAGCCAGTTTACAGCACCTTTGTCCACAGGAGGGGTGCTGTAGGGGTTCACGCTGTGGGCTTCCTTTTGTTTGTCTCTCATTATCTCTCTCTCTCTCTCTCTCTCTCCCCTTCTCTTTCTTCCCCTTTGTATTCCTCATCTACGTCTGCCTTTCGCTCCGTCTCTCCCTGCCTGCCGGCCTGCCTTGTCTCTCTTCCTCTGTCCGTTTCTTGTCTCTCTCCCTGTATTTATCTCTGCAGTACGCCAGGGAGACGGACCAGCTCAACAAAATCAACAGGAACGAAGGCAGACAAAGGCTTTTCTCCCTGGATCCTGAGACACAGGTATAGAAGCCCTCTCCACCGGCCAATCGTTTATTTATTAAGTATTGACTTCAACTTTTGAGTCCCCCCCCCCCCCCTTCACAACCTCTTGCTCTTATCTCCATCATGTACTCATAACCCCCCCGTCTTCCCTCCCTCTGTGCTGTTCCGTCTCTCCTCTCATCTCCAATCACCACCTCGCCACCTTCGACCCTCTTTCCCTTCGACCTGCATTGATTTCTCTCCCTTTCTCTTTGTTCCGTCTCATTTATTGCCCTGCCCCCTCTCTCTCTCTCTCTCCCTGTTACCCCAGAGGCTGGACTTCTCGGGCATCGAGCCGGACGTGAAGCCGTTCGAGGAGCGATTCGGCCGCCGCATCGTGGTCAGCTGCCACGACCTGACCTTCAGCCTGCAGGGCTGCGTCAGTGAGAAGGGAGACGGCGTCCTCACCAACGTATGTCAACGGCGCCTCATTTTCTTCTACTCATTTACGGAATATTATTTAACAAGAGGGCAGCTCGCCCATGTTCAGGTTGCAGGACAACAGTAAGCGTGAGCTATAGCCTGCGATGGCATCGCACAAAATAAAAAAGATCCCACCGGGATTCAGTCGCAGGCAAAGAATGGATGTGATTGATTCGACAGGCAGCACACAGTTTCCCTTTTTGCACCACAGAGCATCCCCCCAAACTGCACCCCTCTTACAGCGCTGGCCCAGATAATCTGACTTCATAATTCATGTGGCTCTGTCTAGCTCCAGCTCCAGTGCTGGTGGTTCTAACCAAACAAATCAAAGAAGAACCATGGTCAGTCTGCCTCAGGCCCGCACACTAAGATGAGGTCTTGGTGCCACAGTGTTTCTGTTTTTCTTTATATTATGCTCCGATAAAAAGACACAAATCCTAAGTGCTGTATCCTGAACTTCCCCCATAACGGTTTTCTTCCTTGATTGTCCTTTACTTGATTTTCACTCAGCAACCAAGCCAGAGTGGGACGACACTGTTAAATGTGGTTCAGTTTGGCTTCAGCCATTAGAATCACTGTAGGAATTACAGTGGTACGAAATTTGGCCTTGATTGATCTTAATTTGGCTTCCTATACCATGTAAACGGTTTCATAAACACTACCGGCCAGTGATAAACATCATCATACAACACACACACACACACACACACACACACACACACACACACACACACACACACACACACACACACACACACACACACACACACACACACACACACACACACACACACACACACACACACACACACACACACACACGTGCACACATTAAACACTCCTTTCCTTGGCTTGTTGCGTCAGATGGAAACAATCAGGTCCCAAACTGAATCTCCTCGGATAAACAAGGAGTTAAACTTAGGCAGATGGTGGCTCTGATGAATGGAGTACAAGCCTGGAGTACTGAGTGTGTGAGATGAGGTGGCGGTTTTGAGCAGGGCTGAGTGCTTCCTCCATCACAATGAATTACAATGGTGATGCAAGCAGTAAATGGACTGCATTTGTATAGCGCTTTTTCTAGTCTTTCCAACCACTCAAATGTGCTTTGAAATGTATTTCACATTCACCTATTCACACACACCGCAACGGTGGAACATCATCAAAGGTGCACTGGTCGCTTCCCGCGACACCACGGCGTTCTGGCAGTTTTTTTTTGGGGGGGGGGGGATCACGTGCACGCACAATCGCACATGCACTGGCGCGAGCATGCGTTCCCATACTATGGTCAGGCACTGCTACTACTGTTGTAAAATACTGCTGAAAAGTGAGTTTAAGAATCTTTTTTTTTTTTTGTGAAAAGGCGTTTCAGAAGCTATAGTCAGGATAGCCTAATCCGATCATCGTCGCACTGACACACACTCAAAATAACAATGCAAAACTAACTAGAATTGCGTATAAAACCATTTTCGTTTTCGTTCTTCCACCATCACCTCTATTGATAGCCTAGGCCCTATGCATTCTACTTATCTCTGCTGTCCGGCACAAACCAGCTAACTCCAAAATGTTTATTTTTCAGGAAATGAAAAAAAGTGGAGTTTGGAGGTTTTGTTCATCATTGATAAGAACAGCTGAATGGACCTCCAAGCTCACAATGAGGTTGGAGGTCAAAAAGGGGTGGAGGCTGGAGTCAGAAAAAAATGTTAACTCCGGTGGACTTTGCTGGTTTAGCAGAAAATTTGAGGATCCAATGGAGAATGGAGTTAGCTGGTTTTGTCAGAAGCGCTGTCATTACAATAGCGCCACCCCCCCCCCGGTTAAAAAATCACCATTACACCACTGAACATCAATGTGTTACACGTGGTTCACATTCACACACCAATGGAGGAGGCAACCATGCAAAGGCACACACCCGCTCATCGGGAGCATTTAGGGTCTCAGTGTCTCAAAGGACACCTCCTCCTGAGCCACTGCCTGAGCCTGAGCTATAAACCACTCGGGCTAAATCTCACGCTCCCCGGAGCGTGAGGAGCGGCCAGGGGCCAGGAGGAGAGGAGGATCCTGACATTTGACGTGAGGTTTGTAGAGATCCCTCCCTCCTCCCTTCCTTAATGTTTCCTGGAAGGCGCCGAGGTGAGGCTCCTCCATCCGTCAAGCAGCGAAACACTTAGCATGAGTGCAGACAGACTCATGTGCTGCTCGCCATGCAAAATGCACACGTCTGCCAAAACACAACACACAGCGCACACACATATAAAGAAGGCACCATCACTCACATTTTAGATGCACCGAGACATAAACCCTTGATCCACCATCATCCGGCCCTCTCAGTCTCGTGTTGCAGTGTTAATTTTGACAGCAAATTTGATTTAGTCTTTTGAATGACACATAATTTAGTTTTAGTCCTATTTTAGTCATCTGGAATGGTTTAGAGTCTAGTCTTAGTCGACTAAATACCAAAATATTAAAATGGTAAATAAAATACATGAAATCAACTACTTAAGCTACTTAATTCTTAACCCATTTAGGGCAGGAACCCCTATTTGTAACTATACCTTTCAAGACGAGAACCCCTTTTGGGGTTGTTGTTGCTATGTGCAGTATATAGCAACATAAATGTGTTGTAATTTTTGAATAAATATTTGACGTTTTCAGAAGGATTTAGGAGGCGTTTTTGGAATCGGCCTCAGGTCTAAGTGGGTTAAAATCAACACTGCATGGTACCTAAATACCAGTGTTAGCAAATTCTGATTCAGTCTTAGTCTTTTGAATAACACACCATTTAGTTGTAGTCCTATTTTAGTCATCTGAAATTGTTTAGTCTTAGTCTAGTCTTAGTCGACTAAATCAGTGGTTCTCAAACTTTTTCATGTCATGAACCCCCAAATTGACACTAATTAGCCCGCGGATGTTAATTTAACTCTGAGAGTGTACAAATGGAACCAAATGGACCCGTCAGGGTCCATTTGGTTCCATTTTTACACTCTCAGAGTTACAGAACCGTAAGGGTCCGTTTGGTTCCTATAAATGATTTAGCTGGGGACCCCCTGGTATCCCCTCAAGTACCCCTGGGGGTCCCCGTACCCCACTTTGAGAACCAATGGACTAAATATCAAAATATTTTTAGTCTTAATCTTAGTCAGCAAAATGAACACTGCTCTGTTGTTGCACCTGCAGGTGGAGCCGTTCTTCATCAGCCTGGCGCTGTTCGACGTCTCCAAGAGCTGCAAGATCTCCGCCGACTTCCACGTGGACCTCAACCCGCCGTGCGTCAGGGAGATGATGCTGACCGACGCCTCCTCCTCCTCCTCGGGGGGCCGCATCTCCCCCTCCTCGGAGTCGGAGGGGGGCGGGGGAGGAGGCGAGGAGGGGGGAGGCGGCGGCGGGGGCGGGGGCGTGGTGGTGAACGGAGACGGGGGGAGAGGGGACGGCCTGCCCGTCATGCAGCGCGTGTCGGAGTCTCTGCTGCGTTTCCCCACACAGGTAGGCCAGTATAGGCACCTTCATTTGGGTCAGTTTTCACTTCAAACTGTTTTTGATGCTCTACTACAGGGGGTTTTCAATAGGGGGTCCGGGACCTCCTAGGGGGTCCTCAGAGTTACTACAGTGGGGGCCGCCAAATCTTTGTGTGATAGTATATATATATATATATATATATATATATATATATATATATATTATTTTTATTTTTTTACATTAACCACTACCCTAGCGTCCCTTTTCTGAGGAGAACTTTGGCCAAAAATAGCAGATCTACAACAAGTTAAATCTGAGACACAATTTTATACAATATATATCTCTCTCTCAGCTAGGGGTCCTTGGCCTGAAAAACGTTGAAGACCCCTGCTCTATTAGCTAATTTTGCTGGGGACCCCCTGGAACCCCCACAAGGACCCCCCGGACCCCACTTTGAGAACCACTGATTCAGTTGATTCAGTCAGATTGATAGATAGATACTAACCTTGTTAGTACCATGGTTTTCATGCATTCCCTGTGTATGAAAATGATCAATAGATCAAACAGATCTGTACAGCAGTAGTTCTCAACCAGAGGGGATTCCAGGTGGTCCCCAGCTAAATGGAGAGTTGGTAACCAAATGGACCCTTATTAGATCTTTAACTCTTGAGAGTGTAAAATGAAACCAAATGGACCCTTATGGGTCCATTTGGTTTAATTTCACGCTCTCGAGAGTTAGATTATTGTTAAACATCCACATTCATTAATTTACAAGAAGTCTACACAATTAGAGAATGTAGAAGAATTGTTATTTTGACAAAATCCTGTCCAACGATAACAAATTATTCAAAGTCTTGGATCTGAGAATCTCATCAAATGGTGGTCCGTGGCTAATGGACCTTGATATGAAAAAGGTTGAAAACCACTGCTGTACAGCATTAACGTAACTTTGTTGGCCGGTACTTCCTGTACTTCCACTTTCAGTAGTTGTTCTGTTGTTCTTGTCCAGCGTAGATAGATACATATGGTCTGAATCACCCACGTCAGCAGCATTGAGTCAGACGTGCGTAATCTTGAGTCACACGTGAAATTTATGTCAGCAATTCCGTACTGGGTGTGAGCAACACAATTGACCATATCGTTACTGTTGGGAGGAAACCTAGTATGTCCAAAACCATTACTTTTTCAGTTCACCTGTGTCTCAGGATCCAGGGAGATGTATCAGCTATTTTTGCTACTTTTGTGCAGTACTGTCATACAGCAAAGTGTAAAATTCATTTTTGAAAAATAAAAAATAATTATATGGAGATGCAAGGTTTCTGCCTGACATCAACGATATTCATATGGTGGCCATTTTGCTCTTATGTCATACTGGAGAGGTTGTTGTGGTCCTTGGAGACGTTTGCCCCATTCGATGTGAATAGTGTCTCTTAGATCTGACCGGCGACCCATCTGGTCAGCTCTTCATCAGTCATCGAGGGAACGTTCCGAGGCGCTATGCCACCCTGCAATTACCCCGCCCAGCTGCATCTACGTCGGGTGTTGTCCTCAGTGCTGCCGTGTGCTTCGGTGCCGTCCACTCACCGTCCAGTGGTCCACATTTTTATTTAGTTTTAGTCATAATCTTTTGAATAAATTTAGTTTTAGTCATATTTTAGTCACCTGAAATGTTTTAGTTTTAGTCTAGTTTTAGTCGACTTAATATCATAAGATTTTAGTCGACTAAATCTACAGTTGATTTAGTCGACTAAACTGTATTTTGGCAGGCCTTGATGGCATCGTAATGGCTGATTTTACACTTGGTTGCGCGGCGCGTTGTGAGCTTGTAGATTTGCTATTTTCAGAGCGCAACACCCGAGTGCAACCAAACATAAAATGACTTGTCTTTTAGTTCTACTGGATCTCTTCTCCACTAGTCCCTCCCTAACATTTGTGTCTAGTTTTTATTTGTTGACGAAATTGTCAATATATTTAGTGTTAGTTTTAGTCATCATTGCTTTGTTTTTTTCGTCAGTGAAAGAAGGTAGACGACGAACATTTTCCGTCGACGAAATCAACAGTGCGCCGGTCGATGAGGTCTCACAAATTCTGCACAGCCGTGCACTTCCCCATCAAAGCACTGTGTGTACATGTAAACGGGATGTTCAGGGACGTCTGGTGCAGCTGACCGATGTTGTCCTGATTTTCCTCGACTCCACTGAGGTTGGAGGATTCCGCTGACAGTGCAGTAATTGATCACGAGAGGCCTCTATGTGAACTGAGAGGATAAAAGTGTTTTTCAAATAGACGTTTTCCCTTGTTAATCAAAGCGTTGTGAATCAATTTTCATGCTGCCGTAGCATTTCCAGATGGTGGCTGTTGTCTGTCTGCAGGTTTTCCTACCTCTAACTATTGGACTCAGACCGAAAACCTTTTGTTTGGAAGTCTGACAGTGTTTGAAAAGGACCCGTCCCTTTTGCGTCCCAGCAGAGCCCATTAGGTTTACTTTAGCATTTGTGATCTATTTCAGAACGGCTTCTTTGCCAGGTTTGTGATGTCATCTCAGCTCTGGTGAAGTAAGCGCTGCCTGCTGCCACTTCTCTTTACAATATTTCAGAGCTGCAGTTTATTGGGGAAAGAATAATGTTCATGTGTGTGAGTGTTATTCTTGACTCAGTGTGCGCACTGCACTCCTGCAGGTGTTATGTGAGACTTAGCTCACGTAGAAATGCATTCACGTGCAACAGTGGTTCTCAAAGTGGGGTCCGGGGACCCCCAGGGGTCCTTGGGGTGGTTCCAGGTGGTCCCCAGCAACATTTTGTTAATGCAACATCTTAACCACTTTATCCATTTATACGTTGGCTATTCAAAAATAGCAGATCTACAAGCTCACAGCGCGTCACTTCGTTCCGTGCTGCGAGCTTGGACACCTGCTATTTTTGAACAAATTTGAAAAAAAATCTCAAAATTTGGAATAACTTTTTTGTTTCGGTTCGGACGGCTGGCGTAACGGTCCGGCACCTAGGCTGCTAATCAATAATAAAAAAAGGCAGAAAAAGACCCCCAAAAACCACATTAAAAAAAAAAAAAAAAATGTTTTTGTTTTAACACAATTTTGGGGGTCCTTGACTTGAAAAAGTTGAAGAACCACTGACTGTACTGTATATGCTTACTTGCACTCCAAGCACTGTGATTATGCCAGCCAGCAAGAGTGGTGACCCCGCAGTAAATCAAGGTTTTGTCGGTTGCTTTGCACACGCATACTGTACACACACGCGCGCTTCCCGTTCCGTGAGACACAACACGACTATGATATGATTAGATGAGCAGACCATGAACAGATGGAAATCGATCAAATCTCCAGCATCTAATCCATACAGGAGGTAATTTAGCAGCCTCCCGTATGGATTAGACTCCGGACAAGGGACAAACCAAGGTTGCACGAGACCCAGACTTTACAGAAACATAGTAACGCACGGGGCGGGTTTTAGCCCTAGAAGCCCCGGGACAGGTAGTAGACATAATCCATGCCGCATTGGACTGTTTGAAAGTTTACAGACGCTAAATAAAACAAAGCCTCGCTAGCTTATGCGGGTCTAAATTATGGGCCCAATGACGTGCTGTAGTGCTGTAGACCAGCCTCTGTGTTTGTTCTTTAAATGAGCAGAACACACACACACACACACACACACACACACACACGCACACACGCACGCATATATATATATATACAAACAGCTGGCTGTACCTCTGTTATTAGTGAGCTATTATAGCCTGGCAGACCACAGTTTAATTTAGGTGCAGTTGGGTGTGGTCCAAGGATAGAGCCTTTAGCTCTCTCTCTCCCCCTCTCTCTCTTCTCTCTCACTCTCTCTCTCTCTCTCTCTCTTTCTGTCTGTCTGTCTCTCGTCCTCACTGCTGTCTCAGGAACAGCACTCAGGATGTAATGGGCTCTCCGTTCTGAATCCATGACAACATCCATCTCTCTCATAATAATACACTGGTGTCCATAGCATTTGTTCTCAAAGTGGGGTCAGGGGACCCCCAGGGGTCCTTGGGGGAGTACCATGGGGTCCCCAGCTAAATTAGGTACAATTGGTTACTAAATTAGAGTCACAATCATTTTAACCACTTTAACCATAATGTTATACTTACTTTGGCTATTAAAAAATAGCCAAAGTAATGAGCTTTTAGATCTGCTATTTTTGAAAAATCGTGAACATTTGTGCAAATCTTTGAATATATATAGATATTTTTTTAAAGCGAACATGTTTAACTTAAATCTTTGCTTCTGGTGGTCACTGTCACAAAATATGAGATGGGGGTCCGCAGCCAAATATGTATCATTTTGGGGGTCCTTCACATGAAAAGGTTTGAGAACCATTGGTCTACAGGTCCAATAGGATTGGTTGGGTATAGGCTAGGCGTTGAGGAAAAACACAAAAAAAAGATGTCTGCCTTTCCCTGCAACCAACTCGTTGCGCCCTTTTTCCAGTTAAGAACAGTTAAAAACAGAAACACTGCAATGGTTCTCAACAATGTGATGTGTCGGTGCCGGTGGTGGAAAAGTTAACTTCCAAAAAAAGGTGTGACGGTGGAAAATGTGCATGGTTTGTCCCAGTCCTGCTTTAAGTAGAATGGGAGCGATCATGTGAGGAATAGGCAGACTGCGTAACGGACAACAGAGTGTGTGTACTACGTGTATGTGTGTGTTTTTCTGTCTGTTTGGCACACTGTGTTCCTCGAGTCATCTGACTCGCTGCGCGCACTTTGTATTATTAATGAGACAATTAATAGAGTCAATGCACATATATTTTGAAAGCATTAGCCTCTAAGTCGATGCAACAAAATCTATATTACCGAATAAAATAAAATGCATACCTTTTTTTCTGGTACTGGTGCAGCATTTATGTTTTAAAAAAATATATAAATCTGGTTTTATCTTCTGGAATGTTTTGAAACCCTTCAGAAGTAACATTTTCCTCCCAAGCACTTTTGTATGCATGCACATACAGTACATATGAATTTTCTCCCTTTGCAAGTGCTCATGTTGCATCGAGGGTGACACATGAGAACCGTGCACCGTCTCACAAACCCAGAAATAGCTGTAAGCCTCACGTTGGTTTCCTGTGTGAGTTGTGCTGCCGATGGCAACCACTTCTGCCTGGCTGCAGGCCTTCATAGTGGACTGCAGGAGGAGTTTACATTATAGAATGGCTTTGAATCATAGACAGTAAAAAAGTATGGACAGCGTTACGCCCATAGACTCTACAGGCCGTTAATGAAGCTTATTGTTCAGCAATTTCCAATCTGCCATCTTTCTATATCCTATGGAAACGGAAATTAATGCTATTGGTTGGGACCAGAGCGGGGGTGGGGAATTAATGCTATTGGTTGTGTAACTTGTCAATCAAATCATCACAAGGTAGCCACGCCCCTCCTACAGCACACCCTACTTTATCATCAATTTTAAAATAAATGGGACCATATATTATCAAAACGCATGTCATGGTGATTGAAAGAAGACTTTAAACTATAGCGACTGGAAGCATATAGTATTTATGAATATGTTTATTACGTTAATAAAATCAAGTGTAAGGTTAGGCAAAAACCCATCCGCTTGAATGGAGCCTAATTACTTCTGACACCAGCAAGGCCGGCCGCTGCTATAAGCAATTTAAGCGGTCGCTTAGGGCCACAACCACTAGGGGGGGCCACATCATAAATTTAAAAAAATCATGGATCTCCTATCCAAAAACTAGCGTTATTATTTTAATATTCAATAAAACAAAATTATCTCATGACCTAATGATTTTATAACTGTAACAGTGTTTGGGGGGGGGACACCAAATCTTTTTTTGCTTGGGGCCACCAAAATCCTAGGGCCGGCCCTGCCAGCAGGGGTGAAACAGCGAGACTACAGGCCATTCATATGAACTGTCACTTCCTATACAGCCTCAATTTACGACTTGGAAGCTGGCCCCTTGCTTTGAATTCATTGATTTTTGTACTCGAGTGCCTGGCCAATATGATGAATGATTTCCCCTCCCATAACTAATGTGTCCATCAGGCTGAACAGCCTTTCACCCATCTTCCCAATTGAAAAATCCTAATGAAAAGCATTCTAGACGGAGTCATTAATGTATGTACTCCCCCAGCCTGTCAATATGAACCGCATCATCAAAGTTCCTTCACTCCTCCACCCCCGCCCCCCCTCCTCCTCCTCCAGGGCATCTTCTCGGTGACCAATCCCCACGCAGACATCTTCCTGGTGGCCCGGGTGGAGAAGGTCCTCCAGAACGGCATCACCCACTGCGCCGAGCCCTACGTCAAGACCTCCGACATCACCAAAGTACGTCACGCACACCCGCCTGCACTGAAAACGCTTTCCACGTTACATCAACCTCTGCTAAAAGAAGGTCAGGTTCGGTTTCACGTCGACCACTGAACCAGCTCCCACGGTTCACTGGAATACAAAAAGGCGATGGTTCGCGTACTGTACATCCGACACGCTACTAGTTCTACACAGTAACTAGGTATTTACTCAAGGACTGTACTTATGTCCAATTTTGAGGTATTTTTTACTTTACTGGAGTATTTCCAATTTTCAGTGCTGAGTATTTCTACATTGCACTATGGATACTTTTACTTAAGTAAAGACTATTTCTTTCCACCACTGGTTCTACAAAGAACATCTTTGTTGTCACCTGTCTACGTAATAACTTCCTACCTAACTTGCACCTGTGTTCTCATTGTTTTCCATTCGCATGTCTTTTTTTCCAGACGGCCCAGAAGGTGCTGAAAGCCGCCAAGCAGACCTGCCAGCGTCTGGGACAGTACAGGATGCCTTTTGCCTGGGCCGCCAAGTAAGATAGCCGTAACCCATAGCTCAGCACATGAGTCTGCCATAAATCTGTTAGGATTCATCATGGGAACAAGCAGAATATGGCTGACATGATTACCCCGAGGCTCTGGCTTTAGATGTGTTCAGAATCCGTCTGCCCAATATTGATGTAATAGATCCTCTTCTTGCTTCAGGGGTCAAGTATAATCTTAGCCATGTGGTGTGAATGTGATATTCCTAGTGTACTATTCCATACTAGAGGATGCGTGCAGTGTGCACCCCGACTCCATGCAGACATGGGACCGCGACCACAACTACAGGCTATCACATAGCCTGTGGAAAAAATGCTAAAAAACAGCTTAAATTTGGGAAAAGTGAAGAATATGCTTTGTCTGTCGCTGCATATGCCAGTCGTCAATGCAATTTCAGACTGGCCAATCCACTGACTCTATTCAGACAGAGTCTGACAGAGTCTGAATAGATATTGAAAAAAAACATCTTCGTTAGTCCCTACCTGGCAAAATCAGCTTTGCCAGTCCCTGCATTTGCCAATGGACAATGCCAGTGTGCAGATTCTGAACAATTGGGCAACCTACTGAGGACAGATGTTTCTTAATTGTTTTGTATTATAGTAGGTTGCAGTGCCAGATGTGGTATTAACAGGGTCCCCACGGTCATGAAATTCCTGGAAATATTTTGAAAAAAAAAAAAAAAAATCCAGTACTGGAAAAGGTTTGAAATTGATCAAACATCATCAAAGGTCCTGGAATTTATCAAGGGTCCTGGAAAAATATTTGGCTATGCATTGTTTTTGGCTATTGATTTTGTTAAAACAAAACATTTTCATAAACATGAATAATATTACACGAAATATGTAACATAAGTAGTTTTTCGCCGAACGGGCTGTGTGACGGCAGCCTAATGTATGTCTCAAACTTTATTTTTGCTACACTGCCTATCTTTGGGCATTCTACATAGGAGTAAGAGACACATTATTGCGCCGAATGATTGTTATATAGGCCTGGAAATTGGGCTAAATATTCTGGAAAAGTTTTGGAAAAGTTTTGGAAATTCATTGCTAAAAATGTGTGGGGACCCTGTATTAACTAAATACTGTACTTAAGTACAATTTTGAGGTATTCTTTACTTTACTTGAGACCTTTTTCAAAACTTCTACTTCTACTACATCTCAGACGGAAATATTGTATTTTTACTCCACTACAATTATTTGAAAAGTTTAGTTACTAGTTAGATTTTGAATTGAGTATTAACCACTTCAGCTTTATATATATATTATTTGGTTATTTATTTTTTACATTTTGAAAACTTGGACATTCTGCATAATGAGTACTTTTACTTTTAGTACTTAAATCAATCAATCAATCAAAATATATTTTGATGCCAATACTTTTACTCAAGCAAATTTTGAACACCAGACTTTCACTTGTAACAATGTAGAGTATTTCTACATCGTGATCATAATTATTTTTGCAAATCTTTGATCTGCTATTTTTGAATAGCCGACCAATGTATATATATATATATATATATATATATATATATATATATAAAATCTAAAATGACACAGATGCTTAAGTGGTTTAACCCTGATTGCCTCTGGTCCCAGGCAGGTGTTTAAGGATGCCCAGGGCAGTCTGGACATGGACGGGAAGTTCTCCCCGCTCTGCCGGCAGGACAGCAGCAAAATCTCCACCGACGACATCATCAGGCTGCTGGCTGACATCAGGAAGTGAGTCATCGCCATCGGTCACCACACTTCTTACTTTCTGTTCTGCTGTGTTGTTTCCTTTTACGAGTCGGCGCTTGGTTACCGTTGTTCAAAACATACGCTCATATTTTGACCCCACACACACACACACACACACACACACACACACACACACACACACACACACACACACACAGAAATAGACAGGATATCGTCTCTGTCGGTTGGAAACCTCATATGTCCAAAACTGTTACTTTTTCAGGATAAAAATTCAAAAATATCAAAAGTAGCAAATCTACAAGCTTGTGATCAATACAAGCTAAGTTGATTTTCCACTTAGAAATAGGCATCAACCTGTATGAATGAGGCATCAACTACGGTGTATGAGTAGTTTGACTTACGCATTTTCACATTGTTTATTAGATCAGTGATTGTATCTTCATATTTCTACTTTTTATGTTTTTTTTTTCATAAATGAATGCCCTACTATAACTAGTAACTAACTAACTATAGTGTCACATAAAAGTAGCATAAATGTGTGATCCACAAGCTCACAACGCATTGCGATGCGACGCATTGTGGGCTTGTAGATTTCTGAAAGTGGTTAAGTCTCTCTGTGAGTTTTATAAATATTGAACCAATGAAAAGTATTAACGAGAGCTTGTGACTAAATAATAACTACATTGGATCCATTTGAACACAGGGTTCTTTTTTTTTCTTCCATTTTCTGAAAAGTAACCGTTTTGGATTTCCACCCGACATCAGCAGCATCAAACTGGAGGTGGTTGAAAAGAGAAAGGTTGAGATTGACTGTGTTAGATTGTCTTGGTTCTCCCTTTTCCTCTCCTCTGTAGGCCTGAGAAGAGCAAGCTCCAGACCATCCCTGGACAGCTGAACGTCACCATCGAGTGTGTTCCACCTGACATCTCCAGTATGTAGTCCTTTGCGTACATCTTCATTATCCTACCATAAGTGCTCATTTCGTTGACTAAAACTATGACGAAAACGTTTCGTCGATAAAAGATTTTCACTGACCAAAACTAAATAACAACTAAGCGCTATGATGACTAAAACTATGACTAAATATATTGACAATTTCTTCAACAAATAAAAACAAAACTGTTTGGGACTAGTGGAGAAGAGATCCAGTAGAACTAAGACAAGTCATTTTATGCTTGGCTGCTCGTGGGCGTCACGCAAAAAAAAAAGCCGATCTACAAGCTCACAACACGTCGCAGACGCGTTGTGAGCTTGTAAATCGGCTATTTTCGGCACACAATCAGGCATCATGATGCCAGCAAGGCCTGCCAAAATGACAAAAATGTGACTAAAGATAAATCGAATTTTATTCAAAAGGCTATGACTAAAACTAAATCAAAATTTGCTAAAAAAAAAAATTAACACTGCCTACCATTTAGCCCCTGGAACATTGTTTACAATGTATAGTAGAACGTCCACTTTTGAAGATTATCATGACCCTTGTAGCGAAATAAAATCAACTCTGACAGTGTACAAATAGACGTACCACAAATGTTTAAACTCTGCAGCGTTCATTTGAGGATGTTTACTCTTCTCTAAGTTTGAGCAAGCGGCCTGTCTCTTGTGATTCGATTAAGAGCACTCAACACTAACGATTATAACTAGCAGAGTCTATCGAATCATGTGGATCTCAGGATCCACATGCGAACGCCGTGGCTCCAATGTGGATCTTGGACTTCATGTGGGCCAGCCTGTGATGTCGGTCATCTATGACGTCAGTCATCTATGACATATCTATGATGTATGACTCCAAATTTGGTCAACATTTCGGCCCAATCAGAGCCCCATTAACTTACATAATAAAGTGAAATATTTCCCAAAATTCTAAAACATAATATGTTACATATTATGTAAACATGTGTGGCTGGACTTCTGTGGTCTACTGGCAGCGTGCACAAAACTGTTGGCACTCGTGGTTTGAGATATTAGCTCTGGCTACACAGACAAACAGAGACACACAGACTGACCCTCTTATAGAGAGCTAGACAGAGCCACACAAGAAAACTTGGAACGTCCAGAACAAGTCTAAGATTGGCTCCATCTATGTACAGCAAACAGAGTTATTAGACTAAACAGGGTACAACTGCATTGATCCCCAAGGGGCAATAACATGAGACTCGTCACTGTCTACTTATGGGCTCTCTGGTTACCTCAATAACCCCCCGAGTGCCATATCTCTCCGCTGACGACCACAAACCTCCTCCCCCACAGACACGGTGACCTCCTCCTACATTCCCGTCAAGCCCTTCGAGGAGGGCTGCGAGAGGGTGTCAGTGGAGATGGAGGAATTCCTCCCTGAGGAGGCCAAGTACAACTACCCCTTCACCACCTACAAGAACCACCTGTACATCTACCCCCTGCAGCTGAAATACGACAGCCAGAAGGCCTTCGCCAAGGTACAATCCACACACTGTTCATTTAACCACTTACCCTATTACAAAATATTTTGAGATGGGGGTCCGCGGCCAAATGCATATCATTTTGGGGGACCTTGACATGAAAAAGTTTGAGAACCACTGATATAGAAACATACAAGACATTTGTAGAATCCCCAGAAACAAAGATTTGAGTTAAAACATTTCGCTTTAAAAAATGATATATTCCAAAGATTTACACACATTTTCATGATTTTTCAAAAAATAGCAGATCTACAAGCTCATAGCGCGGCACTCGGTGCCGCGCTATGAGCTTGTATATCTGCTATTTTTGAATAGCCGAAGACATCTTAAAATGACACACAGATGAGTTCCCGGTCTTAAAGGCTTAAGCGCTTTTCACGTGGGTTGCGGGACTAAGTCGGCGTAGTGCGTGATCATTATAAGATGGCACCATTTCTGTCTACTCACTCTGTGTCTCTAAAGGTGATGGCCAATGTTGATGATACATGAGAAAAGAACATTAATAATGTATCATATCAATATCATATGCCCAACATCATGTATGTGTCGTGAAATTAGTGTTATCTTGACACCCCTAACCCTCCCCATCAAATACAACAACATGACATTTACAACTGATAATATGTCCGATGTTTTGCTTTCCACATTGATTAGAACATTATTACTGTAGTCAGTCTTGCTAAATGCACAGTGTAGTGTCTGTAGTGGTAGCAGAATGGACAGTGTTCTAAACTTACATGTGGGAAACATATTGAATCCCATAATTATTAACTACAGTGACTACACTGTTGCCTACATCATGGGTTTTCAACTGGTGGTCGGTGGAGGTATTGCATGTGGTCCCTGACCATGCATTTAGTAATGTAGGAAAGTGAAGATTTGTATTATATTTTATTTTATCGATGGTGGATACTGTTAATGTGCATGACAACAGAAAGGAAATTCAACTCAAGGATGACTTTATGGGAGGTTTTAGTACATCAAGGTAAATACAGGCTT
The DNA here is from genome assembly GCF_963454915.1 of Gymnoscopelus microlampas. NCBI lineage: Eukaryota > Metazoa > Chordata > Actinopteri > Myctophiformes > Myctophidae > Gymnoscopelus > Gymnoscopelus microlampas. The sequence continues at coordinate 32,301,759 of NC_139956.1, read as the reverse complement.
TTATTTGCGTTAAGACGCATCAATGTTGTCAGTTACTTGTCAGTTGATGTCAAGAACTTCCACAGAAATGGGAGTTCGAATTTCAAGGGAAACTGTACCGGTTTACCTGGTTGAGTCATCATTGAAATGTGCCAATATCAATCGCATGTGCTTCCTTGTACTTGTGCAATTCAAAAATGGCCCCTGTCTAAGTCTATTTTTTTTAGACTTTTTTTATTTCCCCAACCAACCAGAGTGCAGTGGGCGTCGCTCCAAATATTGTGTTGACGGGGCGGGGCTGACGGACAGATCGGTGAACCAATGGGATCAGGCGCATTCTTTCTCCGCTGAACTCCCTTTGGCTCTGTACATGCATATTTCACTGTGCGTATTGATGGAGTGACCTACTGTTTTTCGCCCCCTCCCTCCCTCCCTCCAGGCGAGAAACATAGCTGTCTGCATCCAGTTCCGAGACTCCGATGAGGAAGGAGCCTCTCCCCTGAAGGTGAGTTTGAGAGGAAGTGTAGAAATAATTATAAGACAATGATGCTTACCGAGTTTGCTGTGACATACCGTACCTTTCCCAGGTAAAGGGACAGTTCAAAGGAACTATATATGTTGAGGTGAATTGGTTATTGGCAAAAAAAGAAGAGGATACTAACCCAGCCACTGAGTCAAACCCAGGTCTCCGTGCATGGGCCAAAATTTCTACTGTTGAGCTAATGCGGAACAACTGCTTGGGCAGGGGAGATATTGCACTTTGATCTTCAGGCAATACCATTTCCCAACTTCTGTTCCTACCCAAACACAAATGTCTCAATAGAAGAGAAGGGAGACCACCTCCAACTATCGCAATTGTGTTAGTTATATTGTATTAACATACTATACAGATTGGTCAATCTAATAGTTCTATTCACACAAAACTTCAAGAGTGCAGCTTTAAAGCCTGCCATGGCATAAGCTCAAATATTATGTGTGGAGTAAACAAGTTTTGGGGTAATTAAGGATGATCCCAAACATATCCACACGCTTATTAACACTGGCTGAATGGCTGCATCATGTACAGTAATTTAATGTGTATTGGACTAGTAGTTGGTTTTGGTATTCAGTCAAAGTTCTATACCCAGAGTCCGTATTGGATTCAGTCAGCGCATCGTACTACATCACTTAGACATACAGTACATGTACTAAGAACAGATTGGTGCCAGAAAGGAAAACACTGGGAAACCTTCTACGTTTCCCGTGATGGACCATGATTGGCGATTAACAGCATACAACATATAACAGGATGTAACGGTTTGTGACGATCCAGTACAATTAATGTCATGTAAGAAGAAAGATCAGGGATGTAAAAAAAGTGAGCTGACACTCCCAAAAAGTGAGAGGACACAAAGTAGCAGTTAAACTGCAGCCCGAGCAGCAAGAGAAGGAGAAAGGAAACGCTTACAGAAGCTGGTTATTACTGCTGGCAAGGGGAGATAACAAATGGTCTCTCTCTCTCTCTCTCTCTCTCTGTCTCTCTCTCTCTGTCTCTCTCTCAAGAGGGCCCTCTCTTTCTTTCTCTTTTTTTTTTTACAGCACATGTCAAATATTTGTGGGTGGAAACAGTCATCAAACGACTGCAGACTCCTTTATTTTTTTCCAGTGGAAAAAAATAGAAATATAGTCAGACTTGAATTGCCATAGCATTTGCCCTCCATGAGCTTCAAGCGGTGCCTTCATAAAGATTAGCACGTATCTGCATGTGTGTGTGTGTGTTTTTTTTTTTGTCCAACAATGCTCGGGCTTGCTCCAGGCAGATTAAGTTGTTTACAAACAACATGGCAGCTCACCTCTCACAAGATCGAATCAGTGAGTCGCAGGAAGTTCCTGGACTTTACACAACACAGGATCTGATTGAGAGGAAAGAATTCTTTTGTGTGTTTTGGGTACAGGAGCTGCAACAGAATGGTTCATGTATTTCCCATTACAGACATTCATATTATGAACGTCTGTAATGTGAAAATACATGACTGTGTTGTCTTAAAGACCGTTTCCGAGATAGAAACTGTACAGTAGCTATCGGCTGCAGGCTATTTTCTGTTTTTGTTGAATTACATTTTGGTTGTTTTAATGTTTTGCTTTTGAGCCCTTATTCAGAAGTATGCAGTGCTTTTATCCTGAAGATATTATCTGCCTTATTACTGTAACAGATTCTCTACTTTTCAGTCAGTACAGCACACAGACGCGACCCAGACATACAGTATATGACAGGTTATTAACAACACAGTCAGTATGTGACCTATTTTATATTCAGCAACATTAATTACAACGTGTGCTGTCTCTGGGCAGAAAAGGGATGGATGGAAAAGGTCTGGAAGCCCACATGAAGTATGCATCTGTGGTTCTCAACCTTTTCAGGCCGTGACCCCCAAAATAATCACATTTGAACTGGGGACCCCCCAAAATAATCACATTTGAACTGGGGACCCCCCAAAATAATCATATTTGAACTGGGGACCCCCCACCCTGACAAGCACTTGGAATTGTAGGAATTGATGCATTACATTTAGTTTGACTCGGTTCCACAGATAAATATTGTGAAAATAACTCTACATAAGCTCACAACACCTCGTGCTGCGAGGCGTTGTGAGCTTGCAGATCAGCTATTTGAAAATATTTTTGCCTCTTATATTATTTGACAATTTAGCCAATGTTTGACCAGTTTTTCATATAGTTTGTTTATTACTTTTGATGCAGTAATGATCTTTTTTCATTTAATTTAATTTAATTCAAAAGGTCTTAAAAGTCCTTACATTGACACTTTACTGCCACCCCCCCCCCCCCAAAAAAAAGAAAACCCCCCTGGGGGTCCCGACCCACAGGTTGAGAACCACTGCTGTACAGTATACAGAGCAAGTATGAACAGGACTATCACTGCCACGATCCCAACCAGTCCAGACCCTCTAGTAGTCAAAGCCCAAGCCCTCATCCCTAGTCAATGTAGGTAATCTGAGCTACCATCACATGGCCACTTCCACTTATTATTACTGTGAGTCTCCACTCCCCCTCCACCCACCAGTCTGCACAACACACACCCACAAAACCACCTGCCAAATCCACTTCAAGATCTCAAACAACAGATCTGGGCTGAGATCCATGCCGGCGGGCCCCCCAGTGCTTCTTCCAGGTGGGACCTGAGAACCTGAACGTGGCCCTCACTCAGAGCTTCTCACATCCTATAATGCCCTCTCTCATCCTCTCCTAGTTACTCCAGTAGTTTCCTTATGAACGAAATGGGCTCTATGCACAGCAGCCGTATTGGAAAGAAAATTGGGCCTCTTCCTTATATTACTTCCTTCACAGGTGTTATCAATGATTCTGGTTAAGGCTCTGTTCTGGTCAAACAGAGTCAGGGTGCTGATATTGTGCATGTTGGCTCACTTGAAACTCTGCTACACCAGTGGGTATCAAAGTGTGGTCCAGGGACCCTCATGGTTCCTTGAGGGGGTTCCAAATGGCCCCTTACGGGTGTGTAACTCTGAGAGTGTACAAATGGTTCCATTTGTACACTCTCAGAGTTATGTGGGTCATTGAACTTAAAAAGAATTTGGGAACCACTGTACCACTACATTAAATGGAACAGAGCCTTCATTAGTATCATTGGTAACACCTGTGAAGGAAGAGGCCCAATTTATTTCCAATATAGCTGCTATGCATAGAGCCTATTCTCTCATCAGTAAACTCCCAATAAACTCCCAGACTATGCAATCGTCACCTCCACGACCAGCACTGGTCGTTGCTGTTCATTATAGGGATGACCACACTAATCAGTGTCCTAATTAAGGGTTTCAGCTGAGCCGTGTTGAGCTCACTTCTTCCGTTTGTCGCTCCTTATTAATCTCATGCTACACTGACCTGGTCAAGCTTGAGCTCAGCAGCACACAGACTCTCTGTTTCCCACAGGACCGCTCTTTACAGCAGGAGGCTGCTCACGTGCACTTTATATAGCTTTGACAGTGCAGTGTTTCCCCCGCTGGCACTGGGGCACTATGTCGGTTTTCGGCCTGTTGTTGGTTAGTCGGGTGGTCAGTCTGTCCGGGGCGGGCCCAAAGAAGATGGCTCGAAATGTACTGGCTGGATTGCCAATGGGATTTGCTGTGCACCTTCAGGCTCCCTGAAGGATGAACCCTAATGATTTTGATGACCCCTTGTCAGTAGTGCCACCCTTAGGCCAACATTCCCACTTCATACAAGATATCTCAAAATGTAATAGGCAGATTGCAGGATGCACCCGACTGATTTTGGTGACGCCATGGCCTTCCTTCCATTGAATATACAATATACGCATCGCCCCCTGCAGCAAATCTTTTTAATATAGTATCAAAACCAGTTTAACTAATGTATCCCAAATGTATACTTAAGCTATTCGAAAATAGTAACTCTAAAAGCTCACAACGTTTCGCAATGCGATGTGTTGTGAGCTTGTAGATCGGCTATATTTGAAACATTTTGAAGACTTGAAGACAATAAATTTCAGATGGGTGTGGTCAGTGGCCAAATAGATATCAATTTGGGTGTCCTTGACATGAAAATGTCAGAGTACCACTGTTCTAAGATGCTTGCTTTTTAAAGGACCATATGCCACCTCTTATTTCCTCTATTGTCCACACACACACACACACACACACACACACACACACACACACACACACACACACACACACACACAGATTGCTGAACAGTTGCTCACCGTCATGCCCTGACTGTCACAAGGCCCTGAGGCCGATGACTGACTGGTGTGCTTTGCTTGTGTTTCAGTGCATCTACGGCAAGCCGGGAGAGTCACTCTTCACCAGCAGTGCCTACGCAGCCGTCTTGCACCACAACCAGAACCCGGAGTTTTATGATGAGGTGAGGTCACTTTCTTTTAACCCCGAGTTGATCTCTCCTATTAGCTGCTAACGCCTCTCATGTTCACGGCAGAGACTTGTCAACATATTGTTTTGTCGGTGTCGGGCAGAAACCTTGTATCCCCATATTTCATCTTTTTACGTATTCTTTTTAAAAGTTTTTTTTATTTCTATGAGTTCCCTAATTTATACTTTGTCGTATGACAGTGTCGTGCTAAAGTAGCGATTATTTTAAGATTTAGAAAATCTTTGAAAATCTTTGCCAATATAGTGTTGAAAGTGGTTAAATCTCAGTTCTGTCTGAGTTACGTCCCTTATTATGAGCATCTATTATGACCCTGCAAAATGTCTGTTAGTCTTATAATTATTGAACCAATAAAAACTGTTAAAAAGGGCTTGTGACTAAATTATCACTACATTGATCAATTTGAACACAGGTAATTGTTTCCCAATTTCCTGAAAATTTCTGGAAAGTGACTAAATTAAACCTCACGTATCAAGTCTCCTCATAACCTGAATAGTAATGATGAAGAGAGGCTATTAAACACTTAAACTCTCTAGACGCAACGCGTTGTGAGCTTGTAGATCGGCTAATGTTCGCCCCCAGAATATGGATGCTGGCGTCCAAATGGTTAACTCAGAGTGAACGTTCAGAGGAGGTGCTGCAGATTTGCAGTAGTTATGCGTCACTGAGTGGCTCTGCTCTTCCTGTATTGTAGTGCTCTCTCCAACACCCTGCAGTCTTCCTGTTTTTAACGCACGTTGTTACTCTGTGTTCACGTTGTTACTCTGTGTTCACGTTGTTCAAAGTCCATCAACCGTCAGCCTATGAATCTGTCTCAATGCACGGCTGCAAACTCACCCAAGCCTGGCGTCAGGGACCCCGGCACGCACGCACGGACGCACGCACGCACGCACGCACGCACGCACGCACGCACGCACGCACGCACGCACGCACACGCACACGCACACGCACACGCACACGCACACGCACACACACACACACTCACACGACTATAAAATGGATTAGAATCTTAAGCGATCCCTCACACATGAGTACACACAAGCATGCGTGCGCACGCACGCACGCACGCACGCACGCACGCACGCACGCACGCACGCACGCACGCACGCACGCACGCACACACACACACACACACACACACACACACACACACACACAATGGCTCACTTAGGGTCTGTTAATTGGGTCTGGCTGCTATGTGGATTTTCCTCCACGTGCTTAATCCACCAGCCTGAACGGGGGGGCCCAGAATGTTCCAACTCACAGTCATAGTCAACACAGTACTTCATTCATAATGTGTCATCTCTACAGCAGTTGTTCTCAAAACGTTTTCATGTCAAGGACCCCCAAATCAATATGTATTTGGCTGCGGACCCCCCATCTGATTCTGAAAGTATTTTGTGCCCGGGACCCCCTTATAAGATTTGTAATAAACATTCCATATTTCTTTGAAAATAGCAGATCGACAAGCTCTCAACGCGTCGCATTGCGATGCGTTGAGAGTTTGTCGATCTGCTATTTTCAAATAGCCTATATATACAGTAGGGTGTGAAGTGGTTTCATTGATTTTGACAAATTTAGCCGGGGACCCCCTGGAACCCCCTCAAGGACCCCAGGGGGTCCCCGGAACCCACTTTGAGAACCACTGCTCTGCAGGCTGTTGGTTGCTTTGGGAGAAGCGTGTGCCTGCGAGAATATAGAAGCTGGACAGCAAATAACACGAGTGACACGCGCCTAGCTCATAACTACATTGAAGAGTCGTGATGCTGATTCACTTTCTTAGTAACTTGTGTGGAATTGGGTCTTAACTAGATGTGACTGGGCTTGACTGCAGAGCCATGTGTCATTTCCTGTGACTGAAACATTTTTTACATGCTGTTGCCCCCTTGTGGCGAAGATGAGCTGAGTTAAAAACTCGGTAGTTAAAAAGTGTACTTTTTGACTTGGTCTGCTTCTTTTTTCCCCTCTACACCAAATCTCTTTGCCGGAAATAGCCGATCTAGCTTGTTGATTGGCTATTTTCATCTTAATGTTCACCTATTTTCTCAGAATGTTTGCCTCGAATTACACATGCGGCCAGAATAAGGACGCTATAGGGTTCATGTGGTTAAAGTTTTTGGTATTTTTTGCCTAGTGACTTCCTAACGGCACTTTTACTTAATGTCAGTTGTATTTCTGGGTACTAAATCCTAAATATGTGAGCAGTTATTCACTGCTCTCTTTTTTTACCAAACCAATGCAGACTGTGGTTGGTTGTGCAGGCTGTGTGGTCATACAGTAGGTACATTATCATTGTGATCTAAGCTCATAATAAGGGGTGTAGTAACACAGATGGAATTGAGATTTCTCTGGGGAAGTGAGGCCGACATAACATTGCATTGCACCTGACCGGTCCCTTCAATTTGGGTTCCAGGTCAAGATTGAGCTGCCCGTCCATGTGCACGACAAGCACCACATCCTCTTCACCTTTTACCACATCAGCTGTGAGATCAGCAGCAAGCCCAGCACCAAGAAGAGAGAGGGAGTGGAGTCACTGGGTAAGTGAATGTGCATGTTTTTTTTTTCTCTTAAATTTAGAGCAGTCCAAAAAAAATGTACCCCCTTTTTCTCCCCAATTTAGTCGTTATCCTGATTAATTCCTCCCCACACACATTTCTATGTTGTCACTGCTGTTGTATCCTACTGACTCACCTGCCAGTGAGGAGCCCCCACTGGGAGGATGTAGAGCCTTCGTCCTACTCATCCCGCCCAACACTCCCCGCTGACAGGGGCCGCCCCAGCCCGTAGGAGTACTTACAATGACCAATATCAACCCCCCCCCGCCCACCCGGCTTTCCTCCTCCGAACACCAATTGTGTTCGCATAGACGCCCGACAAAACCGGATGCACCGCGCCGCGGTGGATTCGAACCCACAACCTCTTGTGGTGGTGGGCAGGGGACTTTACCACTGTGCCACCCGCGCTCCGCTGTGCCGTGCACATCGTGTGCCGTTGGTGATAAAAGAAAGAGCACACTAGCACTTCAAAAAACATACAGAAAGATATCACTGAGGATAAAAAAAGACAAGGACGCCCCTAAGGCAGGGGTCTTCAACAGGGGGTCCGGTACCCCTAGGGGGTCCGCCAAATCTTTGTGTGATATTTATTTTCTTTACCTTAACCACTTGAAACCTAGCATTCCCTTTTCTGAGGAGAACTTTAGCCAAAAATAGCAGATCTACAAGCTCTCAACGCCTCGCGCTGCGAGGCGTTGAGAGCTTGTAGATCGGCTATTTTTGGCAAAGAGGCTATAGGTGTAGAGGGAATTAAGAGCAGACTAAGTAAAAAAAAAACTTTAATCTGAAACACAATTTTATACAATATAGAGTAGGGGGTCCCTGCTTCATCTCTCTCTCAGCTAGGGGGTCCTTGGCCTGAAAAGGTTGAAGACCCCTGCCCTAAGGCTTAGTGCAGTAGCTGAATGTATGCATACCTTCATGGGTGTTCGTGTATACTTGGTGTTATTGAAAGTGTGTGTATGTGTGCAGTGCACGTGACCCAGTGTCCCTAACGGTACTGTCCCGCCTCCTGTGTTCCAGTGGGCTTCTCCTGGATCTCACTGCTGAACAGCGGCAGGATGCAGTCCACAGAGGTCCAGCTGCCGGTGGCCGCCACCCTGCCGCCTGGATACCTTGGGGACAAGAGTCATGAAAACAAGAAGGTACCGCTCTCTATAGGCTCTATGCACAGCAGCCATATTGGGAATGAATTGGGCCCCTTCTTTACTTCCTTCACAGGTGTTGCCAATGACACTAATTAAGGCTCTGTTCCATTTAGTGTGGTTGTCTTATTTTCAAGGACCCCCATAACTCTGAGAGTGTACAAATGGAACCAAATGGACCCTTAGAGGTCCATTTGGTTCCATTTGTACACTCTCAGAGTTACACACCCACCATAAGGGGCCATTTGGGAACCAAAATGGAGTGTTTCTAGTGAGCCAACATGCACGATATCAGCACCCTGACCAGAATGGAACAGAGCCTTCATTAGTATCATTGGTAACACCTGTGAAGGAAGTAAGAAGAGGCCCAATTTCTTTCCAATATGACTGCTGTGCATAGAGCCTATTATGTATGAGGCCCCAAGTATGAGTGTCAAGCAGTGATGTAACCAGGGTGGTAATACTTTATAGAAATGATCACTTGTAAGTCATTTAGAAGCTAATAGTTAATGATGAACTGTACATAATTTTGTTATAGTTCATATTGTACAAATGATTTATGATGGTAAAAGTAATCTATGAATGACAAATGATTTCTTAATAATTAATCATAATTTACCCGTTAATGCATGTCAATGACAGACGTGCTGGACAGTTCAGTTTCTCACATTACTATACCTGGCCTCTGTTTTTGAACAGTCGCAACCAGATATCAGGTGGGTAGAAAATGCCAAGCCTCTGTTCAAAGTGAGGACCCACGCGGCATCGACGATATACGCTCAGGTACAATGCGTCACACACACACACACACACACACGCACACACGCACACACACACGCACACACGCACACGCACACACACACACACACACACACACATATACAGTATGGTTCACAAGAATGGCTCATAGTTATGTTTATTATGTTTTATTGTTTCTCTGTAGGACCTGCATCTACACAATTTCTTCCAGCACTGCCAGCTGATGAGGACAACATCAGAGGCCAACCCAGCAGAACTCATCAAATATCTAAAGGTGAGAGGAGACACAGGGAGTGTGTTCCATGTGGTCCCAGTGGCCCATTAATATGGTCACCAATGACGGGTAAAGAACAGTGTACAGAACATGCAGTGCTAGTAGAAATACCCTTAAAATTCTGATGCACACAGATTCATGTTCTACTCTAATTCTACTTTAATGTCCAAGATTTACTGCCTGGTATTGTCCTTCTAATGCGTGAGGGCCGGGTGCCGTGTTTTTTAAATAAATGTTCTGGAAAACTAAAAAAGTTGACCCCCTCATGCATTAAAAGGACAATATCAGTCACCGTAACCAGAATGTGTGTTTTTACAGTATACAGGGTTTATACAGTATACTGTAGGAGGAGGCGTCTGATAAAATGAATACAAAATATCTAAATACTGACTCAAGCAACTTAAAAACTCTCTGGGTTGCACACAAAAGCCAGAGTAGATGTTAAAATGACCCCAGGGCCCAGACGTGTGTTAATTTGAAATAAACCATACTGTACCTAAGCATTACCAGACTAACAGTGCCTAAACTGAACCAGCTGCACGCTATAACCATTATGATTTTCCCAGACCGACAAAATGCTGCAGATGATGGAGGGATGCATTATGGGTAGAACTGAAGTCATGTGAAGTTTCCCCATACTGACCTCTTCTTTGCTTTCTATTTTCTACCCTTCATATCAGTGGAGGACATTTTATGAAATTGGTACAGGGCAAATGCGACCCATTCTGAAAAAAATCTAAGGTCTTGAAAATGTTGGGGTAGTTCTACAACTTTTCCCCCAAAGTGCAGTTTCATAGCAAGATACTAACCTAAATGCCTAAATGTCGCGCCTTTAACTAGATAATTTCAGCTGAATGTTTAAAATTAAACCACTTGGTTGACCAGGGTCCCCAGGGATCTGTACTTGGTCCCCCATTTTTTCTCCTCTACACCAAATCACTTGGCTGAGAATAGCCGATCTACAAGCTCACAATGCGTCGCAACGCATTTTCACAGAATGTTAGCCTATTTTCACATGCCCGGAATAGGGACGCTAGGGTTTTTTGGGGGTCATTTGACCTCTGCCCCTATGCTTAATTCTGATAACCATACAGCCGCTTCACTCTTTGCCCTCTCCCCAGTGCCTGCACGCCACAGAGACTCAGGTCATCATCAACTTCCTGCCTATGGTGCTGATGCAGCTGTTTGAGGTCCTCACCACGGCGACCAAAGAAGCCCACGACATCGCCGTCAACTCTCTGCGGTCGGTCGGGGGGTTTGAGGCGTTCATGCACATACTAGTCCTGAGTCTCAACAGCTAGACTTCAGATTTTATATCTATTAACCACTTTAAACCCTATTTATACTTTGTTGACCGGGGTCCCTTACTTTTATACAGCTCTACACCACATCTCTCAGCTTAAAATAGCTGATCTGCAAGCTCACCACGTGTTGCATAGCAATGCGCTGTGAGCTTGTCGATCTGCTGTTTTTGCTGAATGTGTCCATTATACCCAAATGTACACCTATTATGACATACCCAGAATAGGGATGCTAGGGTTCATGTGGATAAACATTAGTATAATAGTTATAAAGCACACACAAGTTTACATGTATCTTATATTCACATGCGGCGGGTCATTTTAACCCATTAAAACCAGGAAAGCATCTGTGTCATTTTGGATTTTTGCGTCGGCTATTTAAAAATAGCAGATCTACAAGCTCACAGCGCGTCACTTCGTGCCGCGCTGCGAGCTTGTACATCTGCTATTTTTGAACATTTTTTTAAAGATCTTGAAAGTGTGATTTACTACTGATTTGTTGAATCGGGTCCTCAGGTCTTAATGGGTTTTAAGATGCTGTAAATGGCACTTAGTAGGGCGGTTAAGCAAACCAATTGTGCATTTTATGATAGAAGCATGAAACTTTCAGGATATCATCTACATACCCCAAGGTTTGATTTCAGACGTGGAAGCACTTTCAGATTGACCTCTGGTGACCTTGAGCGGTCATTGACCTCAGAATAGCATTTTTGCCCCATTATTCTCCATTATAATAATATATATGCCTGTTAAAATGACAGTTTTGTTCTAATAAATGAAAAATGAAACCTAATAGTCACTCTACAGAAACGGTGATTATTACTATCATGATAGTTCTGTTATGACATTGTTATTATGACATTAAAAACATCTAGGAGAGAGATAGAGAGAGCAGCAGTAAAATAAAGAAAAACAACATTGGTAAGAAAGTGCTAATGCATTCAAAGTGCAATATAGGTACAATGCTACTCAAAGGTGCTATTCATCTCATGTTGACTTTGGTTTTGGGGGCAGTACATGGTGAGCGTAGTGGGCAGATAAGCCCATATATGGAAGGTATTGTGAATTTCATGAAAGAAGCATGAAACTTCCTACAGTGTTTCTATATATCATGAAGTTTGTTTTCAGACGTGGAAGCATTTCTGAATTGACCTTTGAAACTTGTCAGAGGCTGTACACATTTTGGGCTGTCAAACCATGTTTGAAACACCCATAAGGCCCATCTTAAACCCAGAAATGTTGTTTCCTGTAAACCTTTATGAATAAAATGTCATCTATAGGCTTAGCAGATTTAGTTTAAGCTTGATTCCTAAAAGTTGCATTTTGGGCAATTTCTGTAATAAGCAGAATCAGCAAATGAATCGATTAATGAGCAAATTGCATGGAAATGACTAACATTTTGCGTCCAGTTAACTTAGAAAGGTGACTTAAGAGTCAAAGTCCATGTTTGTGATGTCCAGAAATGCATCTATTATCATGGTGAAGTCATGCAACCTTACCTAATTTGCACAATTTGCATAAAGTATGTAATAATTAGGCCATGTTTTAGCTTGTAACCAATTTAGAAAGGTGCTCTTAGAGACTAAATCTATTTTTGAATGTTCAGAAATGAATCTCTTGCCAAAAAAAAAAAACAATGTATCTGGATGCATGTCCATGTATTTATTCTCCACCTTCTCACCTACCTGCTCCCAATGAGCAGGTCGGGGTATTGTATGTTTCCTCTACCATCGGTGTGTGAATGTATGGGTGAATGTGAAGTACATTGTAAAGTGCTTTGAAGAGTCAGGAAGACTAGTAAGGTGCTATTTAAATGCAGTCCATATACCATCATCCATCCCAGCATGGTGCCCACTGGCACTCTGATGACATTCCTTGGTTGCAGTGGAACATTGATGAACATTTCTGGGATAAAAGCATTGCTTGCGGTGGCATCGCCTTCATTCTCAATGGTAAATCCTGGACAAAATACACTGTGCTTATCGGATGCTTGTGGTTGTCCTCCTCCAAGAACCTGTTAGGATGTGATACTGTCTCCTACCCTGTGAGAAGGGCAAGGTATGTGCTTAAAGTACTCGTAGAAAGTACCATTAGTGTCAATACAGTGCTTGGAGAACTTCATGCTACGCACAGTGACCATAAAGATACCGGTGCAGAGTTCTTCTTCGCATTATATTGACAGACAAATATGATTCTGCACAATGTATATATATATACAGTAGTTCATCTGCAGGTCATGTTGTGGAAGGCTGCAGATCAGAGCGAGCCACCTACAGAGGAAAGAGACGTTGTTTACTCCCAGGTGCTCCAGCTGCAGCTGCAGAGCATTGAAGGCATGCAGCGAAATTAACTGCAGACACCATTCTTTAAGACTATGTAAGTGTGAAGGAGGTGAGGTCCACTACAACCCATTCACAAGGGGGGCCAAAGCTGTATGAGTAGAGAGGCCACCTGGGAAACAGAAGGTCCCAGGTTCGATTCCCAGCCCTGACAATGTGTCAGGGTGTACATAAGCAAGACCCTTAATCCCTAACGTCTGATCTCATGTCTGACCACTTGAGCAGCAATAACCTCACTGAAGCATAAGTCTGAGAGGAGGGCTGTGGACAGTTGCCTACCAGTGACATCATCAGTAGGCAGGTTTCAAACAAGATTTAAATGTTTTCATTTCATTTTTTATTAATGCCAGAACAATGGCTTCTATTATAGCATGCAAACTTTCCAGGAATATAAAGCCTGCAGTTTATATTAGCTTGGATTCCCCATTGATGTCACTGGTAGACAGGCTTCTGACAGAAATTGTATCATTATCTCAAACCATATCCTTGAGCTCCTGCCATCTGATAGGAGGTTTAAGAGCATCAGGAGTCGGGACAAGCACCAGCACGCGGTCCAACAGTTTCTTCCCCCAAACCATCAGAACCCTGAACGCTCACCATACTGCCCCCACAACCAAAACCAACATCATGAGATGAATAGCACCTTTGAAACGCATTGCACCTATATTGCACTTTGAATGCATTAGCACTTTCTTACCAACGTTGTTTTTCTTTATTTTACTGCTGCTCTCTCTCTCCTAGATGTTTTTAATGTCATAACAATGTCATAACAGAACTATCATAATAGTAATAATCACCATTTCTGTAGAGTGATTATTAGGTTTCATTTTTCATTCATTAGACCAAGACAGTCATTTTAATAAGCATACATATTATTATAATGGAGAATAATGGGGCAAAAAGTGGGAAAAATGCAATTCTGAGGTCAATGACCGCTCAAGGTCACCAGAGGTCAATCTGAAAGTGCTTCCACGTCTGAAATCAAACCTTGGGGTATGTAGATGATATCCTGAAAGTTTCATGCTTCTATCATAAAATGCACAATACCTTCCATATATTGAGCTGCAATTGTATGTTTTCAGTGACCTTATCCCATGCTCTGATCCCCTCAGGGTGATCATTCACATCGTGTCCCGATGTCACGAGGAAGGCATCGAGCACTACCTCCGCTCGTTCCTCAAGGTGCAGTAACACCGATCACTCTCTTTCCACTCTCAAAGCAACACCTTTCCAATTAAACACCGTCATTTTTAGGCAAATTACACCTTTTTCACAGCAGCCGCTTTGACATGAAATGGAAGGTTAAACACAGGTGGTACCGGTGATACTAATGAAGGTTGTGTTCCATCCAGGTCAAACAGAGTCAGGGGGCTGCTATACTGTGTACTGTATGTTGGCCCACTTTGGCTATTCAAAAATAGCAGATATACAAGCTCATAGCGCGTCACTTAGTGCCACGCTATGAGCTTGTATATCTGCTATTTTTGAAAAATCATGAACTTTTGTGCAATTTCTTTTACTCAAATCTTTGCGTCTGGGGGTCCCTGGAACAATATTTTGACATGGGGGTCGGCCGTCAAATACATATAATTCTGGGGGTCCATGACATGAAAACGTTTGAGAACCACGGATATATAGCAGCATAAGTTTTTCAGAAAACTGTTAGGATTCAGAAGAAGATTGTAGAATCGTCTTATTGGGTTAAAGAGAGTGTGACGACAACGGAAGTCCAAAATGTTTGGTCGTTTTGATTCCCGTACCCTCAGATAGTTCTGGTTACATGTCAAATTGATTTAGATACGATGATGATATACAATCTGATTCTTCAAACATCTCAACTTTTAAAAGTGCGTCACAAATGGTCTGTTCTGCTGCAAGTCCAATGCGCTAGTGTTTGATGCTAACATCCGGGAACTATTGAGCTTCCATGATCTGGACATTTCTGTACAATTGTTTTGCCACTCTAAATGGAATAAATGTCTTTGTATCATCGGTAATACCTGTGTTTACCCAACTATTTCGTGTCAGTATTGCTGCCGTGAAAAACGGTCTATTGTCTTGGACAACCAATCGTCACTGAGCATAATTTTGTTGCTACTGATGCCATTGGAAAATGTTCAATTGTCATGCAAACTTTCATGACGTTAACGTCTGTGGCTTACGGTGCTTCCTGTTTGTACTGATGTGTGTGTGTGTGTGTGTGTGTGTGTGTGTGTGTGTGTGTGTGTGTGTGTGTGTGTGTTGCTTTGTCGTCTCAGTATGTGTTCATGACCATCAATCCTGCGCCAGGGAACCCTGGGAGGACCCACGAGGTGCTGGCCACCGCCGTCACAGCCATACTCAAACAGACGGCTGACTTCAATACCAGCAATAAATTGCTAAAGGTGTGTGTGTGTGTCTCTGTGTGGTTTTATATATTTGTATTTGATACGTTTGTTTTCAAAATATGCTTCTATACAGTGTCTGTTCATTTCGCTCTACCTTTGCCAGTTTGTCGTTCTGCACATTGCGGTTTGACATTGCAATACCAACCTTAAACGACAGAGGGCACTGTTGTATTTGCAAGCACTTGAGGTATGCAGGGCTATTTCTTCAAAAGAGCAGTGGTGGAAAGTAACTAAGTACATGCACTCAAGTACTGTACTTAAGTTCAATTTTTAGGTATTGGAGTATTTCCCGTTTTCAATACTTTTACTTCTACTCCACTACATCTCAGAGGAAAATATTGTACTTTTACTCCACTACAATTATCTGAAAACCTTAGTTACGAGTTACTTTGTAGATTTTGATTATTATTAAAAAAACATACATTAACCACTTCAGACCTAGGCTATACATACTTTGGCTATTTGAAAATAGCCGATCTACAAGCTCACAACGTGTTGCTTTGCGACGCGTTGTGAGCTTGATCTGCTATTTTCAAAGGATTTTATACATATGATAACTTGTGAAATGGGACGTTATTTAACTTTTAGTTAAAAAAAAGTGTATTTTCATATAATACACTTTTTTTCCCAATACTTTTGTACTTTTACTCAAGTACATTTTGAATACTGGTACTGTACATTTACTTGTAACAAAGCATTTCTACAATGCGGTATTGCTACTTTTACTTAAGTACAAAATGTGAGTACTTCTTCCACCACTGCAAAAAAGGAGCAAGATTCTGCCTATTCAATATCTCCTCATCTACAGTGTTCTAGAACTGCATGCCTAAGGCACATTTCTCCTGCTCGCCTGCTTACTCAGAACTGTTAGAGTGTTTTGCTGTGTACTGTAGATACATGGTGAATCTCCATCTCTTTCACGAATCAGGCCGTCTGTCGACAGATCGCCTGAATCGCAATTCAGTTTATTGCAGTCTTGAGAGTTTTCTTTCTACTTCTGTGATGTTGGTACACCAGGAAAATACCACAATGACCATAACGCCTCGTCCTTTCCTCTTTCACAGTACTCCTGGTTCTTTTTTGAAACCATGGCCAAGTCGATGGCCCAGTACCTGCAAGAAGGCAACCGCATGAAGGTAATGATATTGCACATCATCCGATCCATGGGCCTGTCACAATTATTACATAATCGTCTAGTCGCAATTATTTTATATAATCGCAATTATTTTTGCATAATCGTCATAATCAATTCCATGTTAAAAAATGTCATATTTTCAAAAAAGCAAAAATAGTGGAAATAGCAGATCTATAAGCTCAAAACGCGTCGTGTTTTGAGCTTATAGATCTGCTAATTCCACTCTTAAGGTCCTTACACACCGGGGCGATTTTTTCGTGCGAATAATGCGTTTTTTTTTAAAACCTTATAAAGTCAATGGCTCCGTACATGGAGCGAAAAAGCGAAAAAGCGTCTTTTAATTATTCGGAACGAGTCCGAATTTTGCGTATATTCGCTATTTTCGCCGGTGTGTAAGGACCTTTAATGTTTATTTTTTAAGTATAAAGTAATTAAATATGTGTCATTTGTCATATCTGCCCAGTGCAACTTTTGTTTACGAAAGCTAAAAGCCAAACAGAAATGTAATTTTTATTCATAATGTTCCATACATTTTCAACCACAGAAACACAATTAAATCGTTAATCGCAATTATTTGAGTGATAATTAATCGTCAACTTAAATTTGTAATCGTGACAGCCCTACCGATCCATGGGCCTGCTGTCTTTCCCATGCACAATTACGAATGTCCATTGTGCCATTACAGGACGCCCATACATCCCAAAGCTGTGTGTGTGTGTGTTTGCGCACGTGCGTGAGTTCATATACTGTAGGTAGATAGGCAGGTTGGCAGGTAGGTGTACATACAGTATGTTGTCGGACGGACTGACGGATTGATGGATGATTGGTACAGTTGTGGAAAATAACTAAGTACATTTACTTAAGTACAATGTTGAGGTACAGTATACTAGTGCAGAGACGTTCGCCAATCGGGCCGGGCCTGTTTCTCACTGAGGTTCCTTGGGTCGTCAGCACCTCGCCCGCCAAGTGTGAAGTCGATCGGATGAATGCACTTAACGGGTGTATTTGCAAACACGTATATCTACGTGTTTGGCACTCAATGTGTTAACAACACACATTTTGTATGGGGGTCCCTGGCACAAAATAGTTTCAGATGGGGGCACAAAGACACAATTTCAGGGCCCTTGATGTGAAAAATGTTTGAGAACCACAGTCTGCGCTACACAACTAGAAAGGCAGATGCGAGGCAGAGCTCAGCGTTCACCATGTGCTTCATGTTGTTGTGTGGTTTGGACAGATGCGTTCACCATGTGCTTCATGTTGTTGTGTGGTTTGGACAGACATGTGCTTCATGTTGTTGTGTGGTTTGGACAGATGCGTTCACCATGTGCTTCATGTTGTTGTGTGGTTTGGACAGACATGTGCTTCATGTTGTTGTGTGCTTTGGACAGATGCCTCGCGCCCAGCGCTTCCCAGACAGCTTCCACCAGGCACTGCAGTCCCTGCTGCTGTCCATCATGCCTCACATCACCATACGACACGTGGAGATCCCAGAGGAGGCCCGCTGCATCAACGTCACCCTGGCCACCTTCATCAAGGTCCGCACCACCCACCCACCCACACATGAATAGTGACTGGACATACACAGTTAGAACCTTCGTTACTGAAAAAGAGCATTCACACTCGGCATACCTACTGTACCCTGGGTAAATAAAGCTACACATAAATAAATAAATAATAATAATAATAATAATAATAATAATTTGTTAATTTGTTTAAAAAAAAGTTAAATTGACACTGGATTCTGCAGTGTATTTTACCCCCCCCCCCCCCCCCCCCCCCCTTTTTACATTATTTAACCAGATTCATCCCATTGAGATCAACTATCTCTTTTACAAATGGAACCTGACCAATAGTAGCAACAAAGTTTCAACATTTAAAAACAACAGCAACAACAATAACAAAAACAGCATAAGTTTGAATGACATTAAAATGATCAGATGACGTGCACACACAGACAACCTGGATTCAATAGATTTCACCATAGTTTTTAAAAAGGTTCAGGGTCACAATGTTTTGAATATTACGTTCCATATGTAGAGTAGAGTGTTCCATGCAGCAGGTGCAGAAAACCTAAAAGCTTTCTTTCCAAGTTCTGTTCAGACTTTGGGGGAAACAAATTCCCAAATGGCCTGGGAACAGAAATTGTATTTACAGTAATTCAAGTTAAGATAGAGATAAGATAAGCCAAGAATGGATTTGTAAATAATAACATCCCAATCAGTGCCGCTTTAGACTCCACAGGGGCTCTACGCAGGCATGTGTCCCGGCGGGGACACATGGGTAGGCGGGGCCCCACGCAACCTGTGTAGTGTGCGTGTAGGGAGAAGCGGCCCTGATCCCAATGACTGCTGAGGCAGTGTGTATATAAAGCAGGTCAATTCACTTTTAAATATAATACACAGGGGGCACCGATGGCCTAGCGGTTACGGCGCATACCACATATACAGTAGGCTCTAATGCGAGTCGCGGGTTCAAGTCCTGAGCTCGACGACCTTTGCTGTGTGTCTGCCTCTGTCTCTCTCTCCCAGTTTCCTGTTTCTCTACTGAGTGCTATCAATAAATGCCCCCCAAAATATCTTAAAAATATATGTTTATATAATACACAGAGTGAGTAAACCTGGTTATATTTCATCACAACGGCGGTGTCTAAAGGGCCATTCACACCAAGCAAGATAACTGTAACTATAACGATAATTACGTGAGATGCCCATGCTGATGAACTTTAACGTTCTGTAAACAAAGTGGCACAAACACAAACTGTGCAGTCTGCAGCTGTGTCAGGGCCCACACACGGAGCCAGAGAGAGAGAGCGAAAGAGTGATCTCCACCTCTCAGTAGTGCTGAAAGACACATACAAAATAGGCTATGGAGAATCTGACTCTGATTATTAATTATAAGGAGGCGAGATAGTTGTAGGCGTGCTTAGGTAATGCCAGCTAGACTACCAGCGAGCGTTAGCTATGCACCATAACTTTGGATAATGTGTAAATTGTTCATGTAGCTTATAGACCAATTATTTGTTTACTAACATTGAGCCTGGACGCACAGGTGATTGTTTCACGCAATCAATTCCCAACCTGTTTCGGGGTGCACTGGTTTCAGCACACCCCAACCCCCTCTTGTGTGTGTTGGCTAGTGAGACGCGTCCTAACGAGACCTGATATAATGGGTTTCGTTGCGCGCATACTGGCTGCACGCAGCCAGTATGACGTCGTCTGTTAAGGGGTCTATAAGTAGCAAAACTAAATGTACTGTACTCCTCCCCTTAAAGAAGCAGTGTTTTATTTCCTTCTCCAGAGTGTGGCTTTAACATATTGATAATTGCATCATTGTTCTTATTCAGTGAGATATAGTCTTTGCCTCTTGCTATGAATGATTTCTCTGTTTATCCATAGAAGTGGAGCGATGGCGGCATCATGGCGCTCTAAATAGGGCTTGATCATAGGAAAGAAATATAGCAGAAGCCCATACTCTGATGTAGAATGAAAAGGAGATGATTGTTTGCATATAATAATTATTGACATGTTTCTGCACAAGCCACCACCATCTTGTATTGCAAATGACTTGATGGTCTTCTATTCAGCCTTCAGAGTGTGTGCCTCTGCTACTAGGGGTGTGAGGATATATTGTCCCGCGATATATCGCGATACGTTTTCGTGACGATATGTATCGTTTTGGGAGAAGAAAAATAAATAAATATATATATATATATATATATATATTATTTTTTTTTTGCAATAATAATAATGCAAAAACAGATGTATTTGTTTGCATAAGCTTCCCCCCCCCCCCCATATATTTTCATAATGAAAAAGTGCCATATATCGTATCGATATCATATCGATGTCGTGAGCCCAATATCGTATCGTATCGTTTCATGAAATTGGTGTAGGCACACCCCTATTTGCTACATTTTTAAATATTGTATACAGTGTATGCCTATGTCAGGGCAATGCCAGTTTCTTTAGTCTAGACTAGGATCAACCTTCGCCTCTTCCTCTCTCCTCAGAGGTGCATGACGTTCATGAACCGAGGGTTTGCCTTCAGCCTGCTCAACGACTACATGTGTGGCTTCAGCCTCAAAGAACCCAAGGTACCGTCCCTCACCACACACCCAACACCTCCGACTTGAAGGTCGATAACAAAGCTAAGGTTTAGACGACAGGCGTATAGCTGAAAGAGTGAGAGTTTCAAAAGCATGACACAGAAATAAAAGTCATTCTGTAAAGGGGGGACATTCTACACAGAGAGATACATTTTCTTAGCTTACTGTACCTTACAATACGTACGCGTGTGTGTGTGTGTGTGTGTGTGTGTGTGTGTGTGTGTGTGTGTGTGTGTGTGTTCGTGCGTGTGTGTTCGTGCGTGTGTGTGTGCACGCGCTTTTCTCAGGCGCTGACTGAAATGAAATTTGATTTCCTGATGACAGTGTGCAACCACGAGCACTACATTCCGCTCAACCTGCCCATGGCGTTTGGCCGCACCAAGCTGCAGAGGGTACAAGGTGAGGGTCAAAGGTCACGTTCCATCTCACCCAACTACATCCCTGCATCATGCCACTCCCCCCACCACAGACCAAGAGCCACACAGAGCTTTCACATCAACCCACCACCCCCACCTTCGTAGACCCCTATTAACTTGCCTGACTGGACTCAAACTCCCACACGTCTATTACTGTAGCGTATTTTGATCGAACACCACAAATGCCATTGTTCTAACGTTAACTGTCACATGATGCATTAATCCCCAACACAACTTGAGACTAAGATAATAATGTTTGTTGTCACTGCCCATCAGCAAATTGCAAACAATTATATATGTTATTGAAATGGAATGCATGGAATGTTCACATTAATTTGTTTACCCCCACCTCCCTTCCTTTTCTTTTTGTTTTTGCTTGTGGTCAGATTTTATTTCATACGCAACGGAGCTTTTTGGCGCTGTAGGTAGGTAATGCCCCCCCCCCTCCCCTGACCCACCCACCCACCATGCATCTGTTTGTTGCCGTATGCAAACGTCAGTAAATGACCCCCCCCGCCCTTGCTCTGACTTGCAGCACTAACCCACCAGTCCTGCCGGTCTCTCGTGGGACTCCCCACTGCATTCACTCTCACTCACGCTCCTCATGTTGCTTTTTTTTACGCCGTCTCTGGCACGGCGGCATCATTCGCCGGCCCACCTTTTACGATCGCTTGCCTGGGCCTGTCCGCCGCGGGGGGCGACGGTGCTTGACTGTTCTGGGAATCTACTCACCCACTACCTTCTTCATCTGTCTGACTGATTTACTGAATTTAAGACTTGGGGGAAAAAAATAATAATAATAAAACAAGGAAACAATCCTTTCACGCAGCCGTATGTCTAGGTCTGTCACAATGATTACGTAATCGTCTAATCGCAATTATTTGAGATAATCGCAATTATTTTTCCATTATCGTCATAATCGTTTCCATGTTGAAAAATGTCCACGCATTTTTAAATATTAAAACAAGCAAAAATAGCAGATCTACAAGCTTATAACGCGTCACGAAGTGGCCTGTTATAAGCTTGTAGATCAGCTATTTCTGCTATTTTTTACAAGTATAAAATGATTAAATATGTCAATCATTTCTTTGTATATTTAAGTTTTGTCATATCTGCCCTGTGCAATTTTTGATTACGAAGACCAAAAGGCAAACAGAAATACAATTTGTATTCATATGTTCCAATGGGCAACGCCAAACACACAATTAAATCGTTAACCGCAATTATTTGAGTGACAAATAATCGGCAACTTGAATTTGTAATCGTGACAGCCATACGTATGCCTCGCTCACTTTCACTCTCTGTCCCTGTCCCCTCTCTTTCTCTCTCTCTCTCTCTCTTTCTCTCTCTCTTCCTTTCTCGATCTTCCTCTCTGTCTTCTCCGAGATAACGACAGAGGGTAACTCAGTTAATAATCTGCGTGGGCCTGTATTATATCGACACACACACACACACACACACGTTTGTTTTGAAACGCATTGAACCCCATTAGTTGGTTATCTTCACCGTGGTTATTCTTCATAGACGGGTTGGACTAAAAGTTGCCCGTATGCCTAACGCAGGTTCCTTTCTGAATTCCCCTCCTCTTCGGGGGTTGTTCCCATGCAACAACCAAACCAAGAGATGCCTGGAGAATGAACATGTGATTTGGTTGGCGTACTGTAACTTTGTGAAATATCGTTGTGCAATGTTGCATTAGCGTTGTTCTTCTGTGTTATGTTGCATTAGCGTTGCTCTGTGTACTGTAATGTTGCATTAGCGCCAGGAGGACACGGTGACATTTGAAAAGATCAAATGCACCCGTAGACGGACGGTTTGCCACAGTACATGTCCATTACTGAAATACAGCCAAGCCCAGGGCAGAGAATGGAAATGAATATGAAAATATGTGTTATCTATCTATCTTTGTTATAGATACAACACTTGCATGTAAAGTACCTTGGCCTCATATACTGTAGGAGATAACGTGCCACCCGATATGACATGTTGTTGACCCTTGACCAGCTGTCCCAGCTACAGAACTATAACCCATACAGAGTACTGGAGCAGCCCATGAGTCTTAACCGAGCACCACAGAATTAACCATTAGTTGAGTCATTGGACAAAAGTGATTGAAATAATACACTTTTTCTACAGTCCCCAAGTACTGGTAACTACCAGGTAAAGGTATAGTTCAGTAAGTTACTTGATAACTTACTGAACTATGTGTTTTACAAGTATTGTAAAACACCTTTAGTATTACCCATCAATTCAAGTACAATTACATTGTATTTGTCACAGCTTTGTCAGCGTATTACTCAATACGTTGTAAATTCCTGGGGGAGCAAAGGCCCATTTATACTCGACATAGAATATGTGTGTATAGATACTAATGTCTGTTATCCTGCGTTAAGTTCGTCCATCTCTGTGCACGTTTTCTGAAAGCTTACGGATACGACAATCGCGTATCTATCTACAAGGTGCAACAGTGCAATGTATGTGAGCAATGCCGCTTGCGTTATGAACATATACTGTACGCACATGTGTATACGTTCAGAACAGGGGTATAAATGGGCCTTGATAGGCGAAACTGGACTGTGAAAGGGGGAATCATTTGTTCCTGTCGAATTGCCATGTTCTCACGACAGTATGTCCCAATAGTTGTTTCATTTTCTTTTTAGTTGTTACCTTTTCCTTTGCAATTTACTCAGGAAGACGTACTGTACTTAGGGGACTGTAAATAAAAGGGCCAAGATAAGAGGATTGGCATAGAATCAAAACTCTCTGCCATTAACACTCTAATTGTATCCTTATGGCTAATTCATGTTATCTCGTATGAAATAGGCCTTTAGGTACAATCCTTGGTAAACAATCCCAAGACATAATACTCACAGTGGTGGTTCTCAAAGTGGGATCCCGGGACCCCCAGGGGTCCTTGAGGGGGGTCTCCAGCAAAAATGATTCATAGTTACCAAATGGACACTTACAGGTTATAAATGAGGGATAGTTCATCCCCAGAATTACTTTTTTTTCTATCGATTAGTCACCCCATGGAGACTTGAATTCATGGATATTTTTTTAGTTTTTGTCTCATTCCTAAGCCAATAATTTGATTACCAGCAGCAGTTCTGGTAGGAGACACTTTGTGGGGAGACACTTTGTGTCTCCTACCGGAACCGCTGCCTACCGGTCCGCTGGTCATCAAATTATTGGCTTAGGAATGAGAGAAAAACAAAAAAAATATCCATGAATCCATCGATAGATTTTTTTTTAGTGAACTGTCCCTTTAAGGTGGGTAGTCTGTGGCCTATTGCATATCAAACCGGGGGTTCTTGGAAGTTAATACGTTTGAGAACCACTGCTCTATCATAGCCTGAGTAAGGTGGGGCCGCCACTGGCTCGCTGACACCCGTCTGTGTGACCCCCCCCCCCCCCCCCGAACACAGATCAGAGCCTGGAGTTCAGCCTGACGGAGGACTACTGCACCAACCACTTCCTGGTGGGCCTGCTGCTCAGAGAGGTGGCGGGGGCCCTGATGCAGGGGCCCGACGTGCGACAGCTGGCCGTCGCCGTGCTCAAGAACCTCCTCATCAAACACGCCATGGACGACCGCTACAACGTGTACAAGGTGGGGGCAGCAGCGAGGGGGACAAAAGGGGACAAATGGAATGATGTTCATTCTGTGATGAATAATGTTTTTAAGATGGCATTTTGTGTTGAAAGATGGTTCATACATACCAGTTACACCGATCGTGCACTTTGTACAGTACGTGGCTCTGGATTAAGAGTGTTTGTTTAAATGCCAAAATTGTAAATCACAGGACAGACACATTGTATCGTGAGCTTGACACTCAGTTATTGTCTGCGAGTGACACTGAAGGACTGGTGGTAATTTACTGGCGGTGAGAGAGGGAGATCTACAAGCTCACAATGCATTACATAGATCTGCTATTTTCACTATATTTTAAATATGGTTGTCCCATTCTAGAAATTTTGTGGAGTCAAAAGTATAATATTTCTATTTAAAATATAGTGGCGTGAAAGTTGTCAGCTTGCAAAAAAACAAATACTCAGTACTGAAGTAAAAAAATTACTGAAGTAAAAAAATTACAGTACTGAAGTAAATGTACTTAGTTACTGTTCATCACTGATCGTAATCCAGTTGACTGTTTTTTTACGAGAAGCAAAAAATGTTTGCTGCTGCCACAAATGCAGTAAAATGGACGTACAGTACAAACGTTGTAGTTAGACAGTCAATGCTTGTACACAGAAAGCAAAGTTCGTGAAGTTCCAACAAGATAAGGAGGTCTGTTATGCAAACGATATGCAAATAGACACACGCAGGTATGCCATCATTAGTCCAGCCAGACAGGTGGCTCTCGAATAGTATACTGATTACAGATAAGAGCTGTTGTTTCTTATCTGCATTTGTCCTCTTTTACTGCATTACATTGTGCAGTTCACTGTGCCAAAAAGTCCCCTTTCATTTCCTTCCCCAATTTTCAGCAATAAGTGTGTAACATTTTTAACCCATTAAGACCGGGAAATGTTTAGATTTTAACCACTTTAACCATTACCTTATACTTTGGCTATTCAAAAATAGCAGCTCTACAAGCTCATAGCACGGCACAGAGTGCCGCGCTATGAGCTTGTAGATCTGCTATATTCCCCGTCCCCTAGAGGCCTGGACCGCTGGCATAGCGGACTACTACCCTATCAATAAAGGCATAAAAGCCCCAAAAAACTTAAAAAAAAAGTCCCCTAGAGGGTGCTGTGACTTAACTATGCACTAGTCTAGGTCAGTGGTTCCCAAACATGTTCATGTCAAGGACCCCCAAATTGATATGAATTTGCCACGGACTCCCATTTGAAAAGATTTTGTACCAGAGACCCATAAGGGAACATTTGTCAATATCTTTCAAGGTTTTTCAAAGAAATTACAGCTCTACAAGCTCACAACGCATCGCACCACAACACGTTGTGAGAATAAACGTGTCTTTTTAATATCAAATATCACTTGCAGCACAGAGGTGTTTCTGCTTGCTTCATAAAGTACATAATGGAGAATGACAGGGGGATGATATCGCCCAAAACTGTAACTTTTTAGGAATCAAATTCAAAAATATCAAAAGTAGCATATCGACAAGCTAAAAAAAAAAGTGCTGTTCCTCATTTCGTTGGGGACCCCCTGGAACCTCCCCAATGACCCCTGGAGGTCCCCACTGGTCTCCATTTTGACAACCGGTGCTCCATATGGCCTTGCTGCTGCTCTCATCCAGCGTTGTGTTTCGTTTCAGAACCAGCAGGCCCGGATCTGTCTCCTCTACCTGCCACTGTTGGAGTTGCTCTATGAGAACCTCAAGCAGCTGTCTGCCCAGCCCAACATGTCCGCTCCCAGCCTGGGTCTCACTGTGAGTCCCCCTCTGAGCCCCAGAGCTCCAGGAATCTCCCTGGTTTTCTGAGCCTCACTTGTCGCAGATTTCTCTGCTTACTGTTCAGTGACGTAGTGACGTATGCTGTTGCTGTCAAGGAATTGAATTATTACACTGTATATTACTCAGCACAGTGATTTGTTCAGTGACGTAGTGATGTATGCTGTTGCTGTCAAGGAATTGAATTATTACACAGTATATTACTCATGAGTTACTCAGAAGCATACTGAGCAGCAAAGAAGCACCTACTGTACTTGTACTGTGGGGTTATACGAGTGGATACGTTTACACTTGAAATACACATCAGTGCTGCTGGTTTAACATTACTCTAGCAGTCTCCAGTTGGGGATAAATGCCTAGGAGACCCTCAGGCAGGGCCCCGCTAATGGTTCCAAACTCACAGCTTGTCACTTATTAGGCTTTTGCAGTGCGGGCCCCTCGTCTGTGTGACTCCCTCCCTGCCTGGGGATCTCAGGCTGGCAAACTTCAGTGTCGTTTTACATCTCTTTTTAAATTATCTGTATTTACTGTACAGCAGTGGTTCCCAAACTGGGGGTTGGCCAACCCAACAAACTGCATAAGTGTAGACAGGCTATCTGCACATTTCTTAAGTTACAATTTAATGACCTTTAATTCAGTGCCACATGACGCCTAAGACGTCCGTTTTTATCGCCATTGTTATGCCCCGAGCGCCACGTGACATCTAAGACGTCATAAAAAAAAATCAAAAAAATATATACCGGTATATATTTTTTAATTTTTTGGGGGGGGGTTTTCTGAACCCAAGATATCATGATTTGAAAATGTGCTGCTCCATTCACGTCTTGTTTAACTTCTTACTGAAAAAGGCTGTATCTCGGCTCCTGAGCACTTTTTTTTTTACAATTAATTTTTGGCTCTGGCACTGGGACAACACAGCCAGAAATAAGTCTGGCACTGAATTAGTTAAGACCTTTTTAATACCAAATTAGCCAAATTGTCAAATATTATGTAAGAAAGAGGCAAACATTGTGAAAATAGCCGATCTACAAGCTCACAACGCCTGTGAGCTTGTAGTTCGGCTATTTTCACAATATTTATCTGTAGAACAGAGTCAAACTAAATGTAATGCCTACAATTCCAAGTGCTTGTCAGGGTGGGGGGTCCCCAGTTCAAATATGATTATTTTGGGGGTCGTAAATTTGGGAACCCTTGCTCTACAGCACATTGTAAGTAACATGTTTTTACAGTAGGCCTATAAATATAGTTATTATTATTAGTAGCAGTAAAAGCAAATGAGGCAATTTAACTGCAGCTGGTGAGATGAACATGACTAGTAGCAGATAACAACCCTCCTGAACCTCATGCTGTGTTTGTTGTCGTCCAGGGCTCCAGAGATGACCTGATCTCAAACAGCTCCATAGACACCCGCAGAATCAGCACTGCCATTGACAAAGACCACGGTGAGACCACCAGAGCTTTTATCTCTTTACCTACAGTACAGTAACTTTATACAAGACCAACATGTCATATTAGCATATCATCTAGATCAGGGATGCTCACTGTGGACCAGACCTCCCATTTATTAGGAAGTACTAGACCATACCCGGTGAAGTGCGCAGGCGAAAGTAGTTGCAAACGTGGGGTTATTGCACGTCCTGTCGCGTGCCCATCCCCCCCCCCGCGCGGGTCCCATCGCTCCACCCCGCGCCCTTACTTTCTCCTCACTACTTGAAATTATTATTTTTTTTTTTAAATAAAGGTAAACTGTTTGACTAGAATCGTGCATACCTGTAATCTTTTTTTTTTTTTTTTTTACCAATTTATACCACAATTAGAGAATACAAGAGAATACCTCAAGAGATAAATTCACACAGAGGATTTTACAGTGTAATCGGGTCCCAGATAAAATAAAAAACAAAGGTATGGGGGGTCAGTGGCCTAATGCATATCAAACTGGGCCTCCTTGAAATTCAAAAGGTTGAGAACCACTGACTAAGACTCAGCATCATCTCCAGGTCTGCTTGCTCAGAACGGCCATGTTGGGAGGAGAGAAGACAACAGAGTCTCGCTGTTCATGGACCAAGGAGCATCAGACAGTATTGAGGTGAGTCAGAGTGGAATGAGCAGTTCAGACCTAATGCCTTGCTCTCCGAATGTCGTGGGTTCAATTTCAACACGTTTGTTGCATATATCACCCCCCTGTCATTCTCCATTGTGTACTTTATGAAGCAAGCAGAAACACCTTAAAGGTGCTGTAAGTGATTATTATATTTTTGGTTAAAACAACACGTTTATTTTTAAACGGTTCTATATTCCAATATTCATGACAATAATAGAGTGTTTGTTCAGTAACAGGGGTTTCCCCGTCTCTCCAGCTCTTTAGTAAACAGAAAATACATTTTCAGGAGGGTTACACATTTCAGAGAGAGAACCCCACGGAGATCATTTATCTGCTTGTGTTCCGGTTCCGAATGTGTCATTCATTTCTTTCATCACTTACAATTTCACTTGTTTATCCTGTATCCTGTATGAGTTCTCTCTCCTGAGATTGGATGAAATTGGCGTCTCTCGACCTGAAAATGTCTTTTCTGTTTAAGGATGCGAAGCCTGCGGAGGTAGTTCAGGCAGATAACTCAAAGTTTGTGCATCAGTTGATGTTTTATTAACAAAACAAAAAAAAACCTTACTGGGAGGGAATGAATGAAATGAAACCAAATATGCTTATAAATATTTATGCTCAATATATTTATGCTCAATACATATTTATTCAATCCAAGAGTTGTGTGACTACACTAAAGAACTGGAGAGAGCCCTGTGTAGACCCCTGTTACTGAACAAACACGACTACAGCTCAGAGGTCACGTTAGTCAGGTAAATAATTGCCGGCTTTGACCATTTTTTTTATGGCCAAGACCAAAAAAAAATCCTACCGGACATCCTGACCGATTAAAAAACGTACGGTCATTTATTCTTATCAGTGTCTGCAAATCAGACACATTTCAAATGTGCCTCTCTGTAGCTGCCTCTGTTTCACAGGAGTAGGCTCTGTGGAGTTACGTGTGGAACTGCCACGGAAAATTAAATGAATACACGGAAGTTGTGTTACCACAAATCAAGAACAATGCACACGCATTTCATTGATGATGAAGCAGAGGCAACAGCTGTACCATTTCAGCGTCAGGTTGCGTAGTGTGGTTAAACCAGGAAGATTAGAGTAATGCACGCCCAACCCAACGATGGGCTAAACAAACATTAGCACTTGAATTGAAATAATTTATGGGGAGAGTCAGGAGACTGTAGTAGAAGATCACCACAAAAGCTTACTCAACTTTCCCAAAGTTGCATATAACAGATGCATGGACGCACTCCCGACTAGGGCTTTCACCAACTAGTCGACTAGTCGACTAGTATAACCACTAGTCGACCTTGTTGGTACTAATCGAATAGTTGAAAAAGAAAAAAAATGTTTTAATGGCCCATTACTATTATTATTATCATCCTCCTGCCTTTATTTGTAACAAAATGGGGTCAAAAGTATGCCCAATAATAGCCTATTATTGGGCAATAACCCCCTTTTGAGGATCCTTGGAGACGCTGCTGTGCTGCTGTTCCAGAAGCGCTTCCCTTAAAACGGCATAAAAATAAAGGCAGGAGGATAATAATAATAATAGTAATGGCATTAAAACAATGGCAAAAAAATAAAATAATAATAACTAGAAAAAGTGCTCCTCGGATCACAAGTCTCCGCCAGCAGACTTGTGTTGTGTCCTATCCGTCCTGTCTGTATAAGTGTCCTATCCGTCTTGTCTCCTGTCTATGTAAGTGTCCTATCCGTCCTGTCTGTGTAAGTGTCCTATCTGTCCTGTCTGTGTAAGTGTCCTATCCAATTGTTACAGTATCCACCATTTCTCAGCCATTTCGTGATTATTCCTGTCTTACCTCACTTTGAAAGAGGCTAAGACTCTTTCAAAGTGACACATGTATTTATAGGCCGCTATACGTCACTAGCCAATCAGATCACACTATTTCACCGTATTGTCACGTATCACGTGAGGCTTGACCAATGTTAGCTTGACATGTGGAAAGTGAAAACAATGTCTCCTGGCGGAGACAATAATTTTAAAACTAGAAAATGTGCTCCTCGGAGCACAGGTCTCCGCCAGTACTGTTCCTGATTAATCCTGTCTTACCTCACTTCAAAAGATATAAATAATCTTTTGAAGTGACACACCTATTTATAGGTCTCTATTTCATCAAGCGTCTCGCTAGCCAATCAAAGCACACCCTTTCAACATATTGTCACGTGTCACGTGAAGCTTGACCAATGTTATCTTGGTGGACACATCATTAGTTGCATCATTAGTTTCATGGTAAACTAATGATGCAACACCTTGTTTAGAAATCATTATGCACGCAGCCAGCCACGGACACAATTAACCTGCGCGATTGTAGCCTAGATAATTAATCCCCTTATGCAAGATGAACCTATTTTCTATATCCTACTCCTTTACATTCAAATAGTTTTCAGTCCCAAATATAATGCTTTTACTGTTATTATTAGCTCATTTTACACACCTGCTTGTCATTCATGCATTAAAAATTATTATGTCCGTTATTTTTATCAGATGCTATTTTTTGCAAACTGCTGTAACAAGCAGTGTCAAATGTCTTGCTCACACATTGCCAGTGGGCCACATAACTACCCCACACGTTGTATACCTTTTGAAATAGTTAACTTTAGTTTGATAAGGTAACTCAATGGGGTATTAATTGGGCTGAAAGTAAACCTTACATTTGTAGTCAAATGTCACATACTGTATATATGTCTGACATATGACTGACTGACGTCATAGATGACAGAAGTCACAGGCTGATCACATGAAGTCCGAGATCCATAATGGAATCACACCGTTCCCATGTAGATCTTGAGGTCCACATGATTAGATATGTTTTCCTCCTTTATTATGGTGCTATATTTCATTTCACTTTAAAGCTGCTATTTACAACCTCTGTGTGTTGATCCTTCAGTTAAAGGATCAATGTCATGTACCCCCTTCCCAATTTTGGCACTGATTATATTTAATTGTCAGCCCCAGTGGTGAGAGCGAGTCTCTAAAGTCTTGTTTGCAAGTACATGAGTTGAAATATCTCTGGAAAATGTGTAATAATTCTCTGTGTGTGTGTGTGTGTGTGTGTGTGTGTGTGTGTGTGTGTGCGTGCGTGCGTGTGTGCGTGCGTGCGTGCGTGCGTGCGTGCGTGCGTGCGTACTGTCTTCCAGCTCCATAGACGATGTTCTACCATGAGCAGCAGCCCGCTGCCTCCGACAGGCAGACTGGGACAGTATGAGATCAAAGGACTTCTGCTGTGCTTCCTGCACATTGTCAGGACACTGTCAGAAGGTCAGCCAACACAAGTACTCTATCGGTGTCCTACCAGGGTTCAACTTGTACAAAAACAGAGGGGACATTTTCCTAGAAAAATAACGGAAATAACAGATCTACAAGGTTATCTGCTATTTTCGCTATTAAAAAAAAAACGTATCGGCCACCAGAGATAATAAATTAATGATGACAAGAGGGGGGATATCGCACATAATAATAATAGCACATAATAATAATTAATACAAAATATTGTAAATCGCTTTACATTTTTCTCCAATCTCAAAGTGCTACAGGGTTTAAAAACACTGTCAAAATATTCATAAGCATTATCTCGGGATAAAAAGTAGATTTTTGGCTTGGGTGGCGCAGTGGTAAAGTCCCTGCCCACCACCACGGAGGTTGTGGGTTCGAATCCACCGTGGTGTACCTGGCTTTGACGAGCGTCTATACACAAACACAATTGGCCCGTGTTCCGGGGAGGGAGATATTGGTAATTGCATGTATTCCTACGGGCTGGGGCGGCACCTGTCAGCGGGGAGTTGGGCGGGAGGAGTAGGACAAAGGCTCTACGTCCTCCCGGTGGGGGCTCCTCACTGGCAGGTGAGTCAGCAGGATACGACAGCAGTGACAACACACACAAATGTGTGCGGGGAGGAATCAATCAATCGGCATAACGACTAAATTGGGGAGAAAAAGGGGTTAAAAATAATTGCCTACTCTAAATTAGTAAAAATACGTGTTTTTTTTTTAAATAAGTAAAATTAAGGCATAAAAAACCTAAGGATAAAACTAAGAGAACGCTTTGTTATGTATTGATTTTCTTTGTTATACATGGAACACGCCCCCTCAAGGCAAATCATACACTGTGTACAACCCTACTGTAATGTACCATTGGAGCTCAAAGAAATCATACTGTAGCGACAACAAAACATAATGATTCTCTGTGGTGTGCAATGTTCATCCTTTGTCCTCAGACACTCTGCTGGCCTACTGGAACAAAGTCAGCCCTCAAGACATCATGAACTTCCTCAGTCTGCTGGAGTAAGTAGCATTGTCTCCTGCAGACGATAGAATAATATTTAAACTCTTCATCATCCAGTCTGTCATCGTATGAAACAGTTAGAGATCTGTTTATCCACCAAAACCTCTTGCACTTTGTATGCCTAAGTAAGCTCGGTAATGCTGGAGTCTCGTTTCTCTTCATGTTTTTGTTTGCCAAGTGGTGAGGTTCCATTGTGCTGACTGAGGCCAACAGTAGTAATGAAATTGATTAATATTGTATTAGGCAAAAAATCCAATGATTCCAAATAAGTTGAATAACCTGGGGGGAAAGGAAAATATGGTTCATGGTGGGAAAAGAGTAAATCCCACGTATGAACTATAGAGAGAACATAGCATTTTATAGAGCTGTATTAGCCCATTTAGACCTGAGGCCGATCCTAAAAAGCCTTCTGAAAAACTAAAATGACAAAGACGCTCTCCCGGATTGAAAGATATTACACCGTATAGGTTTAACTGGTCTAAATCAACTATCAGTGTGTTGTTTTTGTGTGGTGCAGGGGTACTCGCCCTACCAAAGGGAATCGCAATGTCATTCTTTTTTTAGCGGTGCCAACCGCTCTATATCTGACTTTGTCTGTGTGTCCGTGTGTCCGGGTGTCCGTGTGTCTGTCCGGACACACCCGGACATTCTTATTGGCTGGGCTATAAACAAATATTGATGACAACATCAATACGGGGCTCATCAAAGGCACCGCTTCCTTCACACAGGGTGTGATTTTTCTTTCCTAATGGTAACCCGTCTCATCTCTCTCCCTTCCGTCGGTGGTCACTCCTCCAGAACGTGTCTGGTCCAGTTCCGCTACATTGGAAAGAGGAACATTGGCAGGTAAGCCCCCCCCCACACACACGCACGCACGCACGCACGCACGCACGCACGCACGCACACACACACACACACACACACACACACACACACACACACACACACACACACACACACACACACACACACACACACACACACACACACACACACACACACACACACACACAGAGCAGCCTTAACTGTTTTTTCAGTCAGTCACTTGAGCTAAAAGGATAACCCAAGAAAGTCCTGTGGACTCGTTTTCCATTGAGGTCCTATGTATTCAATTCATCAACATAGCACAAAAATAACACCAAAATACAATGACATCAACAAATATAAAACACTATATTTGGGGAATGCCATCACCCTTCTATGGGAGAAATGAGATCCCCCTTTGGCCTCCTGAAAGATGGATTTTCAGGCCTGTTTTGAAGGAGGCCAGTGATACACACTTTTAAAGGGAGGGTAGAAGGAGAATTTACCCATGTGTGTTCTTTGTAGGTGTTACCGTCGTTGTTGTCGCTCCCTCTAGTATTGTGGCTGTGGGTGTCATATTTAGTCAGATATAAAACACCTGTGATGTGTATCTTACCACTGATCTCCTCTATGCCTGATTGTTTGCACAAGGTGCACAATTCCATTGTTGTGTAGATTAGATACATTTCTTTGTTTGTGTTAAAGCAATGGTATCAATTTCTCGTGTGTGTGTGTGTGTGTGTGTGTGTGTGTGTGTGTGTGTGTGTGTGTGTGTGTGTGTGTGTGTGTGTGTGTGTGTGTGTGTGTGTGTGTGTGTGTGTGTGTGTGTGTGTGTGTGTGTGCGTGCGTGCGTGCGTGCGTGCGTGCGTGCACAGGACTCAGGATGCGTGGGTATCTAAGCTGTTCTCCTCAGAAAGGAAGTCTCAGACCATGCCAGCCATGCGCTGTAACCGAGCCAGCCTCCTGCAGACCAGGATGCAACAGTTCAGCATCACGGACACCTCGCTCACTCTCAACATAGGTACAGTACACCACACACACCGCTGAAACCACCGTGGAAAGTTAACATGCACCTCACCATCAGACAAACTATGGTCTTTTCTATTAGCATGTAGGTTTGCCCATCCAACTTGCCACACTATATCGGGTGTACAGCTCAACTTTATTTGTCACATCATCACAAGTTTGCACGTGTAAAAGACCCAGCTTCCCATGAATTGCATTTACAGACATCATAATACATCAAAATAGAAGTGTCAAATATAAACATGAAGTGTACTCAACAAAATAACTAACGGCAGAGTACGTCAGGCAAGTGAAGACATCATGTAGCAGCAGACATCAAGTGTGTGTGTGTGTGTGTGTGTGTGTGTGTGTGTGTGTGTGTGTGTGTGTGTGTGTGTGTGTGTGTGTGTGTGTGTGTGTGTGTGTGTGTGTGTGTGTGTGTGTGTGTGTGTGGCCTTTCAGGAACAGGGCCTTCGGAGGCAGAGGTCCACCATCAAGCCCTATTGGAAGGCAACATCTCTACCGAGGCCTGCCTCACTGTGCTGGATGTCCTGTCTCTCTTCACTCAGTGTTTTAAGGTTGCTTGATAAACACACACACACACACACACACACACACACACACACACACACACACACATGCACGCACTCAACTTGCAACTGCATAGATGATGTGTGTATACTCCATTATACAAGATGTACACACTCACCTGATTCAGCAGATTTGTGTGTGTGTGTGTGTGTGTGTGTGTGTGTGTGTGTGTGTGTGTGTGTGTGTGTGTGTGTGTGTGTGTGTGTGTGTGTGTGTGTGTGTGTGTGTGTGTGTGTGTGTGTGTGCGTGTGTGATAGACTCAGCTGCTGGACAGTGACGGTCACAACCACCTGATGAAGAAGGTGTTTGACATCTACCTGACCTTCCTTAAAGTCAGCCAATCAGAGGCAGCCCTCAGGCACGTCTTCGCTGCCCTCAGAGCCTTCATCAACAAGGTACGTTCAATATCATACACACGCCCAGTCATTGTATTTGTTGTGTCTAGGGCTTGCAACTATCGATTATTTTCTTAGCGATTTGTCTATTGATTACATTTTTGACTGAGGAGATCATTTATTTCATTTTCGTTTTTTTTATATTATCAACAAAATGAGTTGATAATATAAGTCAGACACCGCTGATCTATATGAATGGCAAGCCACTCTTGCATGAACCCTAGCGTCCCAATTCTGCGCATGTCGTAATAGGCGAACAGTCGATCTACAAGCTCACAACGCATCACAACGCTATGGGTTGTGCGCTTGCAACAGGTACGTCGGGTATTGCATAACCGGAGGGGCATGTGTACTGTGGTGGACAAAATTCATATAACAGTCATTGTAGTATTGATTCATTGAATGAATTAGTAGATGCAACAATCGTCACCCGTTCTTCCTGGCCAAACTCCTCTCCCTGAAACACTCCTTACAAACAGCCGACTCACGCAAACCTATTTCAAAGATGCCGACTGTGTCTGTGAGTCAGCTATAGAATAAAGCCCATGTAATGAGTGACCACCTGTTGTCACCCCTGTGTACCATCCTGCCAGTATAAATGTGTGTGGGACATTGGTGTTGGGGGGTGCTGGGGGAAGCTCTTGAGGGAGACACGATAGTCTCTCTCTGCTGTGATGAGATCGACAATAAAGTATGAAGTTTGATTCCTGACATCGCAGTCCTGCATCTTCCTGATCTGTTTAGCTTACTTAACCCGGGAACGCATGTCTTTGGGCTATTCAAAAATAGCAGATATACAAGCTCATAGCGCGGCACCGAGTGCCGCGCTATGAGCTTGTAGATCTGCTATTTTTGAAAAATCTTGAAAAAGAAATTGTTTCATTTTTTTTCAAAAAACTGATAGGATTTAGATTTTTTTTAAAGAATCGCCTCAGGTCTTAATGGGTTAATCAAAGTAATCAAAATCTGCCATTACAGTACCCAGCGGGCGTTGTGCCCAACAGGAATCGGCCTAGTTGTTTCTAACTTCAACATGTTGCTTTCTTGACTTCCTTTCTGTTCCCTGCACACGCTGCATTACTGACGTACTGACTTGTGTTGTGCGCGCGTGTGTCCTCCCCCCGGTCAGTTCCCGTCGGTGCTTTTCAAGGGCCGCGTGACGCTCTGCGAGGTCCTGTGCTACGAGGTGCTGAAGTGCTGCGTGTCCAAGCTGGGCTCCCTGCGCGCCGAGGCCTCCGCCCTGCTCTACCTGCTGATGAGGAACAACTACGAGTACACCAAGAGGAAGACCTTCCTGCGCACACACCTGCAGGTATAACGAGCCGGCCGCAGGGTTCCATCACAGTGTTGTTGTTGTTTTGTTGTGTGTGCGTGTTTGCATGCGGGTCAATGTGTGTGTGCGTGTGTGTGCGTGTACGTGTGCGTGTGTGTGCGTGTGCGTGTGCGTGTGTGTGTGTGTGTGTGTGTTTGTGTGTGTGTGCAGTGGTGGAAGAAGTACTCAGATATTTTACTTAGGTAAAGGTAGCAATACTACAATGTAGAAAGACTCTGTTACAAGTAAAAGGCCTGTGTTCAAAATGTTACTTGAGTAAAAGAACAAAAGTATTGGCCTCAAAATATACTTAAAGTGCCAAAAGTAAAAGTACTAATGTTTGAAAATAGCAGATCTACAAGCTCACACGTCGCGATGCGTTGTGAGCTTGTAGATCTTCTATTTTCAAATAGCCTAGGTATAAAATAGGGCTAAAGTGGTTAAAGTATGTTTTATGATAGTAATTTATATCCGCAAAGTAACTAGGAACTAAAGTTTTCAAATAAGTATAGTGGAGTAAACGTGCAATATTTGCCTCTGTGATGTAGTGGAGTGGAAGTAAAAGTATTGCAAATTGGAAATACTCTAGTAAAGTAAAAAAAATAACTCAAAATTGGACTGAAGTACAGTACATGCTCTTGGTTACTTTCCACCACTATGCATGTGCATGTGCATGTGCGTGTGCGTGTGTGTGTGCATGCGCACGCGCCTAGGGCACGTGCACAAGTTGGTTGTGAGGGGCCTTCAAAATGGCCAAACAGTCAGCAAGGTACTGCTCAGTATCAGCTATTATAGGAAGCCGCTCAATTTGGAGCAGGCGTTGTTTCCTTTACCCGTGATTGTTGTCTGCTGTGTTTGACAAGTATTGCCAACATCATTGTATGTAACAATGTTCTGCCTTATATGCAATTTGTAACTGGCTGTTTTCCTGTTATCGGATTTGCACTGGCAGTGTTTATGTCCTTTGTGCGAGGCATTCTTGTACTTCTGTTTATGTGGACATAAATAAATATTGTGTGTGTGTGTGTGTGTGAGAGAGAGAGAAAGATGGAGAGAGATTGTGGAATATTTAATTCCTCAAATTTACCTTGCGTTACCTCTCACACAAAGCTCATTATTTTCACAACCCGAACAAGAGGGACATTATCATCTTTTGGGAAGCACCTACATCAATATGACTCATACTAACCACCATTCCTCAACATCATTATTTCTGGCTAAACTTGACTCTCCCCGGCTCACTACGGAGTTCCACTCGGGCCGTTTCTTTTTCATAATCCGACTGCAGAGTAGGAGCAGGGATTTGAGCGAACGCATCCCGCTGACTTCTCGGCCCCGCATTAAAGAGCGGGTCAGTAAGCGCTGCCAGTTTTCCGGTAGCGCCTCGCTGAGCTCTGTTGACGTCTGGGCTCATTAAATCTGACTCTGAACAATAGCGTTGATTTTGTACTGCTTGAAATGCATACTTGATTCCATGTAATTTCCATGAAAAATCAACACAAATCGAATAAAAGGGTCTTGACACTTGAGAAGTTTCTGACCACTGGTGACCTCGGCGTTCGCTCCTTCATCCTGCGCTCTCACCCTCTCCCGCTCTTCTTCCTCCCTCTCGCTCCCCCGATCCCCTGTTCCCTTGTTCTCCTCCTACACGTGCCTGCGCTGCCTGTCTTCTCCTTCTGCCTCCTCCTACTGTTCCGCTGTCTCCTCTTCTTTCTATCTTTCTCATCTCCTCCGCGTCTCCCCTCACTCCCCTCCCATCTTCTCCTCATCCCCACCTCCCTCTTCCCACCTCTCCTCGTCTCCTGCCACCTCCTCCTCTTCCTCCTTCCTCCCACCCTCGTGTTTCATCTGTGTGTGTGTGTGTGTGTGTGTGTGTGTGTCACAGATCATCATCGCCGTGAGCCAGCTGATCTCGGACGTGGCGCTGACGGGCAGCTCGCGCTTCCAGGAGTCTCTGTCCATCATCAACAACTTTGCCAACAGCGACAAGGCCATGAAGGTAACAGAGGGGGGTTTGAAAGCCAAGCGCCTGTTCATAAAGGGCCAGTCGCACCAAGCACTATAACTATAGCTGTAAATGCATCATGTTAACTCATTCAGTGCCAATGTCGTCGCCGACGTCATGAAAAAATAAAATAAAGCAAATAAAACTAGAAAATGTGCTCCTCGGAGCGCAAGTCTCCGCCAGCAGACTTGTGTTGGGAATGTTGGAAATGTACTAATTCTTATGTTCTAATTCTTACAAAAAATAGAACATGTTACTGTGTCATAGTAACATGACACACTGTCTGTATACGTGTCCTATCCGTCCTGTTTGTATAAGTGTCCTATCCGTCCTGTCTGTGTAAGTGTCCTATCCGTCCTGTCTGTGTAAGTGTCCTATCCGT
Organism: Gymnoscopelus microlampas; assembly: GCF_963454915.1. Taxonomy (NCBI): domain Eukaryota; kingdom Metazoa; phylum Chordata; class Actinopteri; order Myctophiformes; family Myctophidae; genus Gymnoscopelus; species Gymnoscopelus microlampas. The sequence goes on along the minus strand of NC_139956.1, from coordinate 32,262,134 downwards.
CCTGTCTGTGTAAGTGTCCTATCCGTCTGTCGGAAAGGCGCCATGTAACCACTAAATGTTAGCTTGGCTGATGGCACTGATGTCACTTCGGAACGCGCACCGCAGCGCTCCGAAGTGACACATCTATTTATAGGCCGCTATACGTCATGCGTCTCACTAGCCAATCAGAGCACACTCTTTCAACGTATTGTCACGTGTCACGTGAGGCTTGACCAATGTTAGCTTGGCCGAGGGGGGGGGACGGAAAGTGAAAACATAGTCTCCTGGCGGAGACAATAAAAAAAAAATATATATTATATTTTTATATAATATTATTAATTATATAAAAAAAATAATTATATTATTATTATTATCTTTTTTAGATAATAATATCATGATATCATGATTTGAAGATTTGCTGCTCCATTCACTTCTTGTTTAACTTCTTACTGAAAAAGGCTGTATCTCGGCTCCTAAGCACTTTTTTTTTTTACAATGTATTTTTGGCCTTGGCACAGGGGCGATAAAGCCAGAAATAAGTTTGGCACTGAATGAGTTAAGAATCGTTCTAACTCAAGTGGATAGTTGTGTTATAGTTGCGGTACACACCACAACGATAACGACAGTGGTGAACGATATAGTTTTAGTCATAGTTACTGTATAGTGCTATACAGCTATACAAGATAACAACTTGTGTTCTTTTCGACGAGCAATGGCTCCAATGTGGATCTTGGACTTCATGTGGCCAGCCTGTGACGTCAGTCATCTATGACAGTGGTTTTCAACCTTTTTCATGCCAAGGACCCCTAAATTGATATGTATTTGGCCGCGGACCCCCATCTGAAAAGGTTTTATGCCAGGGACCCCCAAGAAGCAGAGATTTGAGTTAAAAATGTTCGCTTTAAAAGTATATATATATTCAAACATATGCACACGTTTTCAAGATTTTTCAAAAATAGCAGATCTACAAGCTCATAGCGCGGCACTCGGTGCCGCGCTATGAGCTTGTATATCTGCTATTTTTGAATACCAAAGCTAAGTGGTTAAAATGATTATGACGCTATGTTAACCAATTTCGCTGGGGACCCCCTGGTACCCCCTCAAGGACCACTGGTGGCCCCCGGACCACTGGTTGAAAACCACTGATCTATGACATATTTATGACGCTTAATGACACCAAATTTGGGCATGGTGGTTTCCAGAGCCGCGCCCCCACTGACGTTCCATCCCACCCCGCTAGCTGAGAAACACTTGTGTGAAGTTTTTCCAGGACAGTTGTGTAAACTGTGAGCGATCCAAACATGTCTGTGTTTATTCTCTGGGAGTAATTTGTGTCGTCCAAATCTGTCGTCCAAGCAACCAGATAATGGATGGGGAAGGCTTTCCTCACCATGTGAGGTTCGGCCCAGTGATCCATGGGGTTTGGTTAAAGTGATACACAAACGCATACAGTACATGAAGATGATGAATAACCAAGCCCATTGGGCCCCTTCCTTTTTTCCAAAAATAGCCGAATATCTGGATTGGTTGTTTTCGCCTAAAGCTGCTTACCATAGACTGTATAAATGAGATGGACAAAGCCACTCCCCTGCTTTCTACAGACCGAAAATGAAGCCGATTGTTCCAAGACTGTAGGTCTGCCATCTTTCAATATCGCGTCATATCGCGTCATATCCTGCAGAATGAGACCAGACCATTATTGGTTGGGTAGCTTGTCAATCAAGAGCGGGGGCGGGGAATGAATGCTATTGGTTGTGTAGCTTGTCAATCAAATCATCCCGCCCCTCGTAGAGAATAGCCTACTTTATCGTCAATTTTAAAATAAATGGGACCATAATTTAGCAAAACGCATATCCTGATGATTGAAAGGAGACTTTAAACTAGCGACTGGAAGGATATAGAATTTATGACAATTTTTATTACGGTAAGAAAATCTAGTCTAAAGTTTGTCAAAAAACCCATTCACTTGCCCTAAAATAAATTCTTTCTGACACCGCAGGTCGGCGCAGGGTAAAACAGCGCCACTCTGGCCATTCATAAGCTTCCGTGTTGGGCTCATCGTAAATATCCAAGACTTGCCCCTTGCTCCTTACACAACGGGAGCGTTTTTTTCATGCGAATAATATGTTTTTTTTAAAAACCTTATAAAGTCAATGCAAGCTTCCACAGAGCGAAAAAGCGTCTTTTAATTATTCGGAACGAGTCCGAATGTTGCATATATTCGCATAATCGTCGGTGTGTAATGACCTTTAGTGTTCACCCCCAGAATATGATTCAAGTGGTTAATGATTTACCATGACAAACGTCTTTTTATACCACGATTCTGTAACCCATTCTGTCACCCAGGGTCAATTGCCTAAGCTGTAATCCTGGGCGCTACTCTCCCTCTGCCAGCCTGGGGAGAGCCCCGAACTGAGCTCATGCTCCCTTCAATGCATGAGGAGTGAGCAGGCCGCTTAATTTATCTATGAATCTAATGAACTACTTGTCGTGTGTGTGTGTGTGTGTGTGTGTGTGTGTGTGTGTGTGTGTGTGTGTGTGTGTGTGTGTGTGTGTGTGTGTGTGTGTGTGGGTTTGCGCACAGTCCACCGCCTTCCCCTCGGAGGTGAAGGGCCTGACCAAGCGGATCCGTACGGTGCTGATGGCCACCGCTCAGATGCGGGAGCACGAGAAAGACCCCGAGATGCTGCTGGACCTCCAGTACAGCCTGGCTCGCTCCTACGCCAGCACGCCCGAGCTGAGACGCACCTGGCTGGACAGCATGGCCCGCGCGCACCTCAAGAACGGAGACCTGTCCGAGGTGACGGCAGACTCCCTCGCTTTCCCTGTCTGTCTGTCTGTCTGTCTGCCTGTCTGTCTGTCTGTCTGTCCAGATGTCTGCCTGTTTATCTGCATTTCTCTGTGTCTTTGCATATGTCCAGCTGTCACTGCTTAAAGGGATAGTTCACCCAAAAAATGACTTGAATTCATGGAGATTTTTTAGTTTTTGTTGGCGCCTGATGGCCCACCCAGTTAGTGCAGTGTTTCCCAACCTTTTTGGTGCCAAGGCACACCTGATATATATATATATATATATATATATATATATATATATATATATATATATATATATATATATATATATATATATATATATATATATATATATATACACATATACATGTACATGTACATGTACATGTACATGTGTCTTTGAGACAGTGTCTTTGTTTGAAACTTCAGTCCTAATTTAGAAAAATACTTAATAAATAAAATAAAAAAATAGGCCACAATACAACTGTCTTAGTGTGAAACTTGAGCTTGTTTTGCTGAACACAGAGTTTGTATCCTGGCTGAGACTGATGACAAGTACACACGGAGCTCCCAGTTGACCACTACAGACGGATACCAAAACACAGTCTCACCTGGTATTCTTAAACGTAACCTCAGTAAACTATGTCTAAACCTAACCTTATTCCTAAATGTAACATCAGTACAACTGTGCCTAATCCTAAACTTATTTTTAACCTTATCCTCAGTAAAACAAAGACAAGAACCGCTGGTCCGCGAAAACAAATGGAGGTAGCGTGCTTTGGGGCGAGACTTTCGGTTACCCCAGTCAGCCAACGTCGCCGCAGCCGTGGAGTGATTAAACACCACAAATTACATGGATTACGTTCACACTAACACCCTGGAGCGATTTAAACACTTTATAAGAAAACTAACACTTATGTAGTGTTTCATTGTTGGACATTCATCATGGCAGGTTATAACATGGGCTTTTGGGACAGGACATCCCCTCTTCGCCGGTACGACGTTCAGGTCCGCCGTATCGGCCCGTTCCGACCCACTTTCACCCCTGAGTACCTGCCAGGCGAGTGCAGGTGATGGCCCCTTGAAGACAATGCCACACATTTGCATTTATATGCAAATGTATATGTATCTTTCTTTTTCATTCGGCACACCTAGCATATCCTCGCTGCCCAAAAAAGGTCCGATTGCCGGGGTTGGGAAACACTGAGTTAGTGCACCGACCATACTCCTTTTGAGTCACGAGGACCCAAGATCGAATACAACTCATGTCACGTCTCGCATGTCTCCCTTCAGACATGGCCTTGGTTTCAACTCCTGCTATCTAGATGAAGCATAAAATGCTAAACAAACAAAAAGTTTATCACTCAGCACTTAGATTCATTACTGGTGAAAGCTACAGCACCCATCATTGTACCCTTTACGACAGGGTAGGCTGGTCCTCCCTCTCTGAGAGAAGAGATAGGCACTGGTATCAGTTTATTTTTAGCGGCGCTAGCCGCTCTATACCTTTAGGTATAGAGCGGATATTAGCCCTCTATACCTGGCTTTTGCGTCAACGTTCTGATTGGTCAGGCTCGCCAAGGTTCTGATTGGTCAGGTCCGTCAACGTTCTGATTGGTCAGGCTCGCCAAGGTTCTGATTGGTCAGGTCCGTCAACGTTCTGATTGGTCAGGTCCGTCAACGACAGCTATGACAGATCCGTTTTTGCCACTTACCTTGGAATGCATTTGGTGATTCGCTTCCAATGGCACTATTTAGTGCCACTGGAAGCCTTGAAATAAATTTACAGAGATTTAATATTGTTTCTCTAGTAGAAACACATATCTATGACAAAATATATCAAAGGCGCCGCTACCTTCACACAGGTGTGATTTTTAAGGCTATTGATGGGAAGGTTCCACCCTACCTTACATTACTATTAGAATGGGGAAAAAAGCACTTACCAGACCCGCTCAAGTGACTGGCTTACACTTGAGGTTCCACCTGTTCAGTGTGAACTGGGGAAATCTGCTTTCTGCTTTGATGCTCCTATTTCATGGAACACTCTACAACTCACGCTGAAAATTAATGCCCCAATATCCTATGGACAATGTAATCACCGTCTCTTAAATCTCCCTACCTCAACATGTAATTGTTTTTAACTTACAAATGTTCTGTTATGGTTTATTTTGTTGTTTCTGTGTTTTATACCTGTATGTGCCATAATTGTTGATATTTGTGTGCGTAATTTCGTCAGCATTGCAAATGAGGGTAAACCTCAATGCTCTTTTCGAGAATAAATAAAGGTTTCAAAGTGTCATTGCCACAATGTAAACATGTCGACTCCCGCCAGCAGCGGCATCCGGGTTCATCTGAGACGAACAGGCACTTACTTTCAGAGAAGCTCAATTGTTTGCTCTCTCTCCTATTAAACCACCGTGCATTGATTGACACGGTACCGAAACTGGCTGGCATCACACCAAGCATGGATCTTATCTACGGCGCAAGATAAGATCATAAGACATGAGTTACCGGAGCTCAGCAGTGTTTTACAGTGTACCCAGAGCCACTCCTGGTCAACAGCAGTGGCTGTTGAAAGGGAAACAAATATGATGAGCGTAACCGCACTGTCACTGATCCAATTGTGACACTGTACTGTCTACACAGTATGTCATAATGCATGATAGATGGCGAAATGGTTAACCACAGTAAAGAACTGCAAAGCGCCGTTTATTTGCTTTATGCAAGTCATTTACCCAACACCGTTGCACAAGTGGGAAGAGATGTTGTATTGCTAAGGCAGAACGTTGTTATATCTCTGGGAAATGCAGGGTCCGGTTTGTAGACAAACTGTTATTTAAACAAATGCAGGCATGTTAGTTTTTTTTAAATGTTCTGTACAGCCTATTACTCTTGCCCAGTTAAACACATCATAACAGCACTATAGAATGGTTGGCTTTGATACCTGGGGTCCAAATTAATAAACACAACTCTAATACTGTCTCTGTCTGTCTGTCTGTGTCTCTCTCTCTCTCTCTCTCTCTCTCTCTCTCTCTCTCTCTCTCTCTCTCTGCTTACTGTATGTGTGTAGTTATATTTATATCTCCATAGTAACAGTAGACCTGGCCTTGACCTCTCTTTTTCCATGTCCACTAAAGTTATATATTGCTTCCTGCTGTCGGGCGGAAACCTTGTGTGTCCAAAACCATTCCTTTTTTTATTACAGTTTTAAAAACATATTGAAGTAGTGAAAATAGCCGATCTATAAGCTTGTAGATCTGTTATTTTCACTGCTTCCGTGCAACACTCTTGTATGATGAAGTAGGGCATTCATTTACGAAAAGACAGACAGCGACGATATTCACTGGGTCCTTCTGTCTTTGTTCTTGTGTCAACAGGCGGCGATGTGTTACATCCACGTAGCTGCGCTGGTGGCAGAGTACCTCCACAGGAAAAGTAAGACCCTGCATCTGCTCTGTCCTCCTGCACCCACACACAAGATAAACATTCAGAGACATTTACGCAGTGCACAGTAAAATGCTAAAGAGTTTATTTAACTCGGACAGTAAAAATGGACCCATAACAATCTTACAGTTAAATTAACACTCAGGATTTTGCTGTGTACTTTAAAGGAGTAGTTCACCCAAAAGAATACTTATTTCCTATCAATTACACACCCCATGAAGCATTGAATTCGTGAAGATTTTTTTATTTTTGTCGCATTCCTGAGCCAATAATAATAAGACCCTAATGTATCCGGTAGGAGATTCTTTGTGTCTCCTACCGGATACACAAGGGTCTTATCATTATCATCAAATTATTGGCTTAGGATTGTGACAAAAACAAATAAATCTCCATGAATTCAATGCTTCATGGGGTGTGTAATTGATAGGAAATAAGTACTTTTTTGGGTGAACTACTCCTTTAACATCCAGGTGGGTTTCATTCAGCGTTTAAGTGATGATGCTACTGTATGGGAGCAAAGATCATTTGTACCGATTGGCAAAAAAATTGCTAGGTGCAGTAGATAAAAAACTAAGGTTGGTCCTTGTGGCAAATGTCAACCGCACTTTTTGAGCTTTGTGCATGACTTTGCTGGGGGTTCCTCCACACTCAGGGTCAGGCACACTGTTTACTGATCGATCAGATGCACAGCAGCTGTGTATTCGGACTCAGGTCAGAATTAGTTTGACTCAGACCATGTGCTTAAATCAGCCATCACCCCACACCACAGTGACATCTCGGAATTGTTCTTGACACTGAAAGAACTTGGCACAAAAAGACTAATAATAACAATAATAACTACATCAAATCGAACACTGGGCCCGGACCGCTGACGTAGCGGTCCAGGCACCTACGCTCAATGTAGCCTGACAGCGTGTCGCTGGTTTGAGTCCCATTCCCGACGACCTTTGCTGCGTGTTTCTCCCCGTCTCTTTCTCCCTCTTTCATGTCCATCTTCACTTTAAAAACCTATCAATAAAGGCAGAAAATCCACATAAAAAAGGGAAAAAAAACACTGACCGAGGGCTCAGCACCTCTAAAGGTTCACTCCTCCAGGCGATGTGCGTGCCATTCTGCTGTTGACACTGCTGATTTCCCGATCCAGTAGCTTGATACAGTATGCAAACATGACCCCGCCCTAACCACAACAAAGCCTAAACAGGCTAGGCTAAGCAGCCTAAAACAAAGCCTCTGTTCTCTGTCCAGTTTTTTTGTTTATATAATATAAAAGCCCACTAATTCTAGGTCTTCATTTCCATATACTGTAATACGACTGTGTACTGACATGTAAATGCCACACGACGACACGCACGCAGCACCACTTTTATCCATTATCCGTCAGTCTTGTAACTGACAACAGCACCGCTGCTTTCCATAATATGATACTGTAGATGACACAGCTCTCAGGTCAGGCTGCTTAAACAAAGAATATGCAAATTGTGCAATATTTTGTGCCACTATCAAATTTTCACAAATTTGTCTTGATATTTAGGCAGAAACAGGTGTTGAACTGATGATACAGAGTAAGAACCTTTGCACTTTTCACGGGCATTCGTTCATAATTCATTTTGATGTTAGGGGATACAGTTGCTGTGTTCACACCGGCAGCTACAGTACAAAGATACGGGCTACCATTCTTTTTCAGTGGAAGCCAGCGACATGAAGATACAAAGATACAGCCGACGTTTGTAGCTAGCTACAAAAGATACAACAGCTACAAAGCTACAAATATTGTACCGCTTTGTATCTGTCAGTGTGAATGCAGCATTAGTATCTGAAACCCCCCTTTACACACACACACACACACAAACACACATTGTTTAGTCTTAGTCGACTAAATATCAAAATATTAGTCTTTTAGTCTTAGTCAACAAAATTAACACTGACACACACATGCACACAATTATTTGACGTAGTTTCACTGTATCATTAATATGTATAAATAATCTGGGCCACCTTTGATTGACATTGGTTTTGTCTGTGGCTCCGTCAGAGCTGTTCCCCAGTGGACTGGCAGCTTTCAAGAAGATAACCTTTAACATCGACGAAGAGGCGGCCATGAAGGAAGACACGGGAATGCAGGACGTTTACTACACTGAGGTAAGACACATAATACAACAGAGTGGACACAGGACCGAGTAGCTGGCAAAAAGTGTAAGTGTGTTCGAAGCAACGACAGCATCGCAAGGATTTGTGAGCTTATAGAGCTGCTATTTTTGCTGTTTTTGAAAAAAATACATTCAGTGTCAAATTTTTTGGGGAAAAAGTAAGCTTTATGCCTGTAATGACATGTCCAAAATAGGGACACCAGGTTGGGTGTGGTTACCCAACCCACATAAGTGCCCTGTGATAACTCACCAATGCAACATACCATGTTAAAATATACCAAATATACACTGAAATATACTGTACATATTTTCATTAGAGATTAACATGAATGTCTAGTAGTGGCTGCTGGGGAAGTGTAAAGTGACATAAAATGATACCATCTCTCGTTTGAGGTTCAGTTTTGATTTGATAACCCTGTGCTTTTACAGTGTGAAGTTAACAGTCATCCTTAAAACCTTTTTTTTTAGGAGGTCCTGGTTGAACATCTGGAGGTGTGTGTGGAGGCACTGTGGAAGGCCGAACGCTACGAGCTCATCACGCACATCGCCAAGCTCATCATACCCGTGTACGAGAAGCGTCACGAGTTTGAGGTACCACGTCAAAAAACACACTGTGTGACAAGGAGGACACACCGCAGCCATTCCATTCCTTTCTTTGCAAAGTGGTTAATTATTTTTATGTTAGAAAGCACAGGCACGCAAATCTATTATAGGGCTGGGGTTTACGGAAAATAATTCTCACTGTGAAAAATGTATCCTCTTTCTCCAGCCTGCACTTGAGCTCTTGCGTTCCTTGGCACATCACGTTAGTGATTTTGGCTGAGAAGGCTCTGCATTGTGCCTGTCCGTTAAAGACACAGTTTGGTACTTTTTCTGTTTTTAATTTGTCTAAGGAGTTAATATTACTCCTTTGTAGACCATGGGTTCCCAACCTTTTCAGGCCGCAACCCCCCCAAATAATCATATTTGAACTGGGGACTCCCCACCCTGACAACCACTTAGGCATTACATTACATTACATTTAGTCTGACTCGGTTTCCAAAGATAAATATTGTGAAAATAGCCGAACTGCAAGCTCTCAACGCCTCGCACTGCGAGCCGTTGTGAGTTTGTAGTTCAGCTTAGGCTTCTTAAAGGATCTACACCAGGAATTACAAAAAAAAAAAAATGTTTAATATCATATTGTTTATGTCCCTCAAACGTTTTTCAAAAGGTTTGAGCCTAAATCAAGCCTCAGCTATACTCATTCCAACTAACTTCTCTCTGGCTTATAAAGCACTTTCACCTGCAATACCACTGTCGCGCCTGATGTGAACGCACCTCAACAACCAGGAAATGTATAGTCAAGAGAACATGGAACGTTGTTACAGTCAATATAATCTCTCAAGAACAGATTCTGCTCTCCGCTTGAATCTGTCGGGGGGGTTCCTCATATCGCGTACGCACTGGCCTACAAGTGGGAGTGCCTTCAGATCAGGAAGCAGGCCGCGCTTTACCCAATCAAATGTAGTGGGCGGGATTTACGTGTCTGCCGATCCTTCCCCACTAGAAACAAACCGAAACTCATTTAACAATAGCGTCCTCGGAGCAGACAAAACCACGGAAAGATATTCACATTTTAACTTGCTCTTTCATCATAGAAACAAGTGGGCTTATAACCAAAACGATCCATGTTCTCTGGGAGAAGTGGTGTTAGTGTTCCGTGTAGAAATATTGTTAGTGGGAATGAAAACATAGTCGCACCACCAGAAGTGAAAGGCTGAAGGCAGACCAAAACCCCGGTTTCCTTGCGCACGGGTGCTCCATTTTGCTCGATGGGTTCCCAGATTGCAGTCAATATAATCTACACATGCAAAACGCATTTATTTCCCCTGCTAATGGCTTAGTTGCACAAGCATTGATGTTGTTTTTTACCAATAGGAGAAGTGTTTAAAAAGGTTGCTGTTTCCATTTGGGAAAGGAGACAGGTGGGAAGGGAGAGAAGTGCTTTGGTGAGACTACTAGTAGGGAGGACAAAGTCAAATCCAGTATAATTTTTTCTAAAGAAGTCAGGCTTTATAATAGTAATACTACACAAGGATCATTATTTAGGAGGTAATAGGCAAGTGGTACTGACTCTTTAAGAATATATATGCAAGGACTTGCACACATCACCAATACAAAGCTACACAAAGCTGCTAAGATGCATGCACAAAAACTCATCTTTCTGGAGGCCTAAAGAGGAGCTAGTACCAGTTTCCCTGTAGACAGACGACCCCCCCCTCCCCTTTTTTTTGTACATACTTTTTATTTTATTTTATAATGCTTTTTTTGTATATATTTTTTTATTTTTCTCATGCCTTTTTTGTACATAATGGTTTTCCTCTGTATTCTTATGTTGATTTTGAACTGTTTGGTTGCTACTATACTGTATATGTCTATGAAATTAATTCAAGGACCCCAACGGACACAAGCCCGCAAGGACTTTTTTGGCCGGACCTTTTAGACAAAAGCATTATAAATGTAACTGTGTTGTTTTACATTCTTTTGCCTAATAAAAATTTCAATCAATCAAAAAACACTGCGGATAATACACACAATAGCCTTCTCCCACCACATTTAAAACATAATATCCAGATGGCAAATGTTTTTACCCGACAATTGATTATTGTTTACTGGGTGGCTGCAAGAGGCTAGCCGTCTATGACAGGGTGTGGAACGATCTCTGCAAATGTTTTGTGCATGCTGCCAGAAGGCCATAGAAATAACAGCACTCATTTCTTCTATGTGGCAGTGATCAGGATTTAATTGCCCAAATTTGGAGTCATTTGTCGTAGATATGTCATAGATAACTGACGTCATAGTTGACTGATGTCACAGGATGGTCACGTCAAGTCCGAGATCCACACTGGAGCCACGCCTTTTTTCTGTGGATCCCAAGATCCACATAATCTCCTAGTTTATAATCGATAAACACGATTACACTCTAATCCCCTATACGTCCTTTGTCTCCCCAGAAACTGAGTGCTCTGTACAACACCCTGCACAGGGCCTACAATAAGATCATGGAGGTGATGCACTCCAGACGCAGGATGCTGGGGACTTACTTCAGGGTGGCTTTTTATGGACAGGTGAGTACCCTATATTAAAAATTGGGCTAATGGGAGGTCCGGCCGACCACGTCGTCACTCTCATGTCACTATGACTGGGCCATAACCATATAAGGAGTATTTTTTGTCCATTGTCTTCTCCTGACGGAGAGAGGCAATTGCAATGATGTCCGAACTACAATAAAGAGGCACTGTCTGCTTCAAATAACTTCATTAGATGGATAGATAGATAGATAGATAGATAGATAGATAGACAGATAGATAGATAGATATTGTTTATCCTCTTTTCTCCAGCCTGCACTTGAGCTCTTGCGTTCCTTGGCACATCACATTAGTGATTTTGGCTGAGAAGGCTCTGCATTTTCTTCAATTAAATCAAGATAAGACTGAGATAATTGTTTTTGGACCACAGAACCAGAGACGGAGAGTAATCTCTCACCTTAAATCCCGGTCTCTTATACCTAAGAGTCAGGTCAGAGATCTTGGTGTTGTCCTAGATTCAGATTTAAAATTTAACAGTCATATAAAATCTGTAATTTCATCTGCCTACTATCACCTTAAAAATATTGCAAGAGTCAGGGGAATTATGTCCAAGCAAGACCTAGAAACACTTATACCGTACATGCTTTTATTTCCAGTAGACTGGATTACTGTAATGGTGTGCTCACAGGACTCTCAAGCAAAGCGCTTAGACAACTCCAACTGATTCAGAATGCTGCTGCTAGAGTCCTGACGAAAACTAGAAAATATGACCATATTACACCAGTCCTAAAATCTTTACATTGGCTACCAGTCCCCCAGAGAATTGATTTTAAAATGTTGTTACTTGTCTATAAATGTCTCTGTGGCTCTGGGCCCAGCTACATCTTAGACATGCTGGAGCCATATGAACCTCCTAGAACCCTTAGGTCATCTGGGGCTGGCCTATTAATTGTTCCATTTGTTGAAACAAAACATGGTGAAGCAGCATTTCACTACTATGCACCACAAACCTGGAACAATATTCCAGCTTCCATTAGACAATCCCCAACCATAGCTGTTTTTAAGTCCAATTTAAAAACATATTTATTTAACATTGCTTACCCTACCCAATGATGGCTAAGAGGTCTTGCCTGGTCTTTAAATGACAATGTCACTTTTTATTATTATCATGTTTTGTATAAAAGGTGGGAGTATTTATTTTGCTCCTTTATCTTATTTTAATTGTATCTATTATATTCTCCATTTATTTTTAAAGTGCAATGTTGCACTTTGTATTATGATTTTGCTTTTATTCTGTAAAGCACTTTGAATTGCCCTGTGTATGAAAAGTGCTATATAAATAAAGTTGCCTTGCCTTGCCTTGCCATTGTGTCTGTCCGTTAAAGACACAGTTTGGTACTTTTGGTACTAAAAATGGCTAAAGATTTTACTTAAGTACAATACTTCAGTAAATGTACTAAGTTACTTAACACCATTGGCAGTAATGAGCCTCAGGTCGGATTTGAAACCCTACCCTGAAGAAGGCAGTTACCTGCCTAAACGTTGGTTTCTTTTTACTCTGCTGTCTAGACAGTCCTGTCTGCACTTGTCACATATTTGATTGCATAAAAAGTCATCTTGCTGCTCCGGCGTCAGTCGAGCCCGTTTTCTGCCGTGCCCTGACGGGCACTGTTCCCAACAGGGAGCTTCATCACATTGTTTATTTAACGGACAAATTTGTTTCTTGTTGGCAAGGGCTTGTTTGAGGAGGAGGACGGGAAGGAGTACATCTACAAGGAGCCCAAACTCACTGGCCTGTCTGAGATCTCCCAGCGCCTGCTGGCCCTCTACGGGGACAAGTTTGGAGCAGAATATGTCCGGATCATTCAGGACTCCAACAAGGTAACGGCAAAACACAGTGAAGGAAGGAGAGGGTGGCAAACAGGCAGCTGTAATGAATGTGCCCCTGTATGGGCACATTCAGGGGCATTTGACAAGACGATTTGACAAGACGATTTTGCCAGTCCCCCACTTCGTAAAATCGACACTGAGAGAGTAAATATGTACCATTATGGGTACATTTTTACTTAGAGTTGAACTAACAATCAGGATTGTGGTGTAGAGAAGTCCCAGTTGATGGTTAAATTCTCCTTACCCCAGTGTGGAATGCCTTGACCCTATCCCTTAAAAAATGTGGTTCACTGGCTTCCTTTAAAACAGCCCTGAAAATTCACCTTTCAGGAGGCCAATGGGGGAGGTAATTATCACTTCTCCCTTAGACAGGCGACCCCCCCCCCCTTTCTTTACCCCATTCCCCCATTACCCCACCCCCCTCTTTTTTCTACTAAGTTACATATAGTGTTTTATATTTGTGATGATATTGAATTTTGGTTACATTGTTATTTTACATTGTTATTTGTTATTTGCTATATGTTGATGAATTGAATACATAGGACCTCAATGGAAACAAGACCGCAAGGACTTTTTTGGTGTTATCCTTTTAGACCAGGGATGGGCAACTGGCGGCCCGCACCGTCACTCAATGCGCCCCCAGGCATAATTTATTTATTTATTTTTTTCACTTTTGAAATCACAAAGAAAAACAAGGTAATCCGAAATGGTGAACTATTGCCTTCAGCTGTTCCAAACATGCAACTTTCCATTAACCATTTTGGAACACCTCACCAATCTCCACTGTAGAGCCATATAGATGCCAAACCAACATTCACAGACGCCGGCAAACTTTTGAAGAGGCTGTTTTATAACCACACAGGGACGTGGTTCAGAAGCCGCGTCCCTGTGTGGGACCTAGGAAAAGTACAATCAACTTTATTTTTTGATTGATCTCATTATGTTTGGCAAAACATTCTCTATAGCAATCAGCAAGTCCCCTTTTAAGTAAATACAGGCCTGTGTGACTTGTTTTACTTTATTAGCAGTTTGCAAAAAAAGCACAGGAAAGTAGAGTTCAATACAAGGTCTGCTAAGAGGATTTTAAACCCAAGAAAGCCTATGGCTTGTTTTCCATTGGGGTCCTTTGTACTCAATTCATCGAAACATTTAATGACAGACAAATATACAATACTATGCAAAACATCATATAAACTGTTAGAAACATATGTACAGTAAACAGTTTGAGGGGGGGGGGGGCAGGCTTTGACTTGTTACAGGGGCCAGTTTCGAATTGCAGCCACCTGTAAGTGCTCTTTTAGAGCGTTTTTGAAGGAGAGTAGGGATTTACGCTCCTTTACGACTGTTGGTACGGCGTTCCGCATTTTAGTGGCATTGCAGGAGAACGAATTGAACTCCTCGTTTGAGCCAAATCTGGGTTGAACGTGGTTAGTGGAGCTCCCTCTGGTGTTGTGATTATGGACGTCATTGACGTTTGTGAAGTAGTTTGACCGGTACAATACCTGATACACATCACACAGTATGTGGTAAACCCACACCACATGTGAGCTGCTTACCACCCCTGTTTTCACCCCTGTCCTTGCCTCCGTGCCTACAGGTCAACCCCAAGGACTTGGACCCGAAGTTCGCCTACATCCAGGTGACCTTTGTCAAGCCACACTTTGAGGAGAAGGAGGCGCCGGAGACGAAGACGGACTTCGAGAAGGCCCACAACATCAGCCGCTTCGTGTTCGAGACGCCGTACACCCTGACGGGGAAGAAGCACGGCGGCGTGGAGGAGCAGTGCAAGAGGAGGAGCGTGCTCACGAGTATGTGGAACTCACGCACACACACACACACACGTTTGTATTAGTATACTTCTGAGGACACCAACATTTTAGGGCGTCGATTTTATGAATGGCATTTTCCCCCCAAATTTTTTTTTAGCGTAAGCTAAAGCTGAAAAAAATGCAGATCTACAAGCTCACAACGCGACGCGCTGCGAGCCTGTAGATCGGCTATCTTTTTTGGTGCACGACACCATGGCGAAACTAAGTGTAATCAAGCAGAAATCTAACTCGGAATCCTATTCTTGACCCCAACCTGAAACTTCTCCTTATTGTAAACCTAACTCTAAAAACATATTTTTAAACCATAAAACAACCATTACTCTTGTGAGGACCGGGAAAATGGTCCTCACAATGTGAATGTATGTTTCTCATATTCTACTATACTTGTGGGGACATAGTCCTCACAGTATTATAAACACACACACACACACACACACACACACACACCCAAACAAATGCGTGTAGTATTGGGAGTGCTTGCAACACCTCTCTTGCTCTCTCTCATTTTACCCTCTTAACACATTGTGTGCCAAATGCGGCATGTGCCATAAACGGTCCGGACCGTTTTTGACCCATTTTTTTTTTATACGTGGGGCCCACGTGGGGCGCTCTAACGAAACTTTGGGATCATCCAAGGAGTCTCTGAGAAGGAGAGGCCGCATGTGGATCCATGTCAAAAATCCTTCCGGTCGGCCGCTCCGATAACTCCTTGACTAAAAGCTTAATATCTCCATTTCTTTTTAACGTGGTGGAAGTGAGCCGTTTTCGATCGCCGATCACTCCGCAATGGAGGATCGCGTTAGAAATATTATTGTTCCAGGCGTTAGTCGGGACCCTCCGCCGTCTCGCACGCATGCTTTGTTTACATGCACTTCCGCGTCGGGGCTTCTACAGCACGAAACGTATCAACGTAAGTGGATGGAAGATATGCAGGCACTGAACGTACAATATTTTAATAAACCTCTGGCACCCGATGTGTTAAGAGTTAAATTAACACTTTAAACTTGCAAAAAATACAACCGTCATCAAGATATTACAACATGTCGCATCTTGCATCAGGAACCATGCTGTAATCTTCCTAATTATAAAAGAAATGTGGGCCAGATTGTCATTAAAAAAAAAAAATCAGTACCTCCAGCTGGAAATAATTGATCACTCTTGCAATGATTATAAAAGCAGTTGTTCAATTCTGTGGTTGACACCACCACCATGTCATCATTGTGTTCCATTAGTTAGCCCTGTCTTCATCATAGAGTTGAACCACATCCTTTTTTGTAAACTCAAAATACTTTGCTGACCAACAGACTCCCCTTTGTTGACACACACACGCACACGCGCACACACACACACACACACACACGCATGACATCACTTCCTCTCCCTGCTGCAAAACCTTGTTCTATGCTGAAGGTCAACACAGAAACGTGTACTTCTCCATTATCCCACAACCAGGCATGTGCAGGCCAGGCATCATTTACTGTCATATACTACTGGCAAGTAGATAGATAGACGTTTATTGATCGGACCGGGGAAATTCAGTTGTCATGGCAGTATATCGCAGTTATGAAAAAAAGGACCGATACGGAAAAAGCTAGGAGTAATAAAATAGTAACAATAAAAAAAAGAGAGTACAGAGATTAGGAATAAAGCACCTGAAACAAAAGGAACTCCTGCTTGGCCTTCTGGACTTGGATCGCACAGAATGTTTGTGTTGTACGAGCTATTAACAGATATAAATATAAATGTAGTCAAAGTTCAATAACAGTATACATGTATTAACAGTGGTAAGTCAGTGGTAAGACCATTCAAATCAAATGGCTTATCAACTAATCCGACAGATGGCTGTAAACGTCAACAGATAAGTAATAACAGATAAAACAGAGACAGTTTTTGTTAATTATTGTGTATTGTTATATTACACCAAAGGTGTAATATAATCTCAAATATTTGATTAGTTCCTACTCGGTTGCCTCCATCTAATCTATATCATTTAATTAATGTTACGGTGCGTGCAGGCATAAGCTCGCCTGCTCGACTGGCGTGATGAAGCGAGGAACAGCTTCAGACAGTCAATATGATACAGTCTACAGGGGGCTACTGCAGTAGGTGATAGTTAACGTTGGCCCTTAAAAATGAATGTGAACGCTGCGAATGCATTTAAATGTTTAAGTTACAGTTACCCAACGATTCCTCAATGAGCAAGCAGTTGGCAACGGCAGCAAGAAGAATTCCCCTTTAAACAGAACCTGGGCGGCCATCTGCCTTGACCGGTTGTGCGAGAGAGAGAGAGAGAGAGAGAGAGAGAGAGAGGGGAGGGTGGAAGTTGATGCACACCAACAATAATACCAACAACTACTATAATAACCGGTCTGCAGTCCATGAAACCCTCCATTAACAGCCATGGGGTTCCACAATCACGATCCATGAAAGTCTGTGAGCCTTACAATAAGCCTGTAGGTAACAATTGTGTGGACACTTCTTTCTGCATCTTTTTAATTGAGACAGGCTGTGCCTGATTTTTGCAATGTTATATAGGTGAACAATGTTGTCCTTCAAAGAATACCACCGCACAAAATGCTCCGATGTAAATGTACTATGTTTATTTATTTACCCCAGACCCTGACAACAGCAGCGTGCCGCCTTATAGTTATATTTATATTTATATTAGGCTACGTGACAGCTGGATGACTGGGAAAGAGAGACTGGCTGTCTACCGACAATCTGGCAGTGTGTCGCAGACGCACGTACACACTTAACTATGATACAATCTGGCAGTGTGTCGCAGACGCACGTACACACTAAACTATGATACAAACAGCCAGCGCACATAAACACACAAAAGATTAGGATTCCCCACCAGTGAGTGAGGGATGTTCAGAAAGACAGTGGGTGAATAATAATTATAAATGTTCATCTTGTCCTTCAATATTACAGTAATTATGGATAACTAGACCATACCCGGTCGACGCATCCGTGGGGGGATATGCGCACATGATCTGGCAACCCGGGAGGCAGTTCGTGCCATAGCTGGGCAGCCCCGTAACCATGGCGACAGTGTTTGACACAAAAACGCTAATAAGAAGCTGAGATTTGATGAAATTGAAAAACGGGCTTCACAGTTAAGTTCAGATGGTAATGGTCAATGGCTGTGTGCAAAATCAGAGCAATTGGTCCAGCCAGTGAGGAGAACCGGGTAGCTTCACCTCCACTACAAACGCACAGAGGTTACTAGAATTATAGTAGGATTACACATGCCTAAATTCATTTTTTATGTAACTACATACCAATATTTTATATTTAAATATTACATTGGTTGTATTGATTATATGTACATACATACCCACAATATGCCCATTTAAAAATATATATCAATGTTATATTATCAATAAAATGTTGTTTTTTCCAATCATTTGGGGACCCATTTGCAATATGCTTATGTCCCGGCAGTGGGCCCCACCCCACAGGTTGAGAATTGCTGGGCTAGAGAATTAAGCTGAGATTAATGAGTTTAACAACCCATTGAGACCTGGAACGCATCTGTGTCATTTTAGAATTCTTTAGCTATTCAAAAATAGCAGATATACAAGCTCATAGCACGGCACCGAGTGCCGCGCTATGAGCTTGTAGATCTGCTTCAAAAAACTGTTAGGATTTAGATTTTTTTTGGAATCGGCCTCAGGTCTTAATGGGTTAAATGAACTGTTATTATGCCAGGTGGTTTGAGGTCATGCTACTTTATCACTGGGAGCAATCAACCCAGCTCCTCGGGTCACTGGCAGAATGTAAACACTAGGATTACAGCATCTTGTGAAACATAAATACCCGTACCAGCGTCAATAGACATGGATTACAATTCTCAGTCCCCATGATGGATTTCAGTCATTTGGATTCCGTAAAAGTCAACATGTCTTCCATGGAAGCATGTCGTGCCCTGAAAATAGCCGATCTACAAGCTCGAGCTTGTAGATCAGCTATTTTCGGATATTAGTTGTGTTAGTATTTGAAGTTGTCAAACTAGCAGTAGAATACATGTTCAGAAGCATCCTCCATGAAACATGAATGGTCTCAAAAATGTCTTAAAAAGCAAGGGTTAAAGCCTCAATCTGTGATTTCTTCAACTGGATGGCTGTATGTAGAACAGCAGCAACATAGCTTAAGAGTTATAATATCGAAATATCATCATAACATTTTCAGTCATGAGATTTTATTTTGCTTTATTCCATGAACGCATGTCATTGTCTATTCACAGCTTCGGA
Source organism: Gymnoscopelus microlampas (assembly GCF_963454915.1). Taxonomy (NCBI): domain Eukaryota; kingdom Metazoa; phylum Chordata; class Actinopteri; order Myctophiformes; family Myctophidae; genus Gymnoscopelus; species Gymnoscopelus microlampas. Next base: position 32,242,725 of record NC_139956.1, on the reverse strand, counting down.
CATATTTTCCCGTTAATAAAATTTAAAATGTCTAAAATTCACATTTGTTTACATTTCGTCCAAAATTATCGAAACGCCACAAACATATGTTTAATAAGACAATGTTGGGTCCCGGATTCTTTTGTTCGGAAAAAATGTCTTTTCTTGCAGGCAATATTTTCGGCTGGACTTGGTAAATGAGGCGCTTTTAAAAGGCATTAAAGTGCAACGATAACGTAACTTTGACAAAAGGTAACCACTCTACTACCATACTGAAATGAATGGAATGGCTGCCTCGAAAAAGAAACAAACTATTACTAGTCAATGGGCTAAACATGAGAGACCACTTGTTTGGTACTGTAAGTTGTAATGTACTTACAGTATGTGTGCTTAACCTGTGCATCGACGTGCTTTTCCTCATACAGTAAGTGAGGGAGGGTGGGCGGTCGGCGAGTCTGAGAATGTAATAACAATAATAACTAGAAAGTACTGTTCCTGAAGAAACAGTGTGGGATCGCTAAGAATGTTGCTGGTATTGAGTATTGATAGTGTTAGTAGTGTTATAGGTTTGAAAGGTTTGAAAGGTTTGAAGGGTTTGAAAGGTTTGAAAGGTTTGAAAGGTTCTTAAAGGTTCTAAAGGTTCTAAAGGTTTGAATGGTTTGAATGGTTTGAAAGGTTTGAAAGGTTTGAAAGGTTCTAAAGGTTTGAAAGGTTTGAAAGGTTCTAAAGGTTCTAAAAGTTCTAAAGGTTTGAAAGGTTCTAAAGGTTTGAAAGGTTTGAAAGGTGTGAAAGGTGTGAAAGGTGTTAAAGTATTAGTGTTACAAGTTTTTATAGTGTTGGCAGTGTTGAATAGTGTAAAATGTAGTTTTTTAGGGTAAAACAGTGATAGCTAGGGTCTAATAGGCGGTTGCTAGGGTCTAATAGGCGGTTGCTAGGGTCTAATAGGTGGTTGCTAGGGTAAAACAGGTGGTTGCTAGGGCCTAATAAGCGGTTGCTAGGGTCTAATAGGGGGTTGCTAGGGTCTAATATGCAGTTTATATGGTCTAATATGCGGTTGCTAGGGTGAAACTGGTGGTTGCTAGGGTAAAACGGTGGTTGCTAGGGTCTAATAGGCGGTTGCTAGGGTCTAATATGGTGTTGTTAGGGTATAATAAGCAGTTGCTAGGCTCCACTGTGGCTAAATGGCATTTCTCCATTGAAATGAATGGGATTGTTTTAGCAGTAAAAAGTGAAATATCTCTAAAAGTACAAATTATTTCAAAAATTCAAATGGTAGCCAATATGTCCTAAGTAGGCTGAACGTTATAGAGTTGGAACGGAGTTTCTAGCTAAAAGTATGAATTTCCCCATTGAAATGAATGGGATTTTTTTAGCAGTAAAAAGTGAAATATCACTAAAAGTACAAATTATTTCAAAAATTCAAATGGTAGCCAATATGTCCTAAGTAGGCTGAACGTTATAGAGTTGGAACGGAGTTTCTAGCTAAAAGTATGAATTTCCCCATTGAAATTAATGGGATTTTTTTAGCAGTAAAAAGTGAAATATCTCTAAAAGTACAAATTATTTCAAAAAATTGAATGTTAGCCGACATGTCCTGAGTAGGCCGAACGTTGAAGAGTTGGAACGGAGTTTGTAGCTAAAAGTATGAAGGACTAGTTAGGGTCCAAAAAAACTGTCGAAATATTGGCAATAACAGTAGTGTGATCGCTTTAGCGATCCCACAATAAACTTCATTTGTATAGCACCTTTCATGACATGAAATGCAAGAATACAATCACAGTTACAACCAATTTAACAATAAAGCAAAAAAAAAAAGAAAAGCAAAAGCATAAAACAACATTAAAATAATAGCAAAAGGCAGTGAATCAGGCAATACAGTGAGGACATGGGTAACAACACAGAGATTTAAAAATCCACCAAAAAATCAGCTAAAAGCAAGAGTGAAGAAGTAGGTCTTGAGCTGTGCTTTAAAGCTATCGACAGAGGCTGCCTGTCTTAGGTGTAATGGGAGTTTATTCCACGCTGTCGGTCCGTAGAAGCAGAATGCTGCTTCACCGTATTTTTATATGTCATTGTAGGCACCTCGAGCAGGTCAGCACTTGAAGACCTGAGGGGCCGGGTTGGAACATACTGTATCTCTCTAGGCCAGTGTTTATCAACCCTGGCAAAGGGCCCAATTTTGGGCCGCGAGTACTGCTGAGGTGTGCCGCGACGTTTGAAGAAAGTGTGAACCCAGCCCCTCGAGAACAATAGCGGTGATTGTCCGTCAATCGATACGGCCATTCAGTGTAGCGACCATCACCCATAGGAATGCAAATATGTTGTCCTACCTGGTACTGTATAAAAGGGGCACAGGGTACATGCTTTGGCACTCAGTATTATTACTACAAGATGATGAGAGCTCCACCAGCAAAGAAGAGATGAACCCAGGGCCAGCCGCTAAATTCTAGGTGTGCCCTGGGATATATTGGCTATGCCAGGTGTGCCTTGGCACCAAAAAGGTTGATAAACACTGCTCTAGGCAGTCATAGAGGTAGGAAGGTGCCAGACCATTTAGAGCTTTATAAACTAGTAAAATAATTTTAAAATCAATCCTGAAAAACAACCGGGAGCCAGTGTAGTGAAGCTAGAACTGGAGTAATATGTTCTCTCATCCTAGTTTTAGTTAAAACTCTGGCTGCCGCATTTTGAACAAGTTGTAATCTGTCAGTTGTTTTCTTCGGCAGGCCAGAGTAGAGTGCATTGCAGTAATCAAGCTGAGAGAAAACAAAAGCGTGGATCAACGTTTTTGCATCGTCCAACGACAGATGTGCAATAATAATTTGTGCAATATTTCTAAGATGAAAGAAAGCAATCTTGGTAACATGATTAATGTGTGTATTAACATTCAATTCAGACTCGATAATAACCCCCAGGTTCTTTACTGTAGTGTTACTTTCTACAGTCAGGTTGCCAAGTCTACTTATTATTGATTCTCTCTGCTCACTAGAGCCAATTATGAGAACTTCTGTTTTATCCTCATTTAGCTTAAGAAAGTTCACTCATCGAGCATTTTATACTGGACAGACAGGTCAACAATGGGTCTAGAGCACTGAAAGATATAGCTGGGTATCATCAGCATAGAAATGGAAGTTCACTCCGTGATCGGCGATGAGTTCTCCCAGCGGCAGTATATACAGGGAGAACAATAAAGGACCCAGAATTGAGCCCTGTGGAATACCAGAACAGATGTTGTGTTTGTCTGAATCAAAGTCAGCTAGACTGACAAAATAGCTTCTGCCTGTTAGGTAGGAGTAAAACCAAGACAAGGCTGTGCCTGACAAACCAATCCAGTACTCCAGGCGTTGTATTCGAATTTTGTTGGAGAACGGATACATTTTTGTCGTCAGCAGACACCCTAAGATCATTAATTACTTTTACAAGTGCTGTTTCTGTGCTGTGGCCTTTTCTGAAGCCAGATTGGAATTTGTTATGAACCTTATTGTTCTGTAGGAACACATCCAGTTGATGAAAGTTTTTTCTAAGACCTTGCCCAGAAAAGGCAGGTTAGAAATTGGTCTATAATTACCAAGCACAGAGGGAGGTTGGTGGTTGTGGGCCCTGGTGTTTGATTAGGGGGGTGAGTCTAATCCCCGCGCTAATCAAGTCATTCATGCTGCTGGTAAATTCCAAAAGTGGTATTGGAGACAGGGAAAAAGATGATGATGATGAAGAGGAGGAAGGTGATGGAGTTTGATATTCTTCGTCCTCATTGAAAGTCTCCTCTATAGAGGCTGTGTCTCCTTTCTCTGTGTCTTCATCCTCAGCCATGGCTGGCATGCCCGTGGCAATCTCCTCCTGGGGGGGAGTTGGGGCTATCAGCAGTTTGAGTACGCTGCTCTTTGTTTTTAATTCCGGGGCTTCACTATCTGTGAGTTCACTTGCTCCTCCACCATCCTCGGTGGGGTGGGCCGTGGCTTCGCCCCCCTTCACTTCATCCGCTGCTTCAGCAGGGGCACTGTTGTTTTGGATTCTTGTGTTCTGACCTTGGCAGAGGGTGGCGGAGGCACGTTTGAGAGTGTAGAATACGTTTGAGACGAATCATTTTACTACTAGTTTGTTTAGGTGAAAACCGTCTGAAAAAAAGGTGTTTTCGATCGATGTAGTTGAAAGCCACTTGCTCAGTGCAGACAGTCTACTGAATCGTTCATCGCCGCCTCTTGTAGGAGGAAGTGGGCCACTAATGCACACATCTAGTGAGCTGATTTTGTTGAATAAAGCCATGAAATGTTGTTTTAGGATTTCTGACTTTTTTCCCTCTATGTCACATGTACCAATGTGCAAAATCAGGTTTTTGGGTGTGCACACCGTTGGGTGTGCAGCGACAAGATTTAAAATTCTGTCATTCATGTCAGAGACTGTGTCTTTGGGGAAACATAGCACTTTTGCCTTTCTTTGTATCATGTTTTTAACATCTTTCACAGCGGCATCGCCCACGATCAGAAATTCAGGCACAGACATTTCATCTCCATGTAGCCTTTTTCCTTCTGTACTCTTGGTTCTTTCTTACCCTGCTGGGTGAAGATGAGATGTTGTCTCTGTCATCAGACGGACATGTAGGGTCCTGTAGCAGTGGAGTGAATCTGTTTCCCAGGTGCACACTCGATTTTTTGGGAGGTTTGTTCGTAGTTCTCCCTTTGGTAGTTGTCCACTGTTGAAGGGGGGTAGAAGACGCGGTATGCGGGGGTGGTAGCGCAGGACAGCCGGTCAAATCTGTAATCTCAGGGCTCTGAGTTCTGCCAGTTATTCGTTCCTTCGTGTCCTTTGGCTTTACCCCAAGCGTTCGTTTCTCTGAGTCTGTGGTATCCCATAATGTTGATTCACCTCCACATTCACTCTTAATCGGTGTAATTCCGTTTCCAGTACTGCCATCTTTTGAAGCAGTTTTTGATAGTCAACTGCCGAAATAGTCTGGAACATCCTGATACTAATTAGCTTTGGCTAGGTGCCACGTACCCAGTCACTGGATGTCGAAGAATAGTATATTTAAATATAGCAAAAGCTTGTGTCTGTGTGTCCTGTCCCGATCAGCGACCTGTGGGATTGTAACAGTAGGACCGCGTGGGTTTCTGCGCGTGGAGTTTTCTTTTTCTTTCCCTGTTGAGACGCTTAACTTTCCTGCGAGGTGAAAGGAGGGTCTGTGTTTTGAGTTCCATTTCGGAACCCAGATGTTCATTCGCAGGATGGATGTGTCTGTAAAGTCGAGACTCCAAAAACAGTCAGAAATGCTCTTTTGGGGTTTTTATTTCTCCCACTTTTCCTCCACCAAACTCTGTGTAGCTTTATACAGTGCAGATGTATTTGAATAACAAAAAATATGCTGGCCAAAAAATACTAACATAAAGAACTCAGGAAATGAATGCAAAACTTATCAAAAAGGGAAAAGAACAAAACCGCACTAGGCTACACCCCTATGAAGGGGCCCTGGCAGCTCTCTGACTGGGCTCTTAGCTCTCTGCCCGCCCGAGCAGAACTGATGCTCTGAAATTGCAACCTCCTTTTTATAGGAGAGGATCCTACCACAACACAGGAAGCAATTAACCTTCAAAAATAGCTTATCTACAAGCTGACAAATATATCATGAATAACCCAACACATAAATAGATATTGTACTTTCAGACTGAACACCATTTTGTGTTTGAATTCATTTCCGAAGACAATAGAATACTTTGCCCATAAACATTGTGAAACACCCCTCCTCCTCTACAGTACATGGCACCTTCCACTGGGACCTGGTTTGCTCTTGCTCTGTTTGGCAGTTCAACCCACAGTGCCAGTACTGCGGAGGAGTTACAGGTGACAAATGATGAGCAACTCCTTTTAACACAGGTTACACAATAAACTGAATGTTTCACCCCTGTAAAGTCTGTGTGTATTACTTGTGAATTTGTGAATGCATTCAACAGTATTGACATTATAGTATTGACATTTTGTTAGGACATATCTGCCACGCAACCCACAGTCACTTCCAACAGTTTCTTCCAAACCGGCCGGTGGTCTTGATTATGAATCGAACGCAGCTGTGTGGTGTGTGTGTGCGTGCAATGCCCTTAACCCATGTGTCTGTATGTGTAGGGCACGGGTTGCCCCGTGACAGTGTCTATGTAAATGATAAAACACAGGAAGTCCATTTTGGGCATGCTGCAATAGCACGAAGATCGAGTTGTTTTTTGTTCTGCCCTATAACCAAAACGGTGTGATAAAGCAGACCTTTTTTTGTTTTGTGTGCCTGGTTTTCTAATGAATCACGTTTAATCCTGTGCCACTGCTTACAAAGCCCAGGTTCTCTTCAGCAGAAGAAATCAACCTTGGCTCCAGTGTGGCATATGCCCCTATACCCCGACCGTCTGTTTGTTTTACTTACTCACACACAGACACACACACCACACACGCACACCAGATAAATAGCCCCTTGATTAACTTCACCGGAGTGCATTAGAAGCAGACATGTCAACCTGGACCACAGAGCCAGCTTGGAGAGAGGACAGCCTTGTGTGCTCTTCAGCTCTGAAGTCTGTGGAGTCATGTCACTGTGATCATCTGGTGGGAGAACTCCCACACAGTCAAACCCTCATCACCACCGGTTATCTAAAAAAGAAAGAAAAAACAAGCCACAAACTTAAATAAAACTTCTCGTTCAGTGTAATTTTGTGCCTACCTGTTTAACCACTTTCAACCTGGCGTTCCTATTTTGGGCATGTCACTATGGTTATAGATCTACAAGCTCAACGTGTTGCGTTGCGACGTGTTGTGAGCTTGAAGATTTCCCATTTCACTATATCGGGCGCACGGCGAAGTATATAGGGCTTAAGTGGTTAATTGCCTCGACGTTGCGGTGAGGCAGTTTCGATTCAGGATGAAAGGCTAAAGCATGTGAAAAGAAATGTTCTAAGACAGTGTTCTTCTGAGAGAGTTGATCATTTCCCCTTCTGGAAGTGGGGAGGGTCCAAATCACTCACAGGCCTTTACTGTACATTACTGAGGGATATGTTTTTGTGTGTGTGTGTGTGCGTGTGTGTGTGTGTGCTGCCTGCGTGCATGCTACAGCGGCCCACACCTTCCCTTACGTGAAGAAGCGCATCGAGGTGCTGAATGAGAAGCAGGTCGAACTGAAGCCCGTGGACGTGGCCATTGACGAGATTCGGGCGCGCACCGCCGAGCTGACCAAACTGTGCTCCAGCACGGAAGTAGACATGATCCAACTGCAGCTCAAACTGCAGGGCTGCGTCTCTGTGCAGGTAAAGGCTGTATGATTTATGAATTTATCCAGAGCCACTTACAAAGTGCAAGATGATTGGAGAATAGAACTTGAATGTTTCAGCCAAGGGGATTTATTTAACCCATTAAAACCGGGAACGCATCTGTGTAACCACTTTAACCGTTATTTTATACTTTGGCTATTCAAAAATATCAGATATACAAGCTCATAGCGCGGCAATGAAAACGAAACGTGAAAATGTGTGCAAATCTTTGAATATATATATATTTTTTTAAAGCAAACGTGTAACTCAAATCTTTGCTTCCGGAGATTCTACAAATGTCTTCTAAATCCTTACAGTTTTTTGAAAAGACCTATGTTCCTATATATCTGTGGTGCTCAAACCAAAGGGTTAAGCTGCTTTGTGGAACACAGACTCATAATATATTGATAGAATGATGTGACCTTTTAGACCTGGTTAATGCATTTTATGCAACAATGCAATGTTTTTTTCCTTTCTTTTCTTCTCCTATATACACACTGTATTTTGGCAACTCTAAACCAGTGCTTCTCACAGTGGAATCCAGGGACCAACAGGGGTCCTTGAGGGGGTTCCAGAGATCGTTTGTTAATGTCCCTTATTCTTATTTGTTTATGGTAGGTGAATGCAGGTCCTATGGCCTATGCCAGGGCTTTCCTGGATGACAGTAAACCCAACCAGTCTGCCAACAAGAAAGCCAAGGATCTCAAAGATATATTCAGGTAGGCCACAGTTCCTAATCTATGCACCGTATTGTGTGCCTGGTAACCTTGATTGTTATCTGTGTGTACGTGCTACACTGCACTATTGTGTGCAAGCATGTCTCTGATTTGACTGTGTGCGCATGTGTCCCTCCCTACAGTGTACTGACGTGTGTGTGTGTGTGTGTGTGTGTGTGTGTGTGTGTGTGTGTGTGTGTGTGTGTGTGTGTGTGTGTGTGTGTGTGTGTGTGTGTGTGTGTGTGTGTGTGTGTGTGTGTGTGTGTGTGTGTGTGTGTGTGTGTGTGTGCGCGTGCGCGTGTGGCATGTAATCGTAGGCGCTTTGTCCAGGCGTGCAGCATAGCTCTGGACATCAACGAGCGCATCATCAAGGAGGACCAGTTGGAGTATCACGAGGGCCTGAAGAACAACTTCAAAGACATGGTCAAAGATCTGTCTGAGCTCATCCATGAACAGGTAATATTCCATGCTGAGTGAGTGGGCCATATGACACTGACTCTCTGAATGCCACACTAAAAAGTCCAGATTTATGCAAATTTTATTGGAGTTTATGATGAAAGTCATTTTCTGTCACTTCACCCAACCAATCAAACATACCTTTGTCCAGTGGCGTAACAAGCCAACACTGGGCCCTGACAAGACCTGAACCTCTTCTGACTTCCTCCACGTTATTATTACCCTCTCTACCAGTTGAAGGGCCTGCTGGTGCTAGCAAAATTCCGTCAGCTGCCACTGCATCTCTGTATACAGTATATATACTTATTTGTTTATTTTACCGACGACGGCACGGGTGCGCCCCAAATGTCTTGGGGGGGCCCCAACGCAACGGCGTCCCCTGCTTCACGGTAGTTATGCCTGTGCCTTTGTCCCATGGTGGGAAAACAATATCGCCTCATCTCCTATCACCATAATTCTGCATATTGAAGACTTTGCACATGAGTCTTGATCAATGTCTAGCTGCTCAGCTTAATGTACTACAGACCTTTCCTAAAAAGCAGAACAACACACTAACAGTTCATGATTGGCAGGCACTGATGTTTCTCGCCCCCTCACGTTTTAATGCGAGAGCTTCTGGGAACTCGGATTAGCACTGATGTAACACAACCGTGGCAGACGTGAACCCACTGTATTGGCATTAAGATTAGTGTCTTATGTCAGTCAACACAGTTCATCTTAATCGCTTCCTAGAGAGGATTATTGAGCAAGAGCCTAGGATGTGCAGCTACAAAGTGTGGGCATATTTAACTAAGCCCTATTATAGTTTGTTGTATGACAAATTGCGAAAATAGCCAATCTAAAAGCTCACAAAACGTCGCAACTTGTTGTGAGCTTTTACATCGGCAATTTTTTTGCAATTATTTTAATAAGTCTACTTACAGTAGCTACAGTGGATAAGAAGTGATTTATTGCTGATGAAATAATGTATTGCTGAAACAGTGACGCAATACAAATGTTTAAGTGTAGGCAGTTGTCCCTCTGTCTTGTGTGAGAAACCACCTGATTGTGAGACATTGTCTGAGCTGAGGTTTCGAACATTGCAATCCATTGATTATTGGAAATGTCAGTGCTGCGTCATCGAGCCTTTGAGGCATCAAGCCATGAGGCAACATGCACACACACACACACACACACACACACACACACTTTTACACGTAACTAATTTGGTCTCGCTCAGTGCTCTTATCATATTGTTTTCCATCAAAAGTGGACCTGGTTCTTTGCTTTCCACCTGCTTAACCCATTCAAACCGGGAAATTGTGCAAATCTTTGAATATATATTTAAAGCGAACATTTGTAACTCAAATCTTTGTTTCTTGGGGGATTCTACAAATGTCTTCTAAATCCTAACTGTTGCCATATTAGTGGTACTCAAACCTTTTCATGTCAAGGACCTCCAAAAATGTATTTGTATTTAAAAAATATATATATATTTAAATGTTTGCACAAATTTTCTTGATAAAAAAAAAAAAAGCAGATCTACAAGCTCATAGCGCGTATACCTGCTTGTTTATCTGCTATTTTTGAATAGCGTTCCTGCTTTTAATGGGTTAAACTTTGAATCCAACTGTCTAACACTTTTTCTTCATTTCTCCACTGTGCTGCTGGCCAGCTTTAAGGAAACAATCAGGTAACGTGGTTGAAAAGTGTGTCAAAGGTGATGTGAACCATAACATCCTTTAACCACTTAAGCCCTATCTGGTTGACCGGAGTCCCCCAGGGCTCTGTCCTAGTGTATTTTCTGTTTTCGCTCTACATGAAATATCTTCACTGAAAACAGCCAATTATCCCCAGAATACCGACGTTGGGGTTTTAAGTGGTTAAACAGGACTGTTGTTTTTTTAGAACAGCGATTCCCAACCTGTGGCCCGGGGTCCAGTTGGTGGACATTGTGATACCGATCAATAGGAACTTAAAGGATACTATGTTTAGTTCCATTGCTTGAGCCAAGCCGGAATACAATCGATTGATTGATCGTTAAGATTAACATGCTCTGAAAATACGCTTTGGAGATTTTCAAGTGGGCCTTGAGCCAGAAAAGGTTGCGAACCACTGTTATAGAATTAGTCGCTCATCTGTAAAATTGCGTGCATTGAATCACAGCATGAGTGTGAACAGTGGTGGAAAGTAACTAAGTACATTTACTTAAGTACTATACTTAAGTGCAATTGTGAGGTATCTGTACTTTACTTGAGTATTTCCAATTTCCAATACTTTTACATCTACTCCACTACATCACAGAGGCAAATATTGTGCTTTTACTACACTACAATTATTTGAAAACTTTACTCACTAGTTACTTTTCAGATATAAATTATGATATTATGAAACGTACATTAACCACTTTAGCCCTATTGTATACATAGGCTATTTGAAAATAGCCGATCTACAAGCTAGTGTAGCATCGCAACACGTTGTGAGCTTGTAGATCTGTTTTCAAATATTTTAGTACTTTTACTTTTGGTACATTTTGATACTAATTCTTTTGTACTTTAACTCAAGTAAATTTAGAATTCTGGACTTTTACTTGTAATATAGTATTTCTATATTGCAGTATTGGTACTTTTACTTAAGTAAAGAATTTGAGTACTTTTTCCACCACTGAGTGTGAAACATGAGCATGACATCCATACGCAATGCATTGTTCTGACAAACCCTGTTCACTGTTCTCAGTTGATACATCCTGGTGTCTTGAGCATTATTTGCTAAAACGAGAAAGGAGACATTCCACAGTCATGATGCATCAACCACCCTGAGCAGGGTGAGGCAGAAAAACAGCCAGGAAGTTACCTTCAATATTAACCCATTCATTCCAGGAACGCATATACTGTGTCATTTTATAGATGTCTTTGGCTATTTTTGAAAAATAAATCGTGAAAATGTGTGCAGATATTTGAATATGTATATACGTTTTTAACTCAAATCTTTGCTTCTGGTCGGGGTCCCTGGGACAAAAATATTTTGTCCACAGACATTTTGGGGGTCCTTGATATGAAAAAGGTTTGAGAACCACTGATATTATAGCAACAAAAAACTGTTTTAGAAGACATTTGTAGAATCCCCAGAGGCAAAGATTTGTGTAAGAAAATGTTCCCTTTAAAAAACATATATATATTCAAAGATTTGCACAAATGTTAAAAAAATATATATAGCAGATCGACAAGTTCGATCTATGAGCTTGTATATCTGCTATTTTTTAATAGCCAAAGACATCTAAAATGACACAGATGCGTTCCCGGATTGAACGGGTTAAACACACTAGTACATGGACACAATTGTTAGGTGTTCCCCCTGTTAGTCTTAGTAGTGACGTGAGAGTGAGTGACTCATTGTGCATTGTTCCACACACATCATGGTGAAGATCCATACTGTTCACCAGTGCTTCTCAAAGGGGTCCTTGGAGAGGTTCCATGGGGTTCCCAGCAAAAAGTGTTACCGTGGCTATTTAAAAATAGCAGATATACAAGCTCACAGCGCGTCACTTCGTGCCGCCCTGCGAGCTTGCACATCTGCTATTTGTGAACATTTTTGAAAAATGTTGAAATAATTTTTGAATTTCTTAACACAAATCTTCTCTTCTGGGGGTCCCCTGGCACAAAACATTTTCAGATGGGGGTCCATGGCCAAAATGAAAAAGTTTGAGAACCGCTGCTGTACACGACATTGTGAACCTATAAATATCTAGTTCAGTGGCTTATCAAACGCTGTGCCGAAGCACAAAGGTGTGCCGTGAGACAAGCCCAGGTGTGCCTTCGAATTTTGTGACAACCACACGTTATTATTGCAATATATACTATACATACAAATAATTATGATTTATTTTTTTATGTAGACCTACTTTGTGTGCACTTATTTCCCAATACAGAGGCAAATTCTATATTTATTGTCATTATAGATGACAATTTTAAATCAGTATATTTAAATACTTACCTTACCTACTTACTTACTGAAATACAGCAACAATCGCAAATCTACAAGCTCCCATGTTGTGAGCTTTTAGATCTGCCATTTTTGAGCTTGTAGATCTATTTTCGCTATGAATGTGAGCCTTGAGATTTTGACTCGCTCACTGCTGTTCCTTGGGCACAACACATTTGAAAACAGTGATAGCTAGACCAGCGCGGTCTAGCTCTGGCTGTTTAGCTCTGTCTCGGCTAGACCAGTGGTTTCATTATACCAGCAACATACAGTACTGTGTGTTTCATTATACCAGCAACATACAGTACTGTGCGTTTCATTATACCAGCAACATTCACTACAGTATAATTGATTTGAACCCCCACATCAGGCAGGAAAACGATACAGTCACAGTAGCATGTCTGACTATAACACACAGCAGGTGTCCTAAAAATCCAAACTGAGATTATCATTTTTTTTTAATATTTTTTGTTTGACAGCTATATAAATTGCATCAATATAAAAAATGTCACTTCATTTTGTTCTAGCATTTATTTCTGCCTCAAAGTCAACACTTGGGGGTGGGTTGCTAACCTTCATACTGGCCTGACTTGGCATTATAGAAAAGGAAGAGAAAAGAAAATACGAAATGGAACACATTCGTTCACATTCCATTTCATGATCGTCATGGAACAGGGAAATAAAATCCTCAATATGAAAGCGTCCTCATTATTTTCACTTCCCTTTTCCGTGCTCCTGTGTGTTTCATTATACAGTACCAGCAACATACAGTACTGTGTTTCATTATACCAGCAACATACAGTACTGTGTGTTTCATTATACCAGCAACATTCAGTACAGTATAATTGATTTGAACCCCACATCAGGCATCCTGTCCGCCCACCGTGTACTGTATGTGAACACGTTATTATTTGGTTTGATTGTGTTCATGTGTGCGTTGTGCTGACGTGTTCCGTGTTCTGCCCTGACCACAGATCTACCAGGAGGACATGATGCGTTCCCTGCTCCACAACTCCCTCCACGTGTTCAGAGCCATCAGTGGAACCTCCACGGACCTGGGCTAGCGCCTGACCCTGCTGTCACCCTGCTACCTTACCTCCACGGTGGCTAAATCAACAGACCCCCTCTTCTTGTCCGTTTCATTACATTCCCAAGCCTTTACCCATTATGACCTGAGGCCGATTCTACAAATGCCTTCTATGGGTGCGTTGGGATATGCGCACCGGGAGCGCACTCACATATTGGTTTGTATTGGACTAGTGCGCTCAGTGCGTTATATCCGAACGCACCCTAAATCAGTAGTTCTCACACTTTCAAGATTTTTCAAAAATATAAAAGAAAATAGCAGATGTACAAGCTCGTAGCGCGGCACGAAGTGACACGATACGAATTGTATATCAGCTATTTTTGAATAGCCAAAGGCTAAAATCTAAAATGACACACACGCTTTCCTGGTTTTCATTTGAACCCTACACCCACCTGAGACCTCTTTCTTTTTCATATCGGATGTGTATCGATTCATGGTACGTACATTGGTCATTGCCTCTGAACTCCTGTGAATGTTTCCCCCTTTCTGATCTACTACCTAGCTAGACTCCCCCAAAATACCCTGTACTGGTGATGTCATTCAGCTAGCCTCTCTTCCTACTTTGGATGTATTTGTAGACCCTTGGGGGTGAAGGACTGCAGTGCAGCCCATGTTCATTGTATTAGAACCACACTACTAGTGTTTTGGTTTTTTTCAAGAATGTATTGCAGCGAATGTGACACATTAGAAAGTCAGGTTTAGCTCTCTGTCTCTGCGACAAACTACAGTAACAAGAACAACTGCGGTGTTTTGTCCGCTGTGGGAGGAGTTTTCATTGTTCTACTTACTCTCTGAACAGATGCTATGCAAAACTTTTAAAATATTACCATTCTCTCCAGAAGTAGTTGGTTATCGAGCTTATGACCAGATTGGTCAATCTGCCAATGGAGCGGGCATCCTGCTAGCTAAGTGGTTAGGGCACGTCCCACATAGGCTCTAATGCCTGACAGTGAATCCCCAGTTTGATTCCCGACCGGCTGAACCTGTTGCATGTCAGTCACTCACTCACTCACTCACTCACTCACTTACTCTCTCCTCACTGTGACTATATCAAATAAAGGCTTGGAAAAGCCCACAAAATAACAATGATGACGAAGCAAGTTGACAGAGGAGCAAGATACAGTAGCAGCTACTGGATCTTGGCTATCATTACGTTTAGCCATGTGTGCTGTATCAAGCCCGTAAATTGAGCTGAATCCAATGATGCAAGACTTTGGAATGGTCGGCAGTAATATAGAGTATAATGTCGGTATACACCATTTTCCAATACAAAGACCAGACGTGTGTCCTTGGTTAGAATGTATACAGAATGGTATCATGAATGAAACATGGTATTTTTCTTTAAAACCTTGAACATTTACTTTACATTAACATTCATCACTAACTTGGGGAGAACGTTTTCTCAAGTTTGTGAGACAAGAGAGTGCATCTCTCTAGTTTAAGGCAAGCTTGTTCTTGGGATCACGTGATCACTCGCTGCAGCTCACTGCGCTAACGTAGGAGCAAACATTCAAGTAGGCTCTGTCTTGATAAAACAACACAGAATTATTTCCTAAAAAACTACATTCAGTGACCCAACAACAGTATTTTGAAAATTATGATTAGTTGAGTTTTCCAACTGCTGATTGGTGTGAAATGCATTCTGGGATACTTGGCTGTCCCAAGTCCACAGAAGTCACCTCCCAATCCATCCCTGATAAATTGTGTGGATCAAGTTCACATCTGTGCATTTGGGCTGTACGTGGAGGCTAGATGCAGACTTTTGTATTGGGACAGTATATGGGCTGTGACCTTTCACAAGTTCACAAGCACAAAAGTGAGACAAGTACAGTTATTGAGAAATGTCTATAGTCAATGGGCTAAACACCGGTATGATCGTTTAAATCCAGGGTGTCGTGGTGGCATACCATCGCAGTGTGCCTAGTGCCGACCAGCTATAAATATATATAGAAAGGTCACATTCGTGAAATACCAGTTAAACTACTAAATACACCGGAAAAAAGTTATTAATTCCTCATTTGGGTTGCCCTCAGACAAGGTGTTGAATAACTGCTGCGTGATAATGCTGCCAATTAAAAAAATAATTGAGCAGTACATTTATATCATTCTTTATATCAGTGTGACATAAAGAACACATTAAATAGCATATATCAGTAGGGGCTTTGCTTGATAAAAAATAAAAAATAAAACATTCTGGTTTTGGGGCATGCCAATAGGTGAGTGTGTTAACCACATAACCCTTTGGAGTCCAGCTGGAGACCTGTGTTGCATGTCATTCCCTCTCTGCCCTCAGTTAGCTGTCTCTCTGCTACCCTGTCTAAATAAAGAAAAACTGCCTAAAATATATATAACTATATATTAAAAAACGTACTGGTATTAGCACTGGCTTATGGGGTTCCCTTTAAGGAGATGAAGTGAAATTATTGAGATTATGATGGAAAGTTTATCAGAGTGTAATGCCAATCGGTATCATAGATGTGATTTTATGACCTGTATATCAAGGGAGGTGGCTAAAGGGTCAGGTATGAAAGAGGACGAACTGATGTGTGACTATATGGTGCATATTTACTTCAGAAAGTGAGTGGAGCTTCTGAAGAATTCCTTTCCTATTAAGATCCAGTGCCTTCATGCTCTGCCTTCTGAAAAGGCTCTGTTATTTCAAGTTGTAAGAACATGATTATAATTATACTGTTTTACAGTATCTCACAAGTGCTACACTGAAATGAGCCGATAGGTAGGTGATATAAAGGTACACAGTATTAAAAAAGAAGATGTACATACTATAATGTCATGCTGTAAATTGAATTCTACATGTGTATGTATGTATTTATATTTGTACAATTTTAGACTTCTGTCCAAACTTTGCCTTGTTCCATTGAGGTTTATAATTTTATTTGCATTTGTTAATTGAAGCTGCTTATCAAACATACTTCTTTTTTTTAAATAAAAACATTTTACAGCAAAACTAATTTAGACTATCTACCTAGTCTCTTTCTCTCGTTCAGTCCCTTTACACTCATTTAAAGAATCTGATCTTTGCTGATCCTGCAATAGGATTGTACTACTTAATATTGTGCATAAAATTGTGCATCATCAAGGCTCTCCTCACAGTGACACTCAACAACACAGAATCCATGATTACAGGCATTCAACGTCCATTTTAAGATTTTACTGATGACTTTTAAAATGTTTTTGGGGCGGCAGTGGCTCAGGGGTAGAGTGGCCGGGTAGAGTGAACTGGAAACCGCAAGTTTCCCAGTTCGTTCCCGGGCTGGGGCGCTCCCCCAGAGTTAGTGTTGAAGTGTCCTTGAGCAAGACGCTGAACCCCTAATTGCTCCCGATGTGCAGGTTGGTGCCCTGCATGGTTTCCTCCGCCATCGGTGTATGAATGTGTGTGTGAATGGGTGAATGGCACAATCAATGTAAAGCGCTTTGGATAAAAGCGCTATATAAATGCACCATTTTTGGAAATGGGACATTCTGCATAATGAGTGCTTTCTACTTTTGGTACTCTTAAGTACATTTTGATACCAATACGTATGTACTTTTTTACTC
This sequence comes from Gymnoscopelus microlampas, assembly GCF_963454915.1. NCBI lineage: Eukaryota > Metazoa > Chordata > Actinopteri > Myctophiformes > Myctophidae > Gymnoscopelus > Gymnoscopelus microlampas. Next base: position 32,225,692 of record NC_139956.1, on the reverse strand, counting down.
GAGTACATTTTGACTTCCGGAATATTTCCACATTGCAGTATTGATACTTTTACATAAGTGAAAAATGTGAGTACTTTTTACACCACTGTCCCTGAGCACAGCCTTGGATCCTTCCTCTCCTTGGAGCTCTCTTGGTTGTTCCTAAACCTTGTCTCATTACCTGGGGTGACTGGGCTTCTTCAGCCTCAGATGATGACCTACAGTATAGGCTCTGGAACGAACGCTCTACCTGAGGATGTAGGCAAGCAATGTTTGTCATCGTTTGAATCACTTCTGAAAACTTAATTTAAAAAAAAAGTTTTTTTTCTTCCCTTATGACACTTTATCCTGATATTGTAAAGCAGTGGTTCTCAAACTTTTTCGGGCCACAGACCCCCAAATAGACACTTATTAGACCGCGGACCCCCATTTGAAAAGATAAGCCAGGGACCCCCATAAGAGAAGATTTTTTACGGCTCTCTAGCAGTGATTCTCAACCATTTTAATTTCAAGGACCCCCAGTTTGACATGCATTAGGCTACGGACCCCCATTTAATGGCATGTATGTCTCTGGGACCCCAATTCATATTGTAAAATCTATGTTAATTTAACTCTGAGAGTGTACAAATGGAACCATAGGGTCCATTTGGTTCCATTTGTACACTCTCAGAGTTACAGACCCATAAGGGTCCATTTGGTTCCTGTCCATCATTTAGCTGGGGACTCCCTGGAACCCCCTCAAGTACCCCTGGGGGTCCCCGGACCCCACTTTGAGAACCAATGTTGCAAAGCATTTTGTAATACTCTGCTTCGATAAGTGATTAATAAATTAAGTTCTTTATCACTGATTCCCTATCAATTCAACAACATTCAATTGAATATAGTAGCAATGAAAGTTGGAGAATGGTCAGAATGAGAATGTCTCGGGTGTTTAGCCCCAGCTTGCTTTCTGCTTTCCTCCCTTTATTCCATTAAGACCTGAAGCCGATTCTACATAATGTCGTCTAAATCCTAACAGTTTTTTGAGAAAACGTATGTTTCTATAATATCAGAAACATATAGTCCTTTTCTTGCACTATTATGCTTGAACTGCACCTACCCAATCTGCTGCATATAGAATATACTGTGAAGTTGTTTACACAGTTAGGTGGCAGTTACTGGGGGAAAAATGCTGTTGGTGTAGAATATATAAGTTTTAATGCACATGTACATTTGATGATGCTCTATTTTATTTTAGCTCTTTTTTTACACTCTCTTTCTTTTCTTTAAATCTTTTTACGATTTATATCATTATTCTGTTGTTATCCCTATCCCATATTCTCTATGCTGCTGCATAATATTGTCTTGTCTGAAGGAAAAGGAAGACAGTACAACCTTGAACCTTCTTGAACCTTGAGTGGTTCTCAAACTTTTTCATGTCAAGGACCACCCCAAATGATGTATTTGACCACGGATGCCTTTTTCTTTTTCCTATGATGATCCAATTGTTTCGTGCCCAGTGTTGCCATGTCCGTTTATTATAAGCGACTTTGGGCTTCGGTAAAGTTGCTTGTAAATATTGGTAGGGTTACGGTTTTTTTTTCTAATGTTGTTTAAACCAGTGTTTCTCAAACATTTTCAAATCAAGGACCCTCAAATTAATATTATTTTGTTGTCTGCGGATCCCCACATCTGAAAACATTTTATGCCAGGGAGTGGGATAGATAGATTGTTGTTGTCAAAATGTTGTCAAAATATTCCAAGTTTTAAAAAAAATCTTCAAGATTGAAAAAATACATAAAAAAAATAGCCAATGTATAATGTTTAAAAGGATGAAGAGGGCGTGCTTCTTTTCGGCTTGTTTTCGTAGACGCGGTTGCAAAACCTGGCAACACTACCTGTCACCCGCAAAGCTTCTCAGATGTCGCCTGACGCCTCACTGGCTGAGTGCTCATTAGTGCTCTAATGAATCTTGTCAGATTGTTTGTTCCTGTGGGATAAACGCAGATTCTCCTTATCGTTTCAGGGAAGGAATCTCAACATCGAGTTTGAGTTTGTTTCACTCACAGTCACAGCCAGGAGCCTTTTGGACAGATAGACGCGCGAGAAAGACGCGCTCCAACAATAATCAGAAGAACATGGATTTATTCTCTCCATAGGGAATGATCATAATCACACTTGTGGAATAAACATGGATTATTTCAGAACCTGGAGACTTAGCCTGGCGTTAAAATGCATCGCGGTGATGATTATGGCAGGTAAATAAATAAATACCATGTTGTTTATTACTGCGATCCATGTGTTCCTAGTTGAGGTTTCCCTTTCCCGGCAGTCTCGTGGAGCTTGCAGGGAACGCACGTCAGACCAGTCGCCCACGTCTCCCTTACAGTAACAATTGTGTCACTTCATTAGTGTATTAAATAAACTAATAAAGTGACACAATTGTTACTAAGGCTTAGTAACAATTGTGTCACTTTATTAGTTTATTTTGCTCGTTTTTATGATGACACCGCATTTACCATTTACACGAGGTAATGTATCAAATGCACAGTGGTCTAAAGTAACTAAGTACATTTACTCTCAACTACAGTAGCCTACTTAGGTACAATTTTGAGGTATTTTTTACTTTAGTGGAGTATTTCCAATTTTCAGTAGCCTACTTTTCTACACATATTGTACTTTTACTCCACTACAAATATTTGAAAACGTACTAGTTAATTTTTAGATTTAGATTGTATCACTAAAACATACATTAACCACTTAAGCTCTATATATATGTTTTGGCAATTTGAAAATAGCCGATCTACAAGCTCACAATGCATGCATGGCGAAGCTTAGATCCGCTATTTTCAAAAGATTTATATGTATAGGTCTATACATTTGAAAAACATACTTTTTCCATCACTGCAAATCCATAGAAATAGTAATCTAGGATCATAGGTAAACCAATAGTAGAATCATCAGTCTAACAGTAGAACAGGGGTCTTCAACGTTTTCAGGCCAAGGACCCCCTAGCTGAGAGAGAGATGAAGCAAGGACCCCTCTCTATATTGTATAAAATTGTGTTTCAGATAAAACCCTTTTTGTTTACTTGGTCTGCTCTTTTTTCCCCTCTACACCTCTATAACTCTTTGCCAAAAATAGCCGATCACAACCCTCGCAGCGCGAGGCGTTGTGAAGCTTGTAGATCTGCTATTTTTGGCTAAAGTTCTCCTCAGAAAAGGGATGCTATAGGGTTCAAGTGGTTAAACAAATGAATCATATCACACATAGATTTGGCGGACCCCCTGTAGTAACTCTGAGGACCCCCTGGGGGTCCCGACCCGGACCCCCTGTTGAAGACCCCTGCAGTAGAATATAAAAAAATAACATGTTTGTTTGTGATATTTCCCAGATTGCCTCCCTCCTCCTCAGAACCCGTCCTATGTGTGGACAGACCCGTTCCATGTCTCTGTCACCTGGCAGAGACCCAGGGATGTGTTGGAGACTGAGAGCTGCCGTTACCTGACTGATGATGGAATGGGACCTGAAAAGGTAAGGAGCATCACACTGGTGGTACTCAGTGCAGTGGAGGAAGTACTCACATGTTTTACTTAAGTAAAAGTATCAATGCTGCAATGTGGATGTACTCTGTTACAAGCCGAAGTCCCATATTCAAAATGTACTTCATCAAAATAGACTTAAGTACTGCAAAGTAAGAGCACTCATTTTGCAGAATGTCCCATTACACAAGTTTCCAAATGTAAAATAGCAGATCTACAAGCTCGCGTTGTGAGCTTGTAGCTCTGCTGTTTTAAAATAGCCTAAGTATGCATAGGGCTGAAGTGGTTAATGCATGTTGTGTCATAATAATCAAAAATCTACCGAGTAACTAGTAACTGAAGTTTTCAAATATTTGTAGTGGAGTAAAATGTACAATATTTGCCTCTGAGATGTAGTGGAGTAGAAGTAAAAGTATTGAAAATGGGAAATACAGTAATGTAAAAAAAAATCTCAAAAGTGTACTTAATCTGTGTACTTAGTACTTAGTACTTTACATCACTGGTAAGGAGTATCACATTGATGGTATTGGTAAGCTGCTACTGTAACAACAGTTAAAAGCCATCAAGATGAGTCATGCACAAATAATGAGAACGTGTGACCCTAATTATTGTTTTTGTTCCTAATTATTCAAGAGAGCACAACAAAGTTCCAATGAACAGCAAGTTGGCAACAGTTACAAACTGTCACTTCACATGATGCACAATAGGCTGATTGGCAGAGAGATTGTAGATCTGCTATTTTTTATTTTTTTTAATCTTGAAAATTTGTGCAAGTCTTTGAATATATATTTTTTAAAGCAAACATTTGTAACTAAACTTTTTGAAAAAACTTATGTTGCTATAATCAGTGGTTCTCAAAACTTTTTTCATGTCAAGGTCCCCCAAAATGATATGTATTTGGTCGCGGACCCCCATCTAAAAATATTTTGTTCCAGGGACCCCCCCAGAAGCAAAGATTTGAGTTTGAAAAGTTCGCTTTAAAAAAAAAATATATATATATTCAAAGATTTGCACACATTTTCACGATCTTTCAAAAAAAATAGCAGATCTACAAGCTCGTAGGGCGGCACTCGGTGTCGTGCTATGAGCTTGTAGATCTGCTATTTTTTAATAGACAAAGAAATCTTAAAATGGCACAGATGCGTTCCCGAATTGAATGGGTTAAAGAGAAGAAAAATGCACAAGTGCATTTTGGGGACATTAATTAATGAATTGATTTATTTTAATGTAAGTTTTTCATTTTAAATTAAAAAATGCAAATAAAGGTTTGCAAAGGAAATGTTTTAATTGTGTGTTTTTACTTTCTGAAAATTCCCGCTTGAAAAGATGACAGTGTAATGGTGTAATTATTACAACCACTAAACGACCATAACATTTTTCCCTAGAGTAAGCTCAAGCACCCCACTTTGGGGAACACCTATTGATGTATTATTATTATAATATTATCATATTATCATTATTTTAACCGCGCATTGTTATGATTATGTCTGAATGGAGTGTCCTAGCAGAGAATTTAAACAAGGGGGATAGGGCACCTGCATAGTGTTTACTGGGGAAGGAGAACTGCCAAAATACTGCATCTGATTACATTTCGTCCTATACACAGAAATCCCATTGAGCCCTGTCCAAAATAGCAGCAATACAAAAAGTTGCAAAAACATAAAAACAAATATATCATTATGTTCATCATATCATATCTAATAATTTCTAATTTCTAATAATGTCAAGGTTGGAGTTAGGTCCCAGAGTTTGAAGATATGGGTAGATAAGAGTTAATAAAAATAAATAGAGCGAATAGGAAACAAAAATAACAGGAAGGCACAGTCAAATCAATTACACAAAGTCCAATATACACAAGGTTCATGATAAACAAAACAGCGATGATAAACAGCATTGTAGAAGGCAGGATTAATTCTTGCGCAGGTGGAAAACATCCTGTCCCGACAACTTAGTGCAGAGATGGCCTTAAATGGTGACTAGCCTTGTTCTGCCAGTGGTGCAGAAGATGCCAACCCACACCATAACACTGCCCCCACCAAAAGCTGTAATGTTACGCCATCAATGCCAGTGGTGGGAAAAGTACTCACATGTTTTACTTAAGTAAGAGTATCAATACTGCAATGTAGAAATACTCTGTTACAAGTAAAATTTCGGAATTCAAAAATGTAATTGAGTAAAATTACAAAAGTAAAAAAGTACATCAAAATGTACTTTTCTGCCTTTTCATTTTATGCCCCTAGCAAATGGAATAAACTCCAGGTCTCTCTGAAACTGGATAATCTGATCTCCATAGAATCTTTTAATAATCTTTTTTTCTTTATTTAACTATATCTTACTTCACTGTTATTGCTTTGTATTGTATATTGTGCTGTACTCAGGGCATCCTCGCAAAAGAGAGCGTGCTCTCAATGGATTACCCTGAATAAAGAAAGGACAATAAAAAAATAAAAAATAAAAAAACTAGTGGACTCTGTACCAAAAGTAGAAAGTACTCATTCTGCAGAATGTCCCATTTCAAGTTTTCAAATGTATAAAATCTTTTGAAAATAGCCGATCTACAAGCTCACAATGCGTCGCATTGTGAGCTTGTAGATCGGCTATTTTCAAATGGCCGAAATGTATATAGGGCTGAAGTGGTTAATGTATGTTTTGTAATAATAATCAAAATCTACAAAGTAACTAGCAACTCAAGTTTTCAAATACATGTAGTGGAGTAAAAGTACAATATTTGGATCCGAGATGTAGTGGAGTAGAAGTAAAGGTATTGGAAATTGGAAACACTCAAGTCAAGTGCAAATACCTCAACATGATACTTAAGTAGAGTACTTACAGTAGGTAAATGTACTTAGTTACTTTTCACCACTGATCAATGCAACAGTCAGCATGGCATTCACCACATCATCTCCATATATTTATGGAGATGCTTCCGCATACAGAGCCGAGCAAGACATTGCTGCACGTGTTCAAGTTCAAGCGCAAACAGGCCTGCCAGTGAACGGCGGCCTTTGCAGGATTCCTGGCAGTCTTACAAGCTTGACTTTGGCACAGTTTCCCTTGGGGCGCCCTACTTATTCAGTTGTGTGTGTGTGTGTGTGTGTGTGTGTGTGTGTGTGTGTGTGTGTGTGTGTGTGTGTGTGTGTGTGTGTGTGTGTGTGTGTGTGTGTGTGTGTGTGTGTGTGTGTGTGTGTGTGTGTGTGTGTGTGTGTGTGTGTGTGTGTACAGTATAACATACTGTATATATAGTGAAAAGATATATGTTTGAAAGACTACTTTCAAACTACTTATACTAGAATGTTTTTATTTCAACAGATTTCAACACAATATCCATCACACTTGGGCGGCTGTGGCTCAGGAGGTAGAGCAGGTCGTCCAATGATCCGTGGGTCGGCGGTTCGAATCCCGGTTCCTCCTCCTGTCCACATGTCGAAGTGTCCTTGGGCAAGACACTGAACCCTACATTGCCTCCAGTGACTCGGTCGGCGCTCGCTTGCCACCATTGGTGTGTGAATGTGGGAAAAGTGGGGACGCTGGCGTCGACTGTTCGCCGCTCCACCTCCCAATGTCCCCTCCCTGTATGAATGAATGAACCATTGTAAAGCGCTTTGAGTAAGTTTGAGTACTTAGAAAAGCGCCATAAAAATGCAATTCATTATTATTATTATTATTCACACTTCACACAGTAGTCAATAAATGCAGAAATTGAAGGCTGTATTCTAGTGGCATCAGACATTCTAAACAGTTGTTACATACAGACTTAGTAGAATAGCTCTGATCGCTGTGATACACGTGCAGCTTGTGCACAAAGCAGAGAGGACATGACTGGACCTGATGGGCTTGAATCGAATGCAACTAAACAATAAAACAAAACAAAATAATACAATATCTAAACATGGACCTGACATCTACAGTGTGTATATGAGAACTGTTGGGAGCATCTGTTGGATTGACAATTAACCCAAATGTTTTTGTTGTGTTATTTTTTCCAGAAAAATAATCCGTCTTATAAAAGATGTATAACCACAGACGAGATGGCTGACAGCGGTCTGAAGTACACCATAGCAGCCATCCAGTGCGGCACTTCTCAGGACCGAAATAAAAGCACTCCTGTGAACGTCGTTATTCCTCGCCCACGTGAGTCATCAACCTTTTCAGACCTTGACTTTGAACTTTAACCACCACATTGCACAATAAGTAAGATAGTGTTATAGGATTTACTTGAGTAAAAGTACAAACGTATTGGTACCAAAATGTACTTAAAGTACCAAAAGTAAAAGTACTGAAATGTTTGAAAATAGCTGATCTACAAGTTCACAACGCGCCGCGATGCGACGCGTTGTGAGCTTGTTGATCAGCTATTTTCAAATAGCCTAAGTATAAAAATAGGACTAAAGTGGTTAATGTATGTTTTATAATGTAATAATTTATATTTTCGAAAATAACTAGTAGTAACTAAAGTTTTCAAATAATTGTAGTGGAGTAAAAGCATAATATTTGCCTCTGAGATGTAATGGAGTAGAAGTAAAGTATAGGAAATTGGAAATACCCAAGTAAAGTACAAATACCTTAAAATTGTATTTAAGTACAGTACCTGAGTACTTGTACTTACTTACTGTCCACCACTGGATTTAATTTCATGAAGTTTCATGGCCTTGTGTTGTGATTTGATACAGATAGTGAGTCACTGCGTGCAGAGTAACATCTGCGTGCAGAGTAACATACTGTACGCACATACAGTCTCGTACAACAGTTTTGCGAATGCTTCTGTGTCTCAACAAGCAAAACAGAAAGGCCTAACGAAAATCTCAAAGAAGGTAGACAGCAGGGATTGGGGATCATTCCAACAAAAACAATCAAACTGCTGGCTTTTCATTGTTTTACTGAATGCCATAGACCTAACTGTATGGGTGAGTTAGTGACAAATAAAGACTTAATTGGGTTCATGGTTTTTGTTAACTACTTAAGCCCTATTAATAGTATGTACTTAATTGTACAACAAATTGTGAAATAGCTGATATACTAGTTCACAATGCATCACATTACACCATGTTGTTGTGAGCTGGTAGAGCTGCTATTTTCACTATTTTTGTTCAACACCATTGTATGACGATAAAATAGGTCTTAAAGGGATATTTCACTTTCAAATGAAATAAACACAAAAAATATATATATAAAAAATACATTACATGTACAATACAGTAATGGAAAAATCATGCCCCCCTCACGCATTAGAATGTCCTCCTAATGCTTGAGGGGGCCATGACTTTTCCATGACTTTTTTCATTCTGTCCATTCTGATGAGCCAGAGTGAAACGTCTGTCAACTTCTACCTCCCGTGTCTGTTCCTTCGATATAGCCAAGTTGCTGAAGGATGTCACCTGTTTCCTGCACTCTTCAAGTGTCTTGAACTGCTCCTGGACCCCCATAACTCCCCTTCCAGACATGAAGGTCTACTACAGGTGAGTGAGCATTGCAGTATCATCGTACTTCAATTCCCAATGCGTCCTAGTGATGGGTCGTTCGCTGTGAACGTGAACGAGCTCGTTCACGTCCTGAAACTGTTACGTTCACGATATGGTTCATGCCCCCCGTCCCCTCCCCCCATACACAGGACGGGAGAGCGGGCTGTACGCGTGACGTAATAAAACGCTCCCGCGATGCTTTTCACTAGAAAATAGCGCTACTGAACGAGAACGTGAACGAATCATTGCCGTGAACGTGAACGAAATTTGTTTGTTCACTGAAATGAAACTGCTGATATAGGGCTGAAGTGAGTCATGTTTGTTTTGTAATAATAATCAAAATCTTCAAAGTAACTAGTAAATCAAGTTTTCAAATAATTGTAGTGGAGTAAAAGTACAATATTTGCCTCTGAGATGTAGTGGAGTAGAAGTAAATGTATTGGAAATTGGAGATACTCAAGTAAAGTACAAATACCTCAAAAATGTACTGAAGTAAATGTGCTTAATTACTTTCCACCACTGCCCACCACTAATGCTTCCGTATCACATACAGTAGTGGCCAACTCAGTGGCCTTGTGGTTAGGTCGGGGGTTCAATCCCTGGGTCGAGTCATGCAAAAAGACTATAAAACGGTACCCAAGGTCTCCCTGCTTAGCAATCAGCACATCAAGGATTGGATTGTGCTTGGCACCATGTCCTGGGAGAGTACTTGTAAATTCAGCTGCTTCATGCTTTGGAAACAAGAGATCGGCTTCTGACCTATATGGACCGCATGGCTCTGGAACCGTTTCTTCCCAAGGCTACTGACCTACATGTAGTAGAAACAGCACAGATAGGTCAAAGACAGCACAGATAGGTTAATTCGCTGTCCGCCACTGTGCTTGGGGGATTCCCACACCGACCCTAGCCTTCTTGTAGGCCAGCATTTTTGTCTTGGCTAGTGTCCTTGTGCCTCTGGTAACTGGTGTTTTCACACATCTTGAATTATTGTAAATGGTGTCTTTCCTTTCCTTCTTGGGAGGCTATCGATGGCCGGGAGATGTGCCCTTTGATCATGTTCTTGATTATGTTTTTATCTTCATACACTTTTCAATTTACTTCATGAATGTTGTGTCTGAGCTGCATTTTTGTTTTATTATTTCTTGTTTGTTTATGTTTTCCAGACAGCCCAGACAGGTTGGTCATGGCTAGTAGCGACACATTCATCTGGGATGCCTATCTGGGTTCTGGGTTGTCTGGCTGCCCAGTCTGTTGTGGTTGTTTTTCTCAGTCAAATGTGGTAGTCTCTGGCTGACGAAACACAGGTCAGGATGTAGCCTTGGGGAGGCCTTGGGGAGTTTAGAGTTGTGAATCAGCTCCACATGCATGCCTGTGTACTGTTTTCCATCCAGCTTTCAACCATCGCTGTTGGTCTGTTGTTATGTCCCCACAGTGTGTGACGGGAATAAAAATCCCCAATCACCACGGCATAAGTCTTCCTGCATTTAGGTGGTAGTTCAAGCCATACAAAAGGGCTGGCAGGTGGTTTATACAGTGAGGTAATGGAGATATCTGGCAGGCATATAGTAACAATCTCTATGTTGGTATCTGAGCTGTTAAGAGTGGATGTCCCTGACGTCAGCGTTTTTTCTGTTGTATCCCTCAACGTCGTCGTTGACTGATGTTACTACTGGTGGCGCCGGCATTGTAGGAAAAACTTGACTGTCGTTGACGGTCAGTGCCTCTTGTCAAACCATAAGAAAAATGGTGGACCAGGCAACAACTCCAAACAATGCACAAGCGACTAGCAATGGCACAAGTTTGTTCAACAATCTCGCAATGAGTGGAGTGAAGAGCTGGGTTTAAGTGGGAGGTTGATGAGCTGATGGCAGGCAGGTGCATAACTGATGAGAATGAGGAGGCTGGAAACAGGTGTGCCAAGCTGTGTATCCGAAGCCTGCCCACACACACACCCACACACAAAACAGACAGACAAGACACAAAGGAAAACAAGCACTACCTCTTGTTATCTGTAAAATCTGTGGCATGTATATGCCCCACAACTGAAGTTTTATAGTCATTGAGATGTGTTTTTATGCTGCCCAGAATTGTGTCATGCATAATCCCCGCCCAGTTACCACAGGTGAAAAGGGATTTAGCTACAGTATACTGTATCTGGTGCAGTATATTTATGGTGTATTGTCCCTGTCAAATATATACTTATTTTTTTTAATTAATACATAAACAAACAAGTATTACTTGTCTAGCATACAAATCTTTCACACGCATGCCATACCATGACATGGATGATTAATCTTTTTGTTGTAAATTTAGGTGCATTTGTAGACCAAGTTTATTTAATGCAGTTGAATACTGAATCTGGGTGGCATGAGGTGAGCTCCACTCAACTAAAACACTGAACTAAAACAAAAAAGACCATGTTGTCATGTTCCTTGCATATTACAGGTTTTATCCTCTCCCCATGTTTGTCATTGCAGGTCCTGCGAAAATCTTACTAGCAACTTAATAGCATGTAAGAACCTTTCTAGCAATGGTTGCTACCTGGATATGGAAGTCTTTGACCTCTTTGCTGACATTTGCGTGCTGATCAACGGAACACTCAGTGGCGCCCCTGTATGGAACACTTTCAAGCGGCGCCCTGTGGAAAAAGGTTGGCGTCTTTCTGGTTTAGCCTATCATATTGTCTACTTCTAATACAACCAGTATATTTAACGACACGAACCCTAGCGTCCCTATTCTGGAGATGTCATAATAGTGAACATTTAGTGGACATAGCATTTAGAGGGAAAAAGTAGGGGCCAAGTATAGACGCCTGAGGGACCCAGACCAAAAAAGTATAGAATGTCTCACGTTGTTCATCAAAATATGTCATCATTTTGGAGTATTTGATATATTGACCATTGCTATCAGATCATCATCTGTTTTGTTTTTGTCCTTTTCCCAGTGAGAACCCGTCCGTCTAATGTGACGATCACAGCAATAGGAAATCAACTCAGGCTGAGCTGGACACCTCAGCAGGACATCAGAAATAACGCTGGAAGAATACTGGCAAAATGCTGGAACTACAAAGTCAGCTACAGTAAATGCAAAGAGCCTGCGGTATGATACCAAAATGCTGATCAGTCACATGCTCTCTCCATCTGATTGGGGCGACTATTTAAACCTCTCTGCTCACTGCTCATTCTTTTTGCTGCTGCTCTGCCATCTTGCTGCTCTGCTATGCTCTACGTTTTTGCGCTCCCACCACCACCCCAGCATCCACCTGTGGGCTCTGTTTCTATACGATATTTCACGCTTACAGGGAACGAATGTAATGAGACAGAGAGCCTTGAAGCCAAATATGCGTATACTGTAGATACTTATGCTTAATATATTTATATTTATGCTCAATAAATATATTTATTCGGTCCAAGAGTTGTCTGACTGAACTATATGTTCTCTAACATGTAGATGGTTTGTTTATTTTATCTAGCAGCTATTCAGAAATGCATTGCACAACCGTATTCTGTTTGTTTTAGTGGATTGTATGGTTCACTGCATCTTAAAAGCATGTCAGCAGCAGCATCACTGGGTCTATCAACAACAAAGCCTTCTGGAATGTCACGATCTGGCAACATTAGCAGTCCAACTTCAGCTGTGTCACTGATTATGCTTTTATTTATTTTTCCAGCGAGAGGTGACCGTAAGTGGCCTTGTGTTGAATATTACCTATGATGACAGCTGCCAGTACAAAGTCCAAGTCAAGGCGAACTTCCTCACAACATGCGGAGGGGGAGGGGAAGGAGGGAGTGACAACAGTGAAGCAGTAATGCATGGTAACTGTCCATCAACTATCACATCCACATAACAATGTAATCCACAGTTCATCCATATAAAAACTCAGGAATAGTTGAGTATTTTTTATCATTGTTCTTTTATCATTGTTTTTACTCATCAGGCAGCCTCAGCATTTTGTCTATGTGCATTTGAAGACCTCATGCACCAATGTACTATTCTAACCACAAGCGAATGAAATAATGTGATTGCTTTCAAGTGTTAACTACTAACACACTAATAACACACTGACTCAATTTACGCTGAAGTACAAAGTATCATCTTTTGAGATTAGGTTACAATATTAGCACATATCTGTATATGTGCACATATCTGCACATATCTGTATAAGCAGCGGCGGACTGGCCATTTGGCGTCCCGGTGGGCCGCTGGGCCAGTGGGCCACTTTTTTTTTTTTTTGGGAAAAATATTTCCGCTCCCGTTTTAGGGTTATTACGGTCATATCCGAGTCGCGCGGCCCAATTATTAGTTATGTTAATGTTTGGGCTGGGATGCTTTCCAGCAGGCGCCTCAGTGCGGCCGCAGAGTTCATGTGCAGGGCTGGGCTGAAACAGTGAACCCCCCCCCCACGTTGACAAAATGGGGGGGGGGGGAATTTGCCCATGTTTGTTGCCATAAAACAAACATGGGCAAATTCTCCTTCTATAACACAGCCACCAAGGAATGGAATAGTCTAACCCCATCCCTCAAAAAATGCAGTTCGTTGGGCTCATTCAAAACAGCCCTAAAAACTCATCTTTCTGGAGGCCTAAAGAGGAACTAGTACCAGTTTCCCTGTAGACAGACGACCCCCCCCTCCCCTTTTTTTTGTACATACTTTTTTTTTATTTTTTTTATGCTTTTTTTGTATATCATTTTTTTATTTTCTCATGCCTTTTTTGTACATAATGGTATATATTTTTCCTCTGTATTCTTATGTTGATTTTGAACTGTTTGGTTGCTACTATATATGTCTATGAAATTAATTCAAGGACCCCAACGGAAACAAGCCCGCAAGGACGTTTTTGGCCGGATAAAAAAAAGTCCTTTTATATCATATTTATATGGACGTGTGGAAAAGACTTCCGCACACCCAGTCAGTCAGGTGCGCAAGCGACAAACAGTAGACCTTCCTCATACCTGAGGAAGGTCTACACCAGTGGTTCTCAACCAGTGGTCCAGGGACCACCAGTGGTCCTTGGGGGGTACCAGGGGGTCCCCAGTGAAATTAGTTAACATAGCATCATTTTTACCACTTAGCTTTGGCTATTCAAAAATAGCAGATATACAAGCTCATAGTGCGGCACCGAGTGCTGCACTATGAGCTTGTAGATCTGCTATTTTTGAAAAATCTTGAAAATGTGTGCAAATCTTTGAATATATATATATATATATTTTTAAAGCAAACATTTTTAACACAAATCCTTGCTTCTGGGGGTCCCTGGAACAAAACATTTTCAGATGTGGGTCCGCGGCCAAATGTATATCAATTTAGGGGTCCTTGGCATGAAAAGGGTTGAATTCACTGGTCTACACGAGCGAAACATTGTTACATAGTAAATTCTCTTGAAACGTTTAAGTGGCAGTGTGCGGGTACCTCTCCTTCTTTGATCTGATATTTATATGGACAAAATGCTTTGAAATAACTATCTTTGCCATGTTACATGCATGGAAGCATCTCCGATTTCCCCTTTGATAACTGAACAACTTCCTGTCTGCTGTCCTGTCCTCTAAAGGTATGGATGCACCTCCTGACCTGTCTGTCACGCTGGCTGTCATCATTCCTGTGTTCGTCTCTGCCTCTCTCTCTGTGCTGGCCTGCTATTGCTTCAGGAGGTATGTACTGCACATCAAAGGAAATGGCGGGGGCAAGCATTAGGTATATTCTTTTCAGCTGTCTTTGGACAGCTGAAAAGAAGGTTGTTCAATTGTTTAATCTTATCTAGCCTATCTGCCCGGATAGATCTAAAGACTCAGAAACGTCTTTGTCTTTTGATCTATCCGGCCCCGGGGAGATAGGCTAGATAAGATTCCTAACTGCTTGTTCCTTGTGCTGTCTAATTCTCAAGATGTGAAAGATTATTAAATGTTTGTTGAGACCTTTTCACATCTGGTTACAGTTGGTTACACTGCCATTTGAACAAAAACAATTTATTGGACTGTCAATATCCGTAAAAGCAATGCAGTGCATGCATGTGAAAAAAGGCTGACTTGTTTTTGTTTGGTTCACAGCACAGGTGACAGACTTACATTTGGCTACACTGCCAACAAAAGACTATTGCTGCTATTTTCGTTATTTCTGAAAATAGATTATTTTATTTAAATAGATATTTTGTTGTAATCGATTCAAATGATTATTGAACTATTGCAGCCCTACTGCCCTGGTCTAAACAGATAGGCATTACTTGACCTCCATTTGTGAGGTGTGACCAACTCATTTTAGAGAGAGAGAAAACCTAAAATGTTGTGAAAAAGGGCAGACTTCGGGGTATACGGTTATTAATTTGCTGCATGACGGCGCAGTGATTAGTGATTGTTCAGATTTCTTTCCTGGGGCTTTCCTGGGGCTGACCAGGCCCGACTCCAGAGGATTAAGTACCTTGATTTGACAAGACTTAGAGTAAATATCAAGTGGTTACATGGTTGTGTAGGATATCCTATAAGGCCGTGCAGTGAGGCTTCTTCCAAATAAGGTAAAATAACAATTTACAAATAAAAGTGAAAGCTCCAAAACTTTATCCTTAAGCTTTAAGGGCTACAAAAGAAATACAAGTTTTTTTACTGCGCCACCTGCTGGCTATTCTGAGAAGCACGCAAATGTTAATTCAAATCCCATGATACTGTGGTACAGTGTTCAGTACATCACGGCACATGACACACATTTAACTTTGCTGTATCTAATCCTCAAAAAGTCAAAATGTCTGCTGCGAAAAGAGTCCAATGAAACTAACCTAGAATGGCAGCATAACAACATAACATTTGACACAGCTGTTGCTCTGGTTTACATGGAAAGTCTTTCACCAATCATGTCCTTGCGCAGAAGATTGACATGCCAACTAACAACGTTGATGGACATCTAATTAAAATGTAACTTTATGGATAACGTTTTGGAGCTTTCACTTTTATTTGTAAATTGTTATTTTACTTGATTAGGAAGAAGCAGAGCTGGGGCTAATGAACCAGTCAAATAACCAGATTTAACCTTAATTTAGCCTCACCGCACAGCCTTATGGGATATCTGACATACACAACCAAGTAACCACTTGATATGCTCTAAGTTTAGTCAAATCAAGGTACTTAAAGGGATAGTTCACCCCCAAAATGACTTTATTTCCTATCGATTAGTTGGAGTGTTTTTATAATACATTTTGTCTTTATCTGTAGACACAAAGACATATTCTGGCCCATCATCCCAGATCCCTCCATGATATTCAAGGACTTGGTGGAGAACAGCAAGGAGCAGAGGGTAAATACATTTTCAAGACAAACTTAAACGGGAACAGTCAATGTAGAAAGGACTGCTTCATCATTTGAGAAAACAAAACAAAAACATTGTCTGTTTTCTACAGCAGTGGTTCCCAAACTGGGGGCCGGGACTCCCAGGGGGGTCCCCAAACTATTTTGGGGGGTCCCCAGATGATTTGCTTAATGTGCAACATTGTTTTCTCATTGACAGTAAACAAATCAACATACTGTGTAAGAGTATACAGGGTATATGCACATTTCTAAGGTTACAATTTAATGACTTTATAGACCTTTTTAGCACCAAATTGTCAAATATTACGTACGAAATAGGCAAACATTGAAAATAGCTGATCTAAGAGCTCACAACACCTCGCAGTGCGAGGCGTTGAAAAGGTGAAGAACCACTGTTCTACTGTACCTTCTGCTCAGTGTTTGAGCACAACAACAGTTGATACAGTACAGGTTCAAACGTGACAAGTGCTCCTCTACAAAAAAAAAACCAAAACAACACTTTCTGATGGCTCCTTACTACAGCAGCAATAGCAACCTCAGCATAACAGCAATAGGAGAGAGTGTGCACAATTGTAAGTTAGTGATAGCTTGTTACATAGACAATCACTGGCTGGTGATGGCAGGGAAAAGGAGATAGATCAAACTCAAAGCGTTGAATTTACAAACCACATTTTCTTTTCAAAGTTCAGCCATAAAGCTGCTCTTTCTACACATCCTTGCCTCCTATTATCTTGGTCTGTTTTTCCGTAAATAACCTCTAACCTCATCCTTTATGTTCTGTTTTGCAGACTACAATAGGGACTTTGTACACACCAGTGGAAGTAGACGTGGAGGTCTGCAAAATTCGCCTCGTCACCGACGACGGCTCACCTCGGCAAGGGTCGTGATCCGTGTCCAGTCGCGTTGATGAACGCGAGACCAAGTCCCTCTGCTATCTTCCCCGAGAACAGAGCACCTTCAGAAACATGTACTGTACTGAAACTCAGGGAGACTTATAGCTGCTGTGCAGCAGTTACTCCAGGACGCGCGTTTTGAGCAGGAAGGAGAAAAAGGAGGAAAAATAAGAAGAGGAGGAAGGCAAAGGAGAAACACAGGAGGGCCCATCAGCAGAACTTTCACTTCTGCTGATGGGCCCTCACTGACGGGCCATCACTACGGCTACGATCGCGTCTAACTTTGTGTCTATATGGCCGTCTTTTTGCAATGGTTTTCAATGGGAATGGAGCGTTTTGTTGGCATTGCGCGGCTTTCTGTGTGATGATGATAAGATGTTCATCCTGCATCACCCGGGTCTTGAACTCGGACCTGAACTCGTAATTGCCATGTCGCGATCATGTCGAGCTACCTGGGGAAATAGGGAAATCAGAGGTGGCTACTAGCAATTCTGAACAGGCTGGTCTTCTAGCTGCACTTTAAATGCATCCATGCATTTAGAGAAGAGGGTGACTACTAGAGGGTGAAACTGCAACACATTTGAAAAATACACCAAAGTAAAATTACCGGGCTACGGAAGCCCCTATGGACAAACTGTGTATAAAGACTAGTACAGTAGCTGAATGTGCGATGACTGGGATCCTTGAATTCACCTTAAAGCCAGACAGGGCCTATGCATGTCATTATGCTTTATCCTTTATACTACTATAGTAGTACTATACAGTACAAACAATACACAGCTCTCTCTGGGTCAGCAATCTATAGAATACATTCCACGCTTCAGATTGTGAAAACGGTAGAATTTGATGTTTAGATTCATGAAGTGAACTGCCATCCCTGTTGATGTGTTAGACAAACTGTGAATGTGTGGTTGGAATTAATACTGTACGCTGTCTTACGGTGGACAAATACCTCTGAATGGACAGGGCAGAGTAATCCCTGAAGCAATTTGCACGTGAAGGAATTTATATTTGCTAATCTGAATGATTTAAAGGGGGCGTGATATCCCCAAAAAAACTCTGAGCCATGTCATAGCCCCTTTAAGCATCTTAAAGCCATTATTTATAGTGATATAAACGGGGTTGATAGTCCTTCCAGTGCAGTCAAGGGAAAATGGTCAGTTTTAGGTGTTTCTGTTTGGTTTAACAGTGAAATGTTTAGAATGATTGTGATTGTGATATAGAATAGATCTGTTTTTTGTTTTTGTTTTATTGTGAAAATGTGTGCAAATCTTTGAATATATATATATTTTTTTTTAAGCGAACATTTGTAACTCAAATCTTTGCTTCTGGGGGTCCCTGGAACAAAGTATTTTGAGATGGGGGTCCGCGGCCAAATTTATATATACATTTTAGGGTCCTTGACATGAAAAAGGTTTGAGAACCACTGACATCGTAACATACGTTTTATTCAAAAAACTGTGAAGATATGAGATTTACCAAACAGCCATGTTGTGTTTACCCTAATTAGATTTATTTTGGCATTGGATAGGAGAGAGTAGAGAGAAAGGAAACAAGGGCAGAGGAGAGACATGCGAGACAAAATGGGGATCGGACTCAAACCCTGGTCCTAGCGCTCACAAGTGGTATATCGTTGCTGCTGGGTAGAAACCGTTTGTGTCCAAAATAATTGCTTTTCAGGAAATGGGAAAAAAAGAACCTGTGTTCAAATGGTTTCAATGTAGTTATTAACCACAAGCTCCTGTTAATACTTTCAGTCGTTAAATATTTATAAAAAACACAGAGAGACTTAACCACTTTCAACCTAGCGTCTTTATTTTTGGCATTGTCATTATAGATGAACATTAACATTTTCTACATTTTCCCAAAACCTTTCACACGTGTTTGTTGAGCTTGAAGATCAGTGAATTTCTCTACTTTTGTGTGGCACTGTCATATGATGAAGTATAAAATAGGGCATTTGTTTATCCAAAAACATAGAAATATGGAGATACAAGGTTTCTGCCCGACAGCAACAATATGTTCTGTGCACTAACTGGCTGAGCCACCATGCACCTTGTGTTTACACTGATCTTGACTTTGCAGTGATTGTTATTACCATGACCTTTTTACCATTTGTGTGCACTGCTTGCTTTCACTCACACGTTAACAAACTGTCAAAGTTATCAAAAGTTCTGCCTTCAATATCACAAAAACACAGAGATGGCTGCATTTTGGATTGAAAAAGCACAGTATCTTAGTAGTTAGTAAGATGAATTATACGTTTGGGTATTTGTGTAAATACCAGTGGCGGACAAAGTAAATTCTCAAATATTCAAGTCCAAGAGTCCCTTCCTAGAAATGTAGTGGAGTCAAAAGTACAATATTTCTTATGTTTATCCCAAAAAGGGTAATTATTAATAATGTACCTAACTTGAATGTATAAAACGTACATACTGCTGGGAAGTGTGTGTGTGTGTGTGTGTGTGTGTGTGTGTGTGTGTGTGTGTGTGTGTGTGTGTGTGTGTGTGTGTGTGTGTCACACAATAGTTTGTAAATAAGTATGTCAACAGAAGTGTGTAGACATTTTGGATGTACAACTGTTTTTTTCTTTTTTTCTTTTACAAATATTGTCACACTCTTACTTCCTTAAACCGCTGTGGGTTGTTACTTCTGCAATGTCACCCAAGTGACTGGGCTTTTGTACTATAATGCAATATCACAGCAGTGTTGCAAAGGACAGCGTGTTCCTGTTATGTTAATGACAGGAACACTGTCATTAACATATGTGGTACTTATGAGCCTAATAGTTCTATAGGCTCAGGGGTCTTTTTCAGGCCAAGGACCCCTTAGCTGAGAGAGAGATGAAGCGGGGACCACTATTACATAGAGTACTGTATAAACTTGTATTGCAAAGAAAACCTTTTCATTGATTTCATAGGCTTCATAGACTTTTTTGACAGCGATATCATCATGGTTGTTTAATGCCCCAGTCACTCACCACATCCTATTACACTAACCAATATTACCAAACCAGCATGACACTGCGAGTTTCCAGGCAATAGCCACACCCAGCGATATATATATAGAGAGAGTTGCGTCACGCTTTCATCTCGCCACGAAGCAAGGAAGTAGTTCCAAACATTGGAACTTCCGCATTCCTTTCTGACGATGGGAGTGGAGTCAACATTAGTGTTGCCACTCTCATAATTATATCACGCTGGCCACTCCCATACCCATGAACAACAGTGCTTATTAACTGAAGGTAAATTAAACCCATGCCTACATTTTATCCAAATAAACAGTGGCTAAATACATTAAGAATATAATAAATTAAATCCATGGTGCAAAAGGGGCTTGCATCATGTCTAATTCAATTAAATAGAAATCACAGTGGCTTTTTAGGCGACAATTTAAAAGGTCCCATTGACAGTGTATAGTCTCTACTTGCACGTTTCCCCAGTGTGTGAAAAGTACTCAATTTATTTACTTGAGTCATTTTTTTATTTGATTTATTTTCATTAATTTCATTTCATTTCGGTATTTAAGTCCGGTATTCAAATTTTACTTGAGTGAAAATACAAAAGTATTACAAAATGTACTTAAAGTACCAAAAATAAAAGTAGGCTACTCATTATGCAGAATGTCCCATTTCACACGTTTTCAAATGTACAATGTATAAAAAAAATCTTGCATTGTGAGCTAGATCTGCTATTTCCAAATGGCTGATAGGGCTGAAGTGGTTAATGTATGTTTTGTATTAATAATAAAAATCTCCAAAGTAACTAGCAACTAAAGTTTTCTAATAATTGTAGTGGAGTAAAAGCACAATATTTGTCTCTGAGATGGAGTTGAAGTAAAAGTACAGAAAATTAGTAACACTCAAATAAAGTTTTAAAAAATCCTCAAAAGTACAGTACTTGAGTAATCTACTCAGTTACTTTACAAACTGCTCTCAGGAGAGTTGATGAATGTATGACACAACAACTAGGAGGGAAATAGATTGATTAAACTCCTCCTAGCCGTGAAACATGACTGAATGATATATTATATGACAGTCATGGATGAACTTCAACTTGGTGTTTGCACTTTCTTCCTTTCTGGCCCGTACATCTACATAAACTTTACGATTTCAAATATAACGTGCTTACCCCATGGCCACGGATGTTACAATTATGTACGTCTCCTCAGAAGTCCCTGTATCTTCCGTATTGTTCAATAAAAAGCATTGTATTCTAATTGGTGGCCATTTTCTAAGTATTTCCTCATTAAACTTTAAATTACGTGACCCTATCTGTTGGGAGGTGTACTGCACACTGATACATCATAACTCTATGAGAAAATTGCCACTTATCGGATTAAAATGCTTTAAAATAATACGGAAGATACAGGTACTTTTGAGGAACCTCATTTTAACAGCCGTGACCATTAGTTAAGCACTTTATAATTGAAATTTTAACGTTTATGTAGATGTACGGGGCGTAAATAGAAAAAGTGCAAACACCAGGTTGAAGTTCATCCATGACTGTCATGATATGACAGATATGTTTCAGGGCTAAAACTCCTCCCAAGTTGCCTTCCTTCTGCGAGATGAATTATGAGGAATAATGAAACAACCTTTAGTGCTTGCGTTTCTCTGTAGCTCGTTGGATCCATCCAGGCCGAAATATAGGGAATATTTCCCTGGGAATAACAGCAAATAACTGGAATAATATGACATCAAAAGCCGATGGACAGGACATTTAAAAGAGTGGAATTGTTTGTCCTGTGTTGCCTTGTTTCCTTAGTGAAGTCACATACGGGTAAGGAGAAAATAACTTTTTATTTCTTGTTCAAGATCGTTACGTGCAGTTTACTGCGATTTACTGCAATTATCAATGTTGCCAGGTTTTGGGAGAGAAATAAGGAGGGGTGCCTCAACCTCTACATTCCAAGGGCTTGTCAGGGTCAGGGGGGGGGGGGGGGGGGGGTCCCCCACTCCCCAGTTCAAATACGATTATTTTGGGGGGTCACGGCCCGAAAAGGTTGAGAACCACAGACTGTAGATGATTTTTTAATCCTTTATACAGCCTATTATGGAATTTTGCATATTGTGCCAAATGGCTACTATTATGTATGCGCGCGCAGGCCGGCACCAAATCAACCCCATTCTGTCATGTCTCGGTAGGACGCGCCTCACTAGCCAACACACAACACAGCAAGAGGGGGTTGAATGAACTGAAACCAGCGCACCCCGAAACAATATGTTGGGAATTGATTGCATAAAACAATCACGTGTGCGTCCAGTCTCAATGTTGGTAAACAAATAATTGGTCTATTGACCACAATATGATTGTTTATTATTACTGTTTATAACATAGGCTATTCCTGATGTTTGAGTTCTAAAGTGCTTCATTAATGTACTAGTTATTCATTAAAAAAACGGTAGGCCTACTGTTTGTCACAAAAGCTCTTAGTTTGACGTACAGTGACCAGAAGTCAAATCTATAAGTTACTAAACTTCTTGCGCAACACTGCTTACTACAACTGGAGAGTTTTCCCGGAAAGTGACGTCATCAGATCAGACCGTTCCTTCTTTTTATTTTTAACCATCTGTGTGCACCGTTATAATATGGTGTGCACTAGGCTACTTGCTTTTAGTTTTCATGTGTTTGTGTTTTTGCTAACAATCAGATATGGATACAATTGTGGTTGAAAAGTGAAAAGTGCCTGATTGCAAGTCTCTCTCTCTCTCTCTCTCTCTCTCTCTCTCTCTCTCTCTCTCTCTCTCTCTCTCTCTCTCTCTCTCTGTCTCACTCTCTCTCTATCCCTGTCTCACTCTCTCTCTATCCCTGTCTGTCTCACTCTCTCTCTGTCTCATGCACACTGTCTGTCTGTCTGTCTGTCTGTCTGTCTGTCCGTCCGTCCGTCCGTCCGTCCGTCCGTCCGTCCGTCCGTCCGTCCGTGCTCCGTCTCTCTCTCTCTCTCTCTCTCTCTCTCTCTCTCTCTCTCTCTCTCTCTCTCTCTCTCTCTCTCTCTCTCATATTTCCCCACTTCAGACCTGCAACCAAGAAATGTGAACGTTACCTTTGTGAATGACTTCTGTCTAAAGGCATCATGGGACCCACCAGAGGGCATCGATGGCATCCAAGGTTGCGATTATGAATACTTTAAGATCCCAAAAATTGAGGTTATTTTCTACACTTTACTTACCATTTTCTTGTATTTCAAAACACTGTTGGTCTATATACTTTGAGTACTCCAAGTGGCACTAAGATACAACAAAAGGTGCCATTAAGCTTTATTACTAACAATGAAATGATGTTCTTTGTCTTTGTTCTCAGTTCAGAGAAGAGTATGTTAAAGATACATATACTATTCTTTACACAATGATAGAGGGAGGAACAACACAATTCTCTCTTCAGACCATGTGTAATGGGATTCGTAAGGGTGACCCTGTGGTTGTTGACATCACCACCAACCCAGGTAAATATAATTTCCTCAGACATCATAGCTCTGGGATTATTCATTTCCATGAAAGGTCCAGGATTGGATACATAGACTGTGTTATTTATTAATGTGTCTGGGGTGTGGATGTGTCTGTCTGTCTTCTCAGAGCTCTTAAGCGATTTCCAGTGCGCTCTTCACTCCCCCACAGATGCTAACTGTTCCTGGACACCATCCAATTCCAGTCAAGTCTTCAATCTCCGGTTGTTCTACTGGTAAGAATCCGCTGGGCTTTTCCTGTTTATCCTTCTCAAGGACACTGAGTGGGGGGAGTTTAGGACACAATTGTTGCATTCACAAATTGTGTTTTAGCTTAAGGTCATTGTCAAACTCACCCATACTCTAAGCCAAGTGCAGTTTGCAATAACAGCTGCTCTCAATGAGTTTTGATGCACATCTGCATTTGATGCAAATGAGGCGATCATTTCAGCAAAGTCATACTAAAGACCCTTATTCACTCAGTCGCCGGCTCGACATTTATACCCATAGTAGATGACATGGCCCAGGTAGAGCCTGATGGGCCTTTGTTGAGACTTTGTGTTTAGATCAGTCTCACTCCAAACTATTATCTAGTAATTAAAATAGTAATTCATAATTCATTAATAGCAAACTGCAAATGTATGGCTTTGATGAAGCTTGGGCTGAAGTTATGTCTCTCTTGCACTCTCAGGATAGGATCCACGGACCCCGGCTGTGGTCCAGTGAACTTAAAGGAGTGTGAGATCCTCCCTCGCCCAGACAATGTGAAGAGAGTTTGTCACATTTCAGAAGACCATCTCTACAAAGAGATAGTTTACTTCCTCTTCAATGGAACACAGGACAATATGTTTGTGAGGAACACCTTCAACAAGCAGATGCACCACAATGGTATGTTGGATGCACATTGGTTTATAGTTGGGTACTGTACAGTAGGTGTGTATTGCAGAAGGTTATGTGGTCAGGAAGGTACAGTGCCGTAGGTACTGTAGGTCAGTATACTGCAAGTAGGTAGGCAGGTACTGGTTACTTTATTTAATGACTATATACAGTAATACAGTGTTAGCTTGTGTACGTGTGGTGCATGAAAGGAATGATGTGTCATGCTTCCTTTTTTTTGCAGAGTGATTTCTAAATGTGTTCTCCTCTGTCCTTTCCTGGAAGTACAGTTTTCTGTGTGTGTGCGTGCGTGCGTGCGCGCGTGCGTGCACGCGCGCGGGTGTGTGGGTGTCTTTGTGTCTGTGTCTGTGTGTCTGAGTGCGTGTGCTCAGGTGGTATTCTGCCACTGTTATGATTTGTTTAGTCCTATTTTCTGCTAATATTTTAGGTATCAAACTTTAATTCATTTTACCTCTTTATTTGGTTCAATTTATTTTACCTTTTTCTTTTCTTTTTATATCGTAGGTGAGTAACTTTTCTTTAGGCTTTGTTTATGTAGACTTATTTTCACATTTCATAGAATATTTTGTTGCAGTGGCTAGTAGCTATAACTGTTATTTGGTGCAACCCTAGACCACTATCTGGTAGCAAATAGTGGTCAGAATAAAGAAGAAATAATGATGTTGTACAATTTGTCTCTCTCACTGTACAGTTAGACCCCCTGCTCTTAAATGGGAATTAATTAGAGATGGAGACAACCTCAGAGTCAACTGGACTCCACCTGACATATTCAAAGAAAGTTGGAAATATGTTATCAACTACACTGAGTGCGATATAAGAAAGGTGACACCAACCCTGCCATTACCTATAAAATGACACAAGGACATTTGCATGACTTTTGATTACATTTGCATTAATCATTTGGCTCATGAATTTCACTGTGTGTTACATGTGTGTTGTTATGTCCTCACAGAACAAAACCATAAAAGGAGCAACGTCATGGGTCATTGAATCCTTTGACCCTCACTGTCAGTACAGAATGAAGATGAAAGCCAAAATATCAGAAGGAGAGACACCATGGAGTGATGAGAAATCATATGGTAGAGAATGTTTTCTCTCCTTCTTCTCACTAGTGCTTTCTTTTTTTCTTTCTTTCTTTCTTTACTTGGATTTCATTCCTTTCAGTACTTCATTTGGAAAGTTTAGCCAAAAATATTGTCCCGGGACAACAATAAAAAAGTTACAAATGTCAGATGAACATGAGATCTTTATGACCATGTAAACTCACATGAAATCTATCAATAAAGCCATGAACTGTGTTTATGTATATATATATATATATGGTCCATTAATTCCAAAATGAGATATCCAACAGCTAAAAGCCACATTGTTCTATAAAATAAGTGCCAAAGCATGAAAGTAAAGGAATTCATGGCCCACTGTTTAAACCACTTGAACCTTAGCGTCCTTATTCTGGGGCGAACAGTAGGGGAAAAAGCACATCTACAAGCTCACAACGTGTCACGTTGCATGCTTGCCGGCTATATTGGAAGATTTTTTGTATACTAAGGGATGGGGGAAGGAGAAGGTGGCCTACATATATATATACCTAAGGTCTACCTATTTAACTTAGACCAATTACCTAATTTCATGTCTTCAAGACTTTTTGCTTGCTTCTCTTAAATCTACTTATTCTTGTTTTTGATTGTGTTATACAAAATTGATTGATTTTGATATTGATATAGTTTACATGGGTAGCAGATGTAGTGTGGTCTGGGATGGTGGGAGAGCTGTTAGAGAGAGATGTTATCGTCATTGTGTGTTGTTGTTAGATTGTTTCATTGTCACTGTTTGGGTTTTGTACCTGAGGAACTCCTTGAAAATGAGATGATGCATCTCAAGGGGTTTATCCTCTAATACAATTTAGGAGAGAAGCAAAGGGGTTAAAGGGATAGTTCACCCCCAAAATTACTTTTTTTCCTATCTAGTCACCCCGTGGAGACTTGAATACATGGATATTTTTTTGTTTTTGTCGCATTCCTAAGCCAATAATTTGATGACCAGCGGACCGGTAGACAGCGGTTCCAGTAGGAGACACAAAGGAGACTCTTTGTGTCTCCTATCATGTCTCCGGTCATCAAATTATTGGCGACAAAAAAAAAGAAATATCCATTAATTCAAGTCTCCATGGGATGACTAATCGATAGGAAAAAAAAGTCATTTTGGGGGTGAACTATCTCTTTAAAGGGCAAGACCACTTTGGTAGAGGTTTGGGTTGTGTAGTTACCTTGCCATGATGTAACTCCAAAGGTGGGCAAGAAATAAAAAATAATTGCTCCATTGATTAGAAATTGATAATTCAAAATATGCTCCTCATTGACTTACATTGTACGGTAAAACTGCTCTCAAAGTCACTCTTTTAGCACAAAAACGAATGCAAACAAAGTTGATTCAGACAATATAGAACATCCCCAAACCCAGTACTGTTTTTTTTTTAAATAAAAATGTCAACTTCCTGTTGATTTTGCCATTTTTAATAAGTAGAAAACCCGGACTGGATCGGCGGATCCGGATCCAGATCTTCAAATAGTGAAATCAACAGGAAGTTGACATTTTTATTAAAAAAATAAACAGTACTGGGTTTGGTGATGCTCTATATTGTCTGAATCATCTACGTTTGGGTTCATTTATGTGCTAAAAGAGTGACTTTGAGAGCTGTTTTACCGTACAATGTAAGTCAATGAGGAGCATATTTTGAATTATCAATTTCTAATCAATGGAGCAATTATTTTTTAAGGTAACTCCACAACCCAAACCTCTACCAAAGTGGTCTTACCCTTTAAGTCACCGGATCTTGGCAGAAAACGTATTAGATTGAAGCATGCCACATTTCTCTTGACTGTACTGTTTTTCCTCTGTGCAGGTGACAACGTGTCTCGTCATGTGCTAATGATTACAGCCGCCGCAATCTCCCCGCTGTTGGTTGCCCTCATCTCATTCCTGGCATTTTGTGTAGTCAGAAAGTATGTAACCATCTCTTATTTCCAGCTTGTTTCACAATCACAAAGTTTCACTTGATATCATAATGGTGACTCGTGGTTTCCGTCCAGGTACAAGGATGAGATCTTCCCCAAAGTACCGGAACCTAAAAATCTCCTTAAAGATATGCTCGACAACAACAACAAGGTGAATGGCCCTGGTTCCTTTGATACCATGGATTATTATGTGTAAACGTGTAATATCGTCTCTGTCTGTTACCTTTCAGGATTCAATTCGAAAAGAAGCAAAAGTAGCAGATCGACAAGCTCGAAACGCGTCGCTTCGCGCCGCGTTTCGGGCTTGTGGATCTGCTACTTTTGGTGCTTTTGTGTGACGCTGTAGTACGATGAAGTAGGATGCATTAATTTACGAAAAAATCACACCCTGTGTGAAGTGAGTGGTGCCTTTGATGAGCCCCGTATTGACCCCCGTATTGATGTTGTCATCAATGTTTGTGGACATACATACATACATACATACATACATACATACGTACATACATACGTACATACATACATACATACATACATACATACGTACATACATACGTACATACATACATACATACATACATACATACGTACATACGTACATACGTACATACGTACATACGTACATACGTACATACGTACATACATACATACATACATACATACATACACACGGACAAAGCCAGATATAGGAGTGGTTGCCTTCGGCACCACTCAAAAACACAAACAGTTCAAATATGGAGATAATAAGATATATATTCTTCTTACACAGAAACAGGAGTAAAGTAGGGCAGGGCAGAAAAACAGTTCATTAGTGTGTTAGTGTACCTATTGGCCCACAGTAGGTAATAGAATGTCAAACTGAATTGACCTGCTTTCTATAGATAGATTGACATGCAACTCTGTCCTCTGTATTTCTTTCAGTGTCCTGCTGAGAAGCTTTACGTCCCTGTAGAGGAAACAGAAGAGACTAAGATTTGTCTGGTGTTGGAACCTCAGGTCACCAATCTAGATGCTGAAATACCCTGAAGTCCTGTGCTTGTGACTTGAAAATTAAGTTAAATTAGTTCACACCCTATATTAAAATTGCCTTAAGGGAGGACCGGCCAGCTGGCCGGCGGACCACAGTCAGGTCATTCTGACTCAGACTTAACCTTTAACAAACCCCATACGCCCATATAGGCAGGAACACGGCCACGTCACTCTGACTCAGAGAACCATAAACAAACCCGATACGCCCATGTAGGCATGCCACTATCAGACATAACAAACCCCATTTCCCTGCAGGCATATGTGGACATCTGCTTGTCCAGAGCCACAGATCCGACCGCTATATGTACATATGTGTCACTGGTCATGTACATATGTGGGACAGACCGATTTCAAAGGAAATAATCTAGGGATTGCTGTGCCCGCCACCGAGTTGTTCGGATATGCTGTTGTCCAGAACCGCCGATCCAACCAATATGCCAATATATGAGCATGCCAATATACAGGGTACGGGTATAATGACAACAGAGATCTCCATATATGGGCTCAAAAGGGTCACACTCTGACAAAGTCCCCGACTCAGACATATTGGTCGGACCGGCGGTGCGACATAGGTTTGAGGGCCGCATAGCGGCCCACCTCTAGTTACAAATAATGTACCAAATACAAACATGGCATAACGTCCATGTTGATGGTTTCTTTTTAGGTGCTGGTACCTCATGTATTGTATAGCGCTTTGGTCAAAATGTGCTTTATAAATAAATGTGACTTGACTTGACATAAAAAAACTGTTACTAAAGGACTAAACATTTGAGGCAATGCATTTAAGACAATACAGAGAAGTTGGGTTTAAAATGGGTGAAGCATTTTTGAGAACTGAAATGCCTTCATCGAGTTTTCTCCTCAGTGAGTTTACCAATAGATATCAAATTGTACATTGGCATTAACTGATATATTGCACTTTTACTTTAGCGCTAGGTGTACTCTTAGTTGCTTGTTTTAGAAGAGATTGCACTTAATACTTCTGGTGATTAGTAGTTTCGTTCCCTACCTATGTTGAATGCACTTATTGTAAGTCGCTTTGGATAAAAGCGTCTGCTAAATGACCGTAATGTAATGTAATGTAATGTGTCTGTGTGTGTGTGTATGCGCAAAAGAGCAAGTTTGTACTGCACATAGTTGTGGTGCTGTTATGTGCTGGTGGAGCCGTGTTGTGAGCTTATAGCTGCTATTTTCTGCAGCACGCAACAAACTATAATTCCATTCAATACAATCCTTTATTTCAAGTCCAAAGTCATTGATTTTACCCTAATTTCCAGCAGCAACAAACAATCATATAAACAGGGAGACGTCCTCAGTCTCTATAGAGCCAATCTGGGAACTCATTCGGTAAAAAAAAAAAGGAAATACATATTTTTCTACCCTTTGTTTTTGCTTCTGGGGACACCACCTCCTTCTTTGTGTAGAAACAGGAACTCGGTTTGTCTCCTCCCCTTTCTTATTCCACTTCCTCCCGGGTGCTTCTGTGTTTATTCCTTCTAACAACAACATTACATGTTTAGGCCAGTGATGCTGTCAGATTAGGCACAGGTAGTGCCTTGTATGGCAGCTGTGTCTTTGTCTTCATGTCTATACTGTATTTGTTCTTACTGTAGGAGAACATTTATACCAGTAGCACTGATGATAGTCCAGGTCTGAAATGTTTGCTGCTTTTTAGATTAGCCTGAGCACTGTTTGACACTGATGTCTTTGAATTAAAGACAACATGTGTTTTTTTCTTTTTAGGTCATCTTTGGGGTATCTAATGCCGACCTATTTTATCCTTGTACAGATAGGGTATACAGTATGTACACAACCAGCAAGAAGGATGCTGTTACACAATGTGATAATTTATTCCTTCTTTATTTCTATGTAAATTGTATTTTTATATATTTATATACACATAAACACCTTGAGTTATTTGTGTGTGAAATGTTTTCTACAAATAAACGTGAATGAGGACAGTAAGTGTGATGATGCTTCATATTTGTAGAAGTTAAAGTGTGGGGGGTGTCACTGGGTCCAGTCAGACCCCTCAGCACCAGGGTTGCCAGATCTGCTTATTATAATTTCCCCGCGAGATTGTATTTGAAAATAGCCGATCTACAAGCTCACAACGCGTCGCATCGCGACGCGTTGTGAGCTTGTAGATCTGCTGTTTTCAAATAGCTGATGTATGTGTTAAAGCGCTCATGTGGCCCATAGTCGCTTCGGACAACAAAGATGTGTTTCTGGTTACATTGATTGATTGATTGATTGATTGATTGATTGATTGATTGAATACTTTATTAGCGAGATTGTTAACAGTACAAGTATTTAAGTCAAAAGTTATGCTGAAAGGATAACATACAAAAAAAACCAGGGGCTCATTCCATTGTGGTCCATTGTACTCAATTCATCAGTAAGACATACATAGGCTACTTGTACAGTATACGCCTACTAATACATCACTTGTCAAATATTAAACTCCAGATGCTTGTGGATGGGTGGATGGAAGTTGATCTGGAACACAGAATTCAGGGAAACAAAAAAAGAGACACACCTTCAGTATATTCTTGGCAGATAGTCATTTACATGTGACAAATAGGCTAAAGATCAGGTTTTAGATTTCACAGGATTTCATGTTTTCCTAAGAGGCAATGGTTAAGCTGCGTCACATGACTTTGACTTATTTGTCTACGGTTTAGTAATTTAAGAACATCACGTTTGTCTTTGTGGTCTTGATCTAATGTGGTGACATGCTGTAAGGCAGTTGCTACTGCTGGCATCAGGTTATTGTTTTATTTTTGTGTATTTGTCCTTCTAGTGACATGTCTCTTGGGGGCGCTCTATGTGTGTTCTATGTGTTGTAAGTTTTCCAATTAGGTGTCACTTGTTACAGCTGTGTTTTTGGTAATCAAGTATGTTGGTGACACCTGTTATTCTGGAGAAGAGCGCAGAGCACTCATTCCACTGTGAGAGAGCAGGAGGAGAGAAGGAGAGTTTAACAGAAAGAAAGAAATTAAAGTAAAATAGAAGAAAGTGAAATAAAAGAATGTAAAGAAGAGAAAAGCAAAGGTTTTGCAGAAAGACTGAAGTATCCAAGTCGACCCCACCCCCATTCGTGTGCAAGCAGGCAAAGTGGTCAGTAATTGTTGTGAGTCTGTGAAAGTCATGTATATTATTGTGAATGTCAGAATGCCCAAGTTGATTTTTTTTTTTGTCTTTCTGTATGTATTGTCAGTTCTACGTTGTTTTGAAGTGAATAAACACCAGTACAAGGAACCTGAGTCTTACATGCGTCGGATGGGAGTCACAGCAGTGGTTCTCAACCTTTTCAGGCTGTGACCCATCAAAAGAATCATATTTGAACTGGGGACCCTCACACCCTGATTCCACAGATAAATATTGTGAAAATAGCCAATCCACAAGGTCACAACGCGCGTTGTGAGCTTGTATGGCTATTTTCACAAGTTTTGCATCTTTATTTATTATTTGACAATTTGGCCAATGTTTGACCAGTTTTTATAGTAGTTTGTTGATTACGTTTGACGCAGTAATGTTTTTTTAAGGTATTAAAAAGGTCTTAATAGTCCTTAAATTGTCACTTAACTAACTGTCATCTGGGCACCCCCAAAATAATTTGCCCCCCCCCCTGGGTCACAGGTTGAGAACCACTGCTGTAAGGCAGTGTATTATGTGCTGAAGGTCTGTGTTGCACCGCCATCTGCTGGTTAAAATAGCTAATTACATCCAAATGTGAAAGTTAACCATGACTTCATGGGCCCCACCAGAGGCCAGAGGGCATCGATGGCATCCAAGGTTGCGATAACTTGCCAAACGTATGAATACTGTACTTTACCATGCCAGGCCCTAAGGTTATTTACATTTCTACACTTTACAACTTGCTGATATTGTACTTGTTTCCATTTAGTACCTTACTTCTATTGTGTGTGTGTGTGTGTGTGTGTGTGTGTGTGTGTGTGTGTGTGTGTGTGTGTGTGCCACACCAACATTTCACTTGCATGAGGAATGAAATGTCTTGAATCTCGAATCTATGACATACTAACAATGAAAGTATCTTTGTTCTCAGTACGCTGAAGAGACAGTTATAGTAGACATCTCATACAAGGTCATTATGATTATGCATGCACTTCATGGTATCACAACACCTCCAAGGCCTTAAAAACAAGGCTCCAAACATCCCAAAACAAACTTGTAAGGCTACTACTTGGCCTCAATCACAAAACCCATCTAACCCCTGCTCATTTGGCTAGGATTGGATGGCTTAGGGTTGAGGACAGAGTACAGCAACTTGCTATGGGCCTGGTCTTCAAGATATACCACAACATTGGGATCCCCCTGTATTTGTCAAAATACTTCCAAAATGTTGATGAAGTCCATGATCATAACACCAGAGGCAGCTCCACAAATCATGTTCAACCCAGATTTGGCTCAACAAAGGGAATGAACTCGTTGTCATGCTATTCATCAAAAATGTGGAATGCCCTACCAAAAGGAGTAAAGGAGTGTAAACCGCTACTCACTTTCAAAACTGCCTTAAAGTTACACCTTCAGGAGGCTTCAATTGAAAAATGTCCCCTGTCCAAGTCCTAACCTACCCCACCCCCCTACCCCCCCTCTCTCGTTCTTCTTTTGTACATATTTTTCACTCTTCATACCAGTAACCTGTAAACTGATTGTATGACATTCTATAGTAGTGTGTATATCTGTCTGTCTCTTATATGTCATCATGATTTGTGTGCGTGGGGAACTCATTTGAAACAAGCTCAGTGCTTTAATGAGTCTTCTAGTTTAGTAGACCTCGTATTGTGAATTTGTACTTCCATGTAGGCTACTGTTGTTCTCATGTCTTACTAAATAAAGTACATCAATCAATCAATCTACTACTATTTACCCAATCTGGGAATCCATCATCCAAAAAAAGGAAAAACAGTGCCCTCTGCTGTTTTTTTTGTTTTTTTTTTACCTTTGCTCTGAATCTGTTCTTGAGAGATTACTATTTACCCAATAATGATAGAGTGTCACGATATGAGACAAGTGTTTGGACCCAAGTGCAGAACCAGGCAGGAAAGCAGGCAGATCAAGTTCAATGATGATTTATTATCAAACTCTCAATACAAGGTGCCAATGAAGCAGGACATATAAGGCAGGACACACCATGACAACAACTATAATCTATATTATAGTTGTTGTCTATAAAAAGACACAGGTGAAACATAACTACAATCAACACAGGGATTGGCTGGGAGACTAACGACACAGGTGGAGAAACAAGTAATCACAGGGAGGTGAGACAAGACAAGACAAGACAGGTAGAATCAGAATCAGAATCAGGTTTATTGTCACATCACAGGTTTACAAGGTAAAAAAGTGGGTGAAATTCGTTTTTGTACATCATTCCCATCGCAACGTTAAATTCCGTAGAAAGAAGAGTGGGGAGAGGGAAGAAGAAGAGGGGTAGGGGGCAAGTGGGAAGGAGAACGAACAAGAGAACAATAGAAGGCCAAAAACAAGTTATCTACATATTTACAAAGTACCTGAGATAAGAAACAAACTAAGGTGCCTGAGCATAGCAGCAATGTATGTATACTGTAGCAAACACTGTAGCAAACACTAGGGCAGACAGGAAACACTAGGAACATAACTACACAATAAAAGTACAAGGAGAACAGGAAACTATACATAAGATACAAGGATCCTGAAATAGAGGGGGGTGGGTCGTTGAAATTCTCTCGTCAGACCGTGTGTAATGGAATTCCTGGGGGTGAACCTGTTGTTAACATCACCACCAGCCAGGTAAATAATACCGGACATAACCCTCGAAAGCTTTGGGATATCACAAAAAAAGTGATATATATAGCACTTTTCTGTCTGTCTCTTGTCATCCTCTTCTCAGAGCTTTCCAGTGCGCTCTCCACTCCTCCACAGATGCCATTTGTTCCTGGACACCATCCAGTCATGTCCCCAATCTCCAGTTGTTTGACTGGTAAGAAACCGCTGGTTTCCTGTTTATCCTGAGCAGGGGAAGTTTAGGACAGTGGTTCTCAACCTTTTCATGCCGCGACCCCCCAAAATAATCCTATTTGAACTGGGGACCCCCCAAAATAATCCTATTTGAACCGGGGACCCCCACCCTGACAAGCACTTGGAATTGTAGGAGTTAGGGCATTACATTTAGTTTGACTCCCACAGATAAATATTGTGAAAATAGCCAACCTACAAGCTCACAAGGCCTTGCAATTCTTTTTGCCTCTTTCTTATATTGTTTGACAATTTGGCCAAGGTTTGACCAGTTTTTAGTTTATTGATGACTTTTGATGCAGTTAATGGTCTTTTTTCATTCATTTTTCCTTTAGGTATTAAAAAGGTCTTAAAAGTCATTACATTGTCACTTTACTGTCATCTGGGGACCGCCCCAAAGTCATGTGGGGATCGCCCTGGGGGTCCCGACCCACAGGTTGATGAGAACCACAGGTTTAGGACACAGTTTTGTGTGAAGTAATGTCCAAATGTTCTAGTCAATGTCAAACTCACCCATACTCTGAGCCAAGTGCAGTTTTCAGTAAGAGCTCTCTCAATAGTTTTGAAGCATCTGTATAGCTGAGCCGATCATTTCAGCCCAGTCATAAAGGCCCAAATCCACTCAGCTGATGGCTCGACTTTTATACCCATATACTGTTGATGATGGCCCGGTAGAGCCTGAAGGGCTTGAGTATTTGCGTTTAGATCAGCTTCCCTTTCAAAACTATAGTAGTTGAATGAGTAACTCATTAATAGCAAACTACATAAAATGTATGGCTTTGATGAAGCTTGCGCTAAAGTTATTTCTCTCTCAGGATAGGATCCACGGACACCGCCTGTGGTCCAGTGAGCTTAAAGGAGTGCGTGATCTTCCCTCACCCAGACAATGTGAAGAGAGTTTGTCACATTTCAGAAGACCGTCTCCAGGACGAGGTAGTTTTCTTCCTCTTCCATGGAACACAGGACAATATGTTGGTGAGGAACACCTTCAACAAGTGGATGAAGAACAATGGTATGTAGGTATGAACATTGGTTTATAGTTGGGTACTGTAGGTGTGTCAAGGATATGTGGTCAGGAAGGTACAGTGCAGTAGGTAGGTAGGTATACTGCAAGTAGGTTGTCAGGGAGGTTGTAAAGTAGGCAAGGTACTGGGTTACTGTAGTTTATTTATTGACTATATACAGTCAAAAATACATTGTTAATGTGTGTTCATGTGGTATATGGTATGTTGCAATGTGCCATGCTTCCTCTTTTTTGCAGAATGGTTTCTATAAATGTCCTGTTCTTCTCTATCCTTTCCTAGAAGTACTGGTTTCTGTTTCATTCTGACACTGGGTGCCATGTCTGTCGGTCTGTCGTTCTGTCTGTCTGTCTGTCTGTCTGTCTGTCTGTCTGTCTTTCAGGGTTATTATAGTTAACTAAAACAAAATAGCGAAAACTAGAATTGGCAAATCATTTGAGTTAACTGAAATTAAAAACAAAAATGAGGCTGTACAAAATTACCATAACTAACTGAAATGGTATTATGTGTTTACAAAACTAACTGAAATAACTAAAATCATAGAGATTATTCCATACAAATGTAATGCCTCAACTCCTACAATTGTAGTGCTTGTCAGGGTGGGGGGTCCCCAGTTCAAATATGATTATTTTGGGGGGTCACGGCCTGAAAAGGTTGAGAACCCCTGCTATAGGCAATAACCATGCACACCACCTTTATATGGTACCCACCATGCAATAAGTGTAGTCTAATCTAAATGATCACTGCCTACCTATTCATTATTAGGATAATTCCTTTAACAGGTCCATTCATGAAAGTCCTTGCGGTCTTGTTTCCAATGAGGGCCTGTGAGCAATTTGGGGTTAAGAGTCTTGCTCAGGGACAAATGTCATTTCATCGACACATTTGCTGGCCTGGCCTGGAATCGTACCTGGGGCAACCAGGGCCTCTGCCTCCCTAGGCTGTATATGAAATCCATGCATGCCTACATTTAATCAAAAATAAGCAGTAGGCTACATTGAATCTTTTTAAGAAGTCCAAGCCTATAACCAGAACTGCCCCCCCAACTGTTTACTGTAGGCCTACATATTTTTCTTTTTGATTACTACTCGTTTATATGACATTTTTGCATAGTATTGTATATTTGTCTGTCATTAAATGTTTCGATGAATTGAATACACAGGACCCCAATTGGAAACATGTGCTAGTGTCTTGCCTTTTAATCCTTTTAGCAGACCGTGTATTAAACTGTACTTTTTTTTTGCAAACTGTTAAAAGTATTCAATCAATCAATCAATGTACTGAAGGTGCTGAGGGGATTCATCATGAATGTCAAATTCAAACAAATAGATAAGGAAGTAACTCAGTGGCTTTTTAGGTTGGAATTTAGCAGTGGTTAATTTTCTCTTAAGTAAAAGTATCAATACTGCAATATAGAAATACTCTGTTACAAGTAAAAGTCCGGAATTCAAAATGTAATTGAGTAAAAGTACAAAAGTATTGGTATCAAAATGTACTTGAAGTACCAAAAGTAAAAGTGTTATGCAGAAGGTCACATTTTACAAGTTTTCTAGAGTATATAAAATGTACACAAATCCTTTGAAAATAGCAGATACAAGCACAAAACGGGTCGCGATGCAACGCGTTGTGAGCTTGTAGATCTGCTATTTTCAAATAGCCAAAGTTTAAAGGCTGAAGTTGTGTGTATGTTTTGTAAATCTACAAAGTAACTTGTAACTAAAGTGGTCAAATAATAGTAATGGAGTAAAAGTACAATATTTGCCTCTCAGATGTAGTGGAGTAGAAGTAAAAGTGTTGGAAATTGGAAATACTCAAGTAAAGTACAAATACCTCAAAGTTGTACTTAAGTACAGTAGCCTACTTGAGTACATAAGTTACTTTCCACCACTGGAATTTAGCATCATTGTTGACAGTGTGTTCTCTTCTGTCTGGACGTGCACGTTTCCTGACAGGGACTCTAAAGGTGGCAATACACTACGAGATAATCTTAATATGAACGATTTTTAAATCGGGTATCATCACACACTACAAGATAATCTTTCAAGATTCTCTCATCAGATTATCTTAACATGCACACACTACACGATTAAAAAAATCGGGGACGTCTCACACTACAAGATTCTATCCAGATTCTCGGGCTTGCCCGAACAGCAATAATACATAGAAAATTATATTAAAAAAATAATAATTATGAATTATTAATAATTATAATTATATAAGATATTATATCAGTAGCCTATATTATTTTGATATTAAATAAAGTTACACATTACAATCCGTACATTTTCATATGTCATTTCAGTGTTTTTCTCCGACAGCCAGCTGCGCTCCTGAGCAGAGCAGCGCAGCGCGCGCGCGCACACACACACACACACACACACACACACACACACACACACACACACACACACACACACACACACACACACACACACACACACACACACACAATGCACCGCGTCAGAGCAGATCTACAAGCTCACAACGCGTCTCATTCACGGTAGGCTACTTGTGGTCTTATATATCGCATTAGCTGTGGAATACAACTCTCGTAGACGTATTTATGATTATGACGTTTTCAATCTACGAGAGTTGTAGGGTTCACCCCCCGTAGACACTCCAAACATGTACAAATTGAAAATAAAGGTGCTTATTCCCACGCCCCAAATGTTAACTCTCGCTACGGGGTAGTAGTTTAATGTAATAATCCATATCTTTCAATAAAGAAGTGTTTTAATGCCGTCTGTGGCCGAATGCCATTTTTTGACCCTTGTTTACTTCCTGTTTACATTGAGTGTAACAATATCAAATATGAATTCCACACACCCTAATTAGTCAAAATGGAGGTATTACATTTGTTTATACATTCAGAATCAAGAAAGTTGGATTTTCATCATAGCCGATGGCGGCCATTTTGCGCCATTCGTGCCACTCTGGCGGACAAGCACCTCCATGATTTTTCATGTCTAGGGACCCACTGACAAAGTTCAGGTGAGAAATTCCCCCAACACCAAATTGCGAACAGGTCTACAGGCCAGGTACTGGACTACATGGCGAGAGAGTATGTTTTACCCTCCGTCCCTCCTTCCGTCCGTCCGTCCGTCCGTCCGTCCGTCCGTGTGTGTGTGTGTGTGTGTGTGTGTGTGTGTGTCCTGTCTGTGTGTTACCAGCTAATCTCCGGCACCGTTCGTCCGTTCGCTCCGAAACTGTGCACACACACTCCCTGGATGCCAATTCAGAACCTCTGCCCCAATTTTTTCACATGGGCCTGTTATAGCGCCACCAGGAGGCCGATTTGTGCTAAACACATTTTTTTACATACTCCTACAGATTTTATCCAAATATCATGCAAATCGGTACACAGTATCTCTATAGTCATGTGATCAACATGGATCTGTCCGATTTCCCATATTCCATCCTGATTGCCTATGGTTGGCTTCCAAAGTTTGCAGGATTGGTCCGTTTTGAACAAAATGCCTCAAACTATGCATGCAGCTTGCCATTTCCGTGAAATTTCACACACACATTTCCACTAGGCCGAGGAAGAAATGCCACCCTTTTCACATTGGCCTGTTATAGCGCCACCAGCAGGTCTAATTTAGCAAAACACATTTTTGGAACAAAATGCCTCAAATCGTGAATGCAGTGTCTGATTGCCGTGAAAGACCTAAGAATAAATGGCACCCTTTTCACATTGGCCTATTATAGCGCCACCAGGAGGCCACAATAACGTACCTGACCTGGCGGAGACCTGTGCTCCGAGAAGCACTTTTTCTAGTTAAGCATGATTCATCAGGATCGCTTTGCAAATCCACAAGCTCACACTGCAGGCAGCGCAGATTGAATATATTCGGGGCGCAACACCGTTGTCAGTGGTGTAAAGTAACAAAGTACATGTACTCAAGTACTGTACTTAAGTACAATTTTTAGGTATTTTTACTTTACTGGAGTATTGCCAATTTTCAGTACTATTGTATTAGGCCTACTTCTACACCCCAACGGTAAAAAATGTGTACTACAAGTCCACTACAATCATTTGAAAACTTTAGTTACTAGATACTTTGCTATTATCAATTATATATTATAAAACATACATTAACCACTTTAGCCCTATTTTATAGGCCTACATAGGCTATTTGAGAAATAGCAGATCTACAAGCTCACAATGCATGGCATCGCAACACATTGTGAGCTTGTAGATCTGCTATTTTCAAACAGTACTTTTACTTTTGGTACTTTAAGTACATTTTGATACTAATACTTTTGTGCTTTTACTCAAGTCAATTTTGAATTCCGGACTTTTATTTGTAACGGAGTATTTCTATATTGCAGTATTGATACTTTTACTTTGGTAAAATATCTGAGTACTTTTCCCACCATGCACTGACCGTTGTACGTCGAAGTATAAATTGGTCGTTACTGGATGGATTGCAGCTGCTACTTATGGAGAGACAGACTGCTTGAGATCGCTAAACATTAATCTGCTAGTTAACAAGAGAAATGACACTATCCAAAAGTATAAACAGTATAAAAGTGTATAAAAGATATGTGACAGACAGTGCTGAAAACAGGGCATTTAAAGATGAATATGGACACATTTGACA
Organism: Gymnoscopelus microlampas; assembly: GCF_963454915.1. Taxonomy (NCBI): domain Eukaryota; kingdom Metazoa; phylum Chordata; class Actinopteri; order Myctophiformes; family Myctophidae; genus Gymnoscopelus; species Gymnoscopelus microlampas. Next base: position 32,185,522 of record NC_139956.1, on the reverse strand, counting down.
GCAGCAGTGCGTTCGGAAATTGCGCACCAGAGCCATAGACCAGAGCGCACTCGCCTATTAGTTTGTATTGGCCAGTGCGCTCATGACTTTCTTATACCTGGTGTCATCAATGCAAAGCCGTTGTGTTTCATCGGCTACACACGTTTTGGATGTTTGCAAGCCAAGGAATATAATTTTAGACGGCAAGATGAAGCATGGAATGGTACCAGGCAAGTTATAAAGTTTAATAAGCATCTTTCAGGTGGGGATATATTCTCTATGGACATTATAGATATAATAATAGCCTATAGGACTGTCAGTCCATATTTTAAAATGAAAATAATAAAATCATTATCAAAATAATGTATTTTAATATAAAACATGGATCCACCGCAGCTGCACATGGTTGTCCATCCTACATAAACTGTGTGTGTGTGTGTGTGTGTGTGTGTGTGTGTGTGTGTGTGTGTGTGTGTGTGTGTGTGTGTGTGTGTGTGTGTGTGTGTGTGTGTGTGTGTGTGTGTGTGTGTGTGTGTGTGTGTGTGTGTGTGTGTGTGTGTCATTGCGGTGTTGGAACAGCGGCCGTATTTCTCTCGATCCGACCCGCGCCAGTGTGTGTGTGTGTGTGTGTGTGTGTGTGTGTGTGTGTGTGTGTGTGTGTGTCATTGCGGTGTTGGAACAGCGGCCGTATTTCTCTCGATCCGACCCGCGCCAGGTGTTCAGTAGCGATCCAGATAAATATCAAACATTTTTTTAAATGATTTTGATGATGACAAAAAAAGGGGGGAGGGGGGGTTCACCCGAGGGGAGGGGTTTTCACTCGAAATATCAAACTATTTTGAACGTGATCGGAGTGGCCGCGATCGTCTTGTGAGCAACTCGGGAGGGTTCAGATTGGATCTTTCAACCCTCACACTAGACGATGTTTATGCCCGAGATTCGCCCCCGATCTAGGCTGGGGTAGACACGCCCCCCCGATACTCGGGAGGGTTGTTTTTTAGCCCGATTATCTCGTAGTGTATGGAGCTCCGTTCCGTCAGCAGAAATTGGACTTCCGGTTTTCGACCTAGCAGAAATAAGGGTTCCGGTTGCCTTCAAAATAAGATCGTGAATTTTTTATGTTTTTTAAAAGACACAAATCTAATTTAAAAATATATTTATGATGTATGCCTTTTAAATGGCTCATACTAAAACACTTCTAAGTGGCAAGTTAAAAAAAAAGACACAATTGTATTTAAAAAATACATTTATGATGTACAGTATGTCTTTTTAAATGGTTGTTCCAGTTTGAAATTGGCTATTGACCCCCATTAAATGTGCACTTAGCACTGTTTTGCACTTTAACTGGATATTGATTTGTGTGTGTTATATATATATGTATTGTTTTTGTATTGTTTGTCCATTGTTGTAATAATGCTGACTCTAGGCCAGGTCACTCTTGGAAAATGATGATGATATAATATTGTTTATTGCAGAAGCAAATAAACAATGATAAAAGAGACCACAAAATATGCTACAAATAATAATAGTAGATAGTGCAGGTGAGATTAAAAAAAAAGAAGAATTTGGGGTTTATAAAGTTGATCTCACCTATTTAAAAACTAAAATACAATACAAATACAAATGTAATCAGAAAAAAATCATTAAAAATGTATATTATTTAACAACATATATACAACATGGAAACACAGCATAAAAAAGATAGAGGACAGAAATATTAGTAAATTTGTAGTTTGTGTGTGTGTGTGTGTGTGTGTGTGTGTGTGTGTGTGTGTGTGTGTGTGTGTGTGTGTGTGTGTGTGTGTGTGTGTGTGTGTGTGTGTGTGTGTGTACTTCTCCATAACTGAGCGCCCATAAACTTGATAGAAAATGGATACAGACCAGTACAGAATGCTGGTGAACATTTGAGAGATAATTTGTAAAAAAAGGAAAGTGGCAGGCCGCCCAGTGCGGCCTGAGGTAAGAAAAGTGCCATTTTCAGACAATACTGGACACTGGACAGGAGACGGCTGTTGGCGCTAGCACTTTTGACATACGCACACGTTCAGGGAGACCCCCTCTACAACGCCACACTCGGCGCTAAGCGGAAGAGGTGTAAAGAAAAGTATGGCGGACCGTCCAGTGAGGTCAGAGGTCATAAAAGTGCCGTTTTCAGACAATAGTGGACACTGGACCGGAGACGGACACGTGTGCCAACACTTGTGACATACTCACGCGTTCGGGGAGACCCCCTCTACAACGCCACACTCTCCGCTAAGCGGCACAGGTGTAAAAACAAGTGTGGCGGACCGTCCAGTGAGGTCAGAGGTCAGAAAAGTGCCGTTTACAGTGCATAGCCTATACAAATTGAACACTGGACCGGAGACGGACACGTGTGCCAACACTTGTGACATACTCACGCGTTCAGGGAGACCCCCTCTACAACGCCACACTCTCCGCTAAGCGGCACAGGTGTAGAAAAAAGTGTGGCGGACCGTCCAGTGAGGTCAGAGGTCAGAAAAGTGCCGTTTTCAGACAATAGTGGACACTGGACTGGAGACGGACACGTGTGCCAACACTTGTGACATACTCACGCGTTCAGGGAGACCCCCTCTACAACGCCACACTCTCCGCTAAGCGGCACAGGTGTAGAAAAAAGTGTGGCGGACCGTCCAGTGAGGTCAGAGGTCAGAAAAGTGCCGTTTTCAGACAATAGTGGACACTGGACTGGAGACGGACACGTGTGCCAACACTTGTGACATACTCACGCGTTCAGGGAGACCCCCTCTACAACGCCACACTCTCCGCTAAGCGGCACAGGTGTAGAAAAAAGTGTGGCGGACCGTCCAGTGAGGTCAGAGGTCAGAAAAGTGCCGTTTTCAGACAATAGTGGACACTGGACTGGAGACGGACACGTGTGCCAACACTTGTGACATACTCACGCGTTCAGGGAGACCCCCTCTACAACGCCACACTCTCCGCTAAGCGGCACAGGTGTAAAAAAAAGTGTGGCGGACCGTCCAGTGAGGTCAGAGGTCAGAAAAGTGCCGTTTTCAGACAATAGTGGACACTGGACTGGAGACGGACACGTGTGCCAACACTTGTGACATACTCACGCGTTCAGGGAGACCCCCTCTACAACACCACACTCTCCGCTAAGCGGGAGAGGTGTATTTTGAAAAGTGGCGGGCCGTCCAGTGAGGTCAGGGGTCAGAAAACAGTCATTTTCAGACCCCCTCTAAAACATTTTTGAAATAGTGAAAATAGACGATTTGCATACAGATATACGTCAGAATCACTTGTCAGTGCACATTGTGCAAATAAGTGTCAATTGGTCACCTGGTAGTACCAGGTGACACTTTGCCGACTGGGACTGTACGCGTGGGACTGGGACTATTTTAGAATAGTTAAAATAGGCGATACAAGCTCACAATGCGATTTACAATTTAGGCATTTAGGCATTTAGCAGACGCTCTTAATCCAGAGCGATTTACAGTAAGCAAGGTAATACATCAAATGCATAGAAATAGTAATCTAGGATCATACTGTATGTAAACCAAGAATCATCAGTCGAACAGCTTCCTATCCCCCCAAAAAATCTATAATCTCTACATTGAAACTATTCAAACTATAGGATGGCAGGTCAACAATGGCCTGGCATCTGTCTACATAACATGGTATCTAATTACATTTTAGCCTTTGCATAAGCCTGCAAGCCTGCAATGCGTTGCTGTCTTCTATTTTTGCACATTTGGCACTGCTGCTACAGATTATCATACATGTTTTAAGAGGTTTATCATACATACCATTCCATCTGTACTTTAATTTTATTTCTGTTATCTATAATTTTAAAAAGACATTGGTTGTGTTAGCACAATCTCTGTAGAAACAGGTCCCAACATTTCACTGCTTGTACCTGTATTGAGTAAGTGACAAATAAATCCCTCTTGAGTTCTCTTTGAAAATGTCACACATTTTGAAATGGCTCCACATCCATTACCTGATTGATATTAAGCTGGTACACATGTAATAGACATGCCACTAAAAGTATGCACTTAAAAAGTTTATTTTCATTCATTATTTATATTCTTTATAATTGTGAATGTTAAAAATTGTGGGGTTCTGCTATAGTCACTTACCTAACGTCACTACATAGTCACTTACAAAACGTATACACTATTGTAAAGGGATAGTTCACCCAAAAAATGACTTATTTTCTATCAATTACACACCCCATAAAGCCTTGAATTCATGTAGATTTTTTTGTTTTTGTTGCATTCCTAAGCCAATAATTTGATAACCGGCGTAAAGATGCTAATGGTAGGAGACGCCATTAGCTGCCGCCGGTCATCATATTATTGGCTTAGGAATGCGACAAAAACTAAAAAAATCTCCATGAATTCAAGTCACCATGGGGTGTATAATCAATAGAAAAAAAGTCATTTTGGGGGTGAACTATCCCTTTAATGTTAAATGACAGTGTTGTTTACTGGAGTCAAATTGGGGTTGTGATAAATATACTGCAGTTCTCGCATTAGTTTATATAGTAATACCTATCACCGTCATTTGACTTTGACTCTGAGTGAGCAAGACTGTTACTTGAGTCAGCGTTTAATAGCCTATACAGCCAGCAATTGTTTCTAATTATGACAAGCACAATAACACAAAATAATAGTGTAGAAGAGAGTTGCAGATTTTCATGGAACTTGGTAGAAATGATCTCTAGGCTGCCCTATAAAAATGGCTCAAGTTCACAATCATGGTCACAGTCAATGTTACATCAGTCATATCTCAGGAACGGAGAGAGACACAGAACAAGATGTTGGTGTGTGCCTTTATTAATGGTATTGAAATTTTATACTGATGACAAACTGGGAAACTGAAGTAGAAGCAAGGCTTGTCCATAGCCATGTCTGTTTTGTAGGAGTATCCACACATATCTATCAATAACTCCAGTGTCCAATTTGTATACACTTTTTTCTACACCTGTGCCGCTTAGCGGAGAGTGTGGCGTTGTAGAGGGGGTCTCCCCGAACGCGTCAGTATGTCACAAGTGTTGGCACACGTGTCCGTCTCCGGTCCAGTGTCCAATTTCTATAGGCTATGCACTGAAAACGGCACTTTTCTGACCTCTGACCTCACTGGACGGTCCGCCACACTTTTTTTTACACCTGTGCCGCTTAGCGGAGAGTGTGGCGTTGTAGAGGGGGTCTCCCCGAACGCGTGAGTATGTCACAAGTGTTGGCACACGTGTCCGTCTCCGGTCCAGTGTCCAATTGGTATAGGCTACGCACTGAAAACGGCACTTTTCAGACCTCTGACCTCACTGGACGGTCCGCCACACTTTTTTTTACACCTGTGCCGCTTAGCGGAGAGTGTGGCGTTGTAGAGGGGGTCTCCCCGAACGCGTGAGTATGTCACAAGTGTTGGCACACGTGTCCGTCTCCGGTCCAGTGTCCAATTGGTATAGGCTACGCACTGAAAACGGCACTTTTCTGACCTCTGACCTCACTGGACGGTCCGCCACACTTTTTTTTACACCTGTGCCGCTTAGCGGAGAGTGTGGCGTTGTAGAGGGGGTCTCCCCGAACGCGTGAGTATGTCACAAGTGTTGGCACACATGTCCGTCTCCGGTCCAGTGTCCAATTTGTATAGGCTATGTACTGTAAACGGCACTTTTCTGACCTCTGACCTCACTGGACGGTCCGCCACACTTTTTTTTACACCTGTGCCGCTTAGCGGAGAGTGTGGCGTTGTAGAGGGGGTCTCCCCGAACGCGTGAGTATGTCACAAGTGTTGGCACACGTGTCCGTCTCCGGTCCAGTGTCCAATTGGTATAGGCTACGCACTGAAAACGGCACTTTTCTGACCTCTGACCTCACTGGACGGTCCGCCACACTTTTTTTTACACCTGTGCCGCTTAGCGGAGAGTGTGGCGTTGTAGAGGGGGTCTCCCCGAACGCGTGAGTATGTCACAAGTGTTGGCACACGTGTCCGTCTCCGGTCCAGTGTCCAATTGGTATAGGCTACGCACTGAAAACGGCACTTTTCTGACCTCTGACCTCACTGGACGGTCCGCCACACTTTTTTTTACACCTGTGCCGCTTAGCGGAGAGTGTGGCGTTGTAGAGGGGGTCTCCCCGAACGCGTGAGTATGTCACAAGTGTTGGCACACATGTCCGTCTCCGGTCCAGTGTCCAATTTGTATAGGCTATGTACTGTAAACGGCACTTTTCTGACCTCTGACCTCACTGGACGGTCCGCCACACTTTTTTTTACACCTGTGCCGCTTAGCGGAGAGTTTGGCGTTGTAGAGGGGGTCTCCCCGAACGCGTCAGTATGTCACAAGTGTTGGCACACGTGTCCGTCTCAGGTCCAGTGTCCAATTTCTATAGGCTATGCACTGAAAACGGCACTTTTCTGACCTCTGACCTCACTGGACGGTCCGCCACACTTTTTTTTACACCTGTGCCGCTTAGCGGAGAGTGTGGCGTTGTAGAGGGGGTCTCCCCGAACGCGTGAGTATGTCACAAGTGTTGGCACACGTGTCCGTCTCCGATCCAGTGTCCAATTGGTATAGGCTACGCACTGAAAACGGCACTTTTCTGACCTCTGACCTCACTGGACGGTCCGCCACACTTTTTTTTACACCTGTGCCGCTTAGCAGAGAGTGTGGCGTTGTAGAGGGGGTCTCCCCGAACGCGTGAGTATGTCACAAGTGTTGGCACACGTGTCCGTCTCCGGTCCAGTGTCCAATTGGTATAGGCTACGCACTGAAAACGGCACTTTTCTGACCTCTGACCTCACTGGACGGTCCGCCACACTTTTTTTTACACCTGTGCCGCTTAGCGGAGAGTGTGGCGTTGTAGAGGGGGTCTCCCCGAACGCGTGAGTATGTCACAAGTGTTGGCACACATGTCCGTCTCCGGTCCAGTGTCCAATTTGTATAGGCTATGTACTGTAAACGGCACTTTTCTGACCTCTGACCTCACTGGACGGTCCGCCACACTTTTTTTTTACACCTGTGCCGCTTAGCGGAGAGTTTGGCGTTGTAGAGGGGGTCTCCCCGAACGCGTCAGTATGTCACAAGTGTTGGCACACGTGTCCGTCTCCGGTCCAGTGTCCAATTTCTATAGGCTATGCACTCCATTGAACAACATTTATCCATTTAGATACATTTTTTATCTTTTAAAAAACGTTTTTGTTACACAGAAACATAATATGTGTTGTATAGCTTCGTTTAAATGCTTAATTTATAGTTTTAATGTGCAAATGAACCGTTTTTCAATGGTTTTCAATGGTTTCTTTTTACTCTAGAGGGTACTCTTATTCTGAAGGGATCGTCAACCGGAAGTCTTATTTCTGCTCCGTTATTTCTGCTGACGGAACACAGCTGGCATGGCCACCTTAAGGAGAGGAATGAATAGAACAGTTAAATGGCACGACAACGACAACAGAAGAGGGAAATAGATAGATTAAAACTCCTCCCAACGACTGGGCTTGCCAACGTTTGCCTTCTTCTTCCTACTGAGTCATGATGTGGGATAATGTTGCTTTAGTTTCTTTTTTGCAAAAGTAGGGAGATATATATTTACACCAATGCCTTCCTAATGGAGAACTCCATTTGGACAGACAGTACATTTAAAAGTGTGGAATTGTTCATCCAGTTTTGCCTTGTTGTTTCCTTGGTGGAATCACACACGGGTAAGGAAATAATATGTGTTTTTGTTTGTGTGTTTGTTTGTTTGATCTTGTTCATTCGCTGTCTCGTCGTGTTTGACTTTCGGTTGAGCCCCTTTTATTGGAACCTCTCCCTCCGCTGTCTAGCTCCGAGATGAGGTCCCGCTGCGTAGGGTGCCGGCAGAGTGCGATACCGGCAAACGGGGACCAATATTGTTGGCATTCTTACCCCTTTTCGCACATCGTATCCATAAAGTAAAGTTATTAACCCCTGCTCTCAGATGTTTGACATTTTAGCGGTCAAGAAAATCTAAGCGACGGGTTGAAACAAGCGTTTAAATCGTGTTTTAGTCAGACTGTGGCCAGTCAACTCCGTCCGCACATGCGCTGTACTTCTCCCGTTAAGGTTGCTTTTGGAAACATTATGGCCACAGGCTGACTAAATAAGCCATTTAAACGGTTGTTTCAACCCGTCACTTACATGTTCTTGACCGCTAAAATGTCAAACATCTGAGAGCAGGGGGGGACGAGTTTTACTTTTAGGATACGATGTGCGGAAAAGGGTAAGAATCAACAATTGTGGCCACCGTTCGCCGGTGTCACACTCTGCCGGTGTTTCAATTTGTAACGAGACCGGATCATGTCGAGACCGCGTCTACTGTTGTCCTAGTAACAGCAGATGTTGTCCCACGGTGAAAGAACGCGTAGCTGTCCTCGTCAATGCCGTTTTTTTTCCATATCATATCACAATGCCAAAACATACCGATCTGATTCTTGTTTGGATGAAGAAACGTCAGGCAGACGAACACTCACGTTGCGTTGTGGACGGCTCTCTGTTGGGTATGGAGAGGTGGCTAACTCTGCCGGCTGCCTACGCAGCGGGACCTCATCTCGGAGCTAGAGAGGTTCGAAACGGGGCTATGGGTTTACTCCTGCATGCAGCTGTTTACTTAATTAAAAGTATCAATACTGCAATGCAGAAATAAATACTCGGTTACAAGTGAAAGTCTGTTATTCAAAATGTACTTGAGTAAAAGTACAAACGTATTGGCATCTAAATATACTTAGAGTACCAAAAGTAAAAGTACTCATTATGCAGAAGGTCCCATTTCACAAGTTTTCAAAATGTATACAAATCTCTGAAATATATAGACCATAAGTGGTTAATGTATGTTTAGTCATACAAATCTAAATCTAAAAAATAACTAGTAACTAAAGTTTTCAAATTGTAGTGGAGTAAAAATATTTTCCCGAGAGATGTAATGGAGTAGAAGTAAAAGTATTGTTAATTGGAAATACTCCTCTAAAGTAAAGATACCTCAAAATTCTACTTAAGCACAGTACTTGAGTAAATCTTACTTTACACCACTACTGTCTAAGAGGAAAGTCTGTCTGTCTGTCTGTCTGTCTGTCTGTCTGTCTGTCTATCTATGTATCTATCTATCTATGTATCTATATGTACAGTATGTGCTACTGTATGTATGGGTATATATCTGTATTTGTTTATTTATACGCACTTTATATCGATACATACGTGTGTGTGTGTGTGTGTGTGTGTGTGTGTGTGTGTGTGTGTCCTTTGTACATCCTGTACTTCTTATTATGTGGACATAAATAAATATTTAAAATGTGACAGAATAGTTGATCTCATAACTAAGGACATATCTAAACATTTTACACCGTCAGTGAGAATGTACAAACATTCCTGTGTCAAACCTTCCATGTTTCAACTCTGTACTGAAAATCCTGAAATCTTTGCACATCTCTCTGCTAATACACCAGATGTTGTTGTCAATGAAGGCTCCAGATCAGTTTCCATTCTTGAAGTGGCCTGCACCTTTGACTCTAGCTTTAGAGGAAGCTTTTATGACCAAACCATCACAGAGCTAGGCTATGGGTGCAATCTACTTGTGTTTATCTAGGACATGTACATAGGTTGGTTAAGAGGCTTCCAACAACTTGGGATACCAAAAAAAGCAGCTAAACGGCTTGCAAAATTCTGTGGAATTTCTTCTACTATCGGTAGCCGCCAAATATGGCGAAGACGCTGTGATTTGTACCCCTGAAGGGTGTGGGGGTAATTGTCCATGATTTGCTGACTGTACATTTTGTACAGCACCTTGTAATATTTGTGTCCTTGTATTGTACCTCTTATGTGGACATAAACTGTGTGTGCGTGCGTGCGCACGTGTTATTTCCAATTCCTGCACTTGAAATCAACTGTAGGCTAACCTTATGTAATATGGAACATTCACTTGACACCAATGGAATGTTCATTGTGTGAAGAATAAACTCTGTTCTCAGGAAGGAAGTTGTGCCCCAGAAACCTTAATGGTGTCATTACATGTCAGGGTTAATCATGTAGTTAATTAACAACACAAACATGTTACTTTAAGGTACTGTTACACATATTAGCCTAGTGGGGTTTCTGAAAAAAAGGCCCTTCAAGAGAGGCATTTGGGGAATTAGCAAAAGACAATTTATGTTAAAATGTATATTATTATTATCTCAATAGAACACAGACACAGCTTCTGCCTTGTAAAAAATATTATCTTGTAGAATGTAGATCATTTTCAGTTCTTCCTGTTATTCCTGGCACAGCACAGGATTTTTGCGCTGTACTGTGCCAAACTATATACTTGGCCACTTTATGATTGTTTTCATTATTATTATTTTACAATTCCTGATTACATCTACAGTGTGTCTTCCTTGTAATAGTTATTCATCAACTTAACTGATCACAAGACAAATGCTTACATTTAAACTTGATGAGTTTGCCAAGATGACTTCAGAACAATAGTTGAACTGGAGCTTATAGTGAACAGACTGGACTCAGTCTGTTTTAAACATCTGTGCTTACTTGTTTTTTGTTTCACATGTTTATGTTTTTTCCATTGTGAGAATCAGACAGGTTACCTGTGGCTGAAAAGTGTGTGATTGCAAGTCTCTCTCTCTCATTACCCCACTTTAGACCCGCGACCACGAAATGTGTCCATTGCCTTTGTGAATGACTTCTGTCTAAAGGCATCATGGGACCCACCAGAGGCCATCGATGGTTGCAAAGACCAGCAGTATGAATACTGTACCATACCAGGCCCTGAGGTTATTTATGTTTCTACACTTTACAACTTGCTTATGTTTTACTTGTTTCCATTTAGTACCTTACTTCTTGTGTGTGTGTGTGTGTGTGTGTGTGTGTGTGTGTGTGTGTGTGTGTGTGTGTGTGTGTGTGTGTGTGTGTGTGTGTGTGTGCCACATCAACATTTATCTTTACATACATGTAGGCTCTGATCATGTGATGAATTCTCTCTTGAATAACTTGGGGCTATATTATTTTGAGGAGTCTATGTATTTCAAGTGGCACTAAGATAGAACAAAAGGTGCTATTAGGATTTATAATACTAACAATGAAAGTATATTATTTTGTCTTTGTTCTCAGTACAACAAAATCAAAGTTGCTGAGACATCTTCTAATCCTATTTACCCGATGATAAAGGGAGGAACATTGCAATTCTCTCTTCAGACCATATGTAACGGAACACCTCAGGGTGAAACTGTGGTTGTTAACATCACCACCAACCCAGGTAAATAATCTTACCAGACATAACACTCTAAAGTCAGGGTCCCCACGGTCATGAAATTCCTGGAAATATTTTGAAATTAAAAAAATAATAATCCAGTACTGGAAAAGTTTTGGAATTGATCAAACTTCATCAAAGGTCCTGGAATTTATCAAGGGTCCTGGAAAAATATTTGGCTATGCATTGTTTTTGGCTATTGATTTGTTTTAATACAAAACCTTTTCATAAACATGTATAACATTACACGAAATATGTAACATAAGTAGTTTTTCGCCGAACAGGCTGTGTAACACCCCATCCGCACTGCCAGTGATGCGACGTGACGCGACGCGAGCGGGCGATGAAATCTCATTAAAATACATGTTTTTGAATGAGACCGTCCTGACCTACCGCAAGTGACAACGAACCGTGCAACGACGTCGTCCACCCCTCCTATTTTTGCTCGCAGGCTCTATTTCAGCGAGGTTTCGCGGCTGTGCCCACCCCCAAACACTTTTTATTGTTTTTTGTTTATTTATTTTGCTACACTGCCTATCTTTGGGCATTGTACATAGGAGTAAGAGACACATTATTGCGCTGAATGATTGTTATATAGGCCTGGAAATTGGGCTAAATATTCTGGAAAAGTTTTGGAAAAGTTTTGGAAATTCATTGCTAAAAATGTGTGGGGAACCTGTAAAGTTATGTGATTCTTCTCCATAACTTTTGAAATGTCCGGGATTGATTCCTTTTTCTTTTTTTAATTGAAAAGTTTCTGATTAATTGATTGATTGAATACTTTATTAACACGTTTGAGAACATTACAGCAGTACAGTTACAAATAAAAAGCTATTGGCCTGGACCGCTGGCCTAGCTGTCCAGGCACCTAGACTCCAAAGTAGCCTGACAGCACGTCGCGGGTTCGAGTCCCAATCCCGACGGCCTTTGCTGCATGTCACTCCCCATCTCTCTCCACATTTCCTGTCAGACTACTATCCTATCAATAAAAGGCATAAAAAACAATCCAAAAAAATCTAAAAATAAAAAGCTATTCTAAAAGGATAACAAAAAAATCCCAGAGGGGTCTTGTTTCCATTGTGGTCCAATGTACTCGTTGCTCTGTAACCTTTAGGACAATACAGTACAAATTATGTGATTCAGTACTGTGTGTGTGTGCTCTTTTCAGAGCTCGTGCACGATTTCCAGTGCGCTCTCCACTCCACAGACGCTAACTGTTCCTGGACACCATCCAGTCATGTTCCTGATCTCCGGTTGTTTTACTGGTAATAAACCGCTGAGCTTTTCCTGTTTATCCTTCTCAGAGAGACTGAGCCGGGGGAGTTTAGGACACAATTGTTGCATTGAATACATTTCCTAAATACTGTAAATGCCTTAGTTTAAAGGTAAAGTAAGTGATAACCTTTGGTTGCAACAATACGTTTTTTTTTAGCCACCACTTCCAATTTCACTTGTTTAGCTTGTAAGAGTTCTCTCTCCTGATTGAATAAAGTTAGTATCCCGACATGAAAATACATTTTCTGTTTTCTAAAGGGCTATAGAGACAGGGAGAACCCTATTACTGAACAACCACTCTATAGCAATGAAGAATATACAGCTATATAACACTTAATTTAACGAAAGAAATTAACTTACTGCACCTTTCAAGTCAACGTCAAATTCCTCTATACTCTGAGATTGCAGTCAATTGCAGTTTGTTTGCAGTGACAGCAAATACGCAGACACTGTGTTTTGTTTCAGTGCAGCAGTGGCTAGAGTTGTCACTTATGTAACTAATGGTGCACAGGATTGGAAAAAAGTTTTGTTCAAGTTGTTGTTGTTAGAGTTTTTGTTAAATGAATGTCTCCCTTGCTTTTCTCAGGATAGAATCCACGGGCCCCGCCTGTGGCCCATTGAGTTTAAAGGAGTGCGTGATCTTCCCTCACCCAGACAATGTTAAGAGAGTTTGTCACATTTCAGAAGACGGTCTCATCGACGAAGAAGTTTACTTCCTCTTCAATGGAACACTGGACAATATGTTTGTGAGGAACACCTTCCACTGGGTGATGAATGAAAAAGGTATGCGCGTATGAACATTGGTTTATAGTTGGGTACTGTAGGTGAGTATTGTACAGTAAGTACAATACTCAGTAATAATCAGTAAATACAGCCGTATTGCAGTATACTGCAATTAGGTTGGCCGGTAGGTTGTAAAGTAGTCAGGTACTGGGTTAGTTTATTTATTGACTATATACAGTAACAGTACAGTGTTAACTTGTGTTCGTGTGGTGTGGTACATAGTATGTTGCAATGTGTCATGCTTCCTCTTTTTTGAAGAATGTCCTGTTCTTCTCTGCCCACAGAAGTACTGTTTCCTGTTTCATTAACCTTGGGGCGTCTGTATTGGTGTGTGTGCGCGTGTGCGTGCGTGCGTGCGTGCGTGTGTGAGGAGTTACAAAATAGTGATAACTCTTGTAACTGAACCTGTTAAAATAGTGAAAATACTGTAGCTTATCTATATTACAAGCTTGAATCACGCCCCTGCCCTGACTACCCCATATTGGCATTTATTTTATATTATAAAAACTCAACTAAACCTAATTTAAAGAAGCAAATCCATTTTAAAATTAATTAAAACTAAATTGAAATTGAGGAAATGAAGTCCAAACGAAATAAAAACGAATTAAAAATGAAAAAACTATAATAACCTTGGTCTTTATGTGTATGTGCTCAGGTGCAAAATATACAATACCTCTTTTTCTTGTGCTAAATATTTATATGTTTAACTTTACATTTATTTTACCTCTTTATTTGTGAATTTTATTTGAACTATTTTCTTTTTCTTATGCAGGTGTGTACCTTTTTTCAAGGCATTGTTTAAGCGGACTTATTTTTCATGGAATATTGTGCTGCATTGGCTAGTAGCTATAACTGTTAATTGGTGCAACTCTGAGAAGACTAGATCACTATCTGGTAGCACATGAAGTCAAAATAAACAAGAAATAATTATATTGTTGTACTATTTGTCTCTCTCACCGTACAGTTAGACCCCCTGCTCTTAAAGGAGAAATCCGGTCATTTTAAGTGTTATGTTTGATGTGTGTCAAATCACTTACCAACGTATAAATGAAAATCGCGTAAATCCACAGAGCCCCCTATCGACCCCCACCGTTGTCATTGTAGGAGGATATAGAATAGCCCAAATTCGCCTATTTTAACCAATGCAAAGTCTGTTTTTTTGCTTCTAGTACTCATTGTTGAGTCCCATGATAATGTAACAGGCGCTAAAACTCCCGACAAGCTAACGGCTAATAACAAACGAGCTAACGCTGGGGCTGCTTATCTCTCTGAATGGCAGCCCCAGGTTGCCAGGTCGGGAGAGAAACCAGCAACCAGCATTAGCTCGTTCTGTTATTAGCCGTTAGCTTGTCGGGAGTTTTAGCGCCTGTTACATTATCATGGGACTCAACAATGAGTACTAGAAGCAAAAAAACAGACTTTGCATTGGTTAAAATAGGCGAATTTGGGCTATTCTATATCCTCCTACAATGACAACGGTGGGGGTCGATAGGGGGCTCTGTGGATTTACGCGATTTTCATTTATACGTTGGTAAGTGATTTGACACACATCAAACATAACACTTAAAATGACCGGATTTCTCCTTTAAGTGGACACTTGTTAGAGATGGAGACTACCTCAGAATCAGCTGGACTCCACCTGACATACTCACCGAGTATTGGGAATATCTTATCAACTACACTGAGTGCAATATAACAAAGGTGACACCAACCCTGCCATTACCTGACATGACGCAAGGACATTTGCATGCCTTTTGATTCTTTTAACATAATCATTTTGCTCATGAATTTCACTGTGTGCTTGCTGATGAAGATGTGTGTTATATGTGTATTGTTATATGTGTATTGTTATGTCCTCACAGAACAAAAGTATAAAAGCCGGAGTAACGTCATGGGCCATGCCCTATACACCTCGCTGTCAGTACAGAATTAAGCTGAAAGCCACCGAATCAAATGGAGAGACACCATGGAGTGACGAGAAAGTCTATGGTAGAGCATGTATTCTCTCTCCTCCTTCTCGCTTGTCTTTTTTAATTATTCATTTATTTATTTACTTATTTGACAATTTGAACCACTTAAAATAATTGTTGCTCTGCAAGCTCACAACATGTCGCATCACAATGCATGTACTGTATGATGGCGACATAACGGCGGGTTTAAATGTCCTTACTTGAAGATGTTAAAGGACCATCCTGGGGGTCTGGCATATTTGTCCCATGATGACTAAAGACTCACGTTACACTTGACATGCTGGTCAATGCCCAAAGCATTTACTTTCAAGGAAGCCATTGGATTCCGTTCATTTCAGTACTATCTGACAGTTAAAAGCCACCCTATTCTATAAAATGTAATTGACAGTGTGAGTTAGGGCTGGTAACTTTCCTCAGAAATGATATTCGAATATTGGTCTTACAAATTGGGAGATATTCGAATATATTCGAATATTATTATTCAAAAACATTTTTAATGATCTATTTGACAGGGACAATACAAAAAACAATGTATCAAGTGCTCGGATCCAATAAAACATATATTTTGTTTGTTTTTGTAACTTTATACATTTGTTTTTTGTATTGTCCCTGTCAAATAAACATAATTTCTTTTTTTTTTTAATTCTAATATTAATTTTCATATTCGAATATACATATTTTCCCCATATTCGAGGACCATTCTAAATTCGAATATTAATTTAGCAGCCCTAGTGTGAGTACTGTTTAGCAACTACATAACTACACTTCATGTTTTACTTGACAGAAAAATGATTTGATTGAAGCTTGCCCCATATTGCTTGATGGACTGTCTTTCTCTGTGCAGGTGCCAACGTGTCTCCTCATGCGGAAATGATTGAAGGTGCCCTAATCGCCCTACTGTCTGTTACCACCATTTTATTCCTGGCATGTTGTGCAGTCAGCAAGTATGCAACCATCTTTTAATAATGAGTCTCTTCCAGCTTGTTTCACATGAATTTTGAAATGTCACTTGTTATCTAATGGTGACTCATGGTTTCTGTCCAGGTACAAGGAACAGATCTTTCCCAGAATACCCCAGCCTAAAGACTTCCTTAAAGATATGCTTGAGAACAACAACAAGGTATGCTCTGTGCGGGTCCTGCATCCAATACACTGAACGTCCTGGTTCCTTGGTGGTGGAAAGTAAATAAGTACATGTACTCAAGTACTGTACTTAAGTACAATGTTGAGGATTTCCAATTTTCAGTACTTTTACTTCTACTCCTTTATATCTCACGGACAAATATTGTACTTTTACTCCACTACAATTATTTGAAAACTTTAGATACTAGTTACTTTGCAGATTTTGATTATTATTACAAAACATACATTAACCACTTCAGCCCTATACATGTTGGCCATTTGAAAATAGCCGATCTAGCGATGTGACGCATTGTGAGCTTGTAGATCTGTTATTTTTGGGGCATTCTGCATAATGAGTACTTTCTACTTTTGGTACTTGAAGTACATTTTGATACAAATACCTTTGTACTTTTACTCAAGCAGATTTAGAATTCCGGACTTTTGCTTTTGCTTGCTCTTTCTACATCACAGTATTGATACTTTTACTTAAGTAAAAAAGTGAGTACTTTTTCTATCACTGTGTAATATCATGTATTAATCATGTGTTATGAACTAGATCATAGCTATCGTTGCTACTCTCAGTGTAAGAGACGGTGCTCTCCTTTTATATCTCGTCCTCTGGCAAGGTCACTCATGTCCCAACCACTGTTCACGTTAAACGGCAAGACCACTTTGGTAGAGGTTTGGGTTGTGTAGTCACCTTGCCATGATGTAACTCCAAAGGTGGACAATAAATAATAAATAATTGCTCCATTGATTAGAACAGCTCTCAAGTCACTCGTTTAGCACATAAACGAACACAAACAAAGTTGATTCGGGCAATATAGAACATCACCAAACCCAGTAATGTTTTTTTTTATTTATAAAAATGTCAACTTCCTGTTGATTGTGACGTTTTTATTAGGAAGAAAATGGCAAGGTAACTACACAACCCAAACCTCTACCAAAGTGGTCTTGCCCTTTAGGGCTGTGGTGCTTTTTTGCTATTTTTTATGATACTGTACATAATGTTAAAAATCGCACCCTGTGTGAAGGAAGCGGTGCCTTTGATGAGTGGCCTCCTGGTGGCTCTATAATAGGGCGGGCGGGGCTTCAGCAATTAATGCTCGTCCCTATTGGTGGTGTAAGTCCACATACCAAAGTTGGACTTGGTGGCATGCTGCAAACTGGAGTTATAGCTGTTTAAAGCCAGTGGCCTCCTGGTGGCGCTATAATAGGGTGGGGCGGGGCTTCAGCAGTCAATGCTCGTGCCTATTGGTGGTGTAAGTCCACATACCAAATTTGGACTTGCTGGCATGCTGCGATCTGGAGTTATAGCTGTTTAAAGCCCGTGCTCAAACGGACATAATGGACAAACGGACAAACGGACATACGGACGGACATAGTCAAGTGTAGAGCGGCTGGCACCGCTAAAAATTGCTTTAGATAGCTGTAGGTAGCTCCGTAATGTTACGTAGTGAGCATTAGATTGGCAGCTGACACTATGGTTAGCTGTGTGCTGTGGTGTTTGACGCCCTGCAACTGACACTATGGTTAGCTGTGTGCTGTGGTGTCTGACGCCCTGCAAGTTAGGACTTGGGAGTTGCATACACTTTTCACTCAGAAACAGAAGTTAATGGTACCGTGCTAGGGCAGGGCCGAAAAACCTGTCTATAATGAAGTAGCAGCTCCTGTACCTGATGGCCCATAGTGGGTAATATAATTTAAAACTGAATTTAGCTGCTTTCTTTACTTAGACTCTGTCCTCTATCGCACCTTTTTTTTTATAAAAGATGTTTGGGGCCTTTTTATTGAGAGGATATTAGTTTGACAGGAAATGGGGAGAGAGATGGGGAGTGACGCGTGATTTGGGAACGTAGGCCTACGGGACCGGTTGGCAAACCCCGCCCCCGCCTGTCTCCACTGGCTGAATCACGAATGCTTGAAAGTATAGGTACAAAGGTACATGTATGTTATGCCACGCAGTTAGTGACAGGACACTGTTACTAAAAAAAGACAGCTTTTGTGCATTTGTGCAGTAGGAGAGGCTTTCTCACATGCCCTATTTTCCTGTACAGTTTGTGGTATGTACCGTTAAAATTTTTGGCGGAATAGTCGAGAACAGTTAGTACTTGATACTCACGTGAGATATATGACAGTACAGACTACTGGGACTAGGCATTTGGTGATGAGAATTATCAATATAGCATCCATCATCCAGCCATCTGCAGGCTAGCAGACGGCTGTTACTTAATCTATTGAAATAAAGAAAACGAACGGATGGTTTCCTGCTGAGGAAACGGCAATGAAAGCGACCAATTCCAGAATAATCATTATCTCAATATATTCTATATATCATGTATATTCTATATCATTATCACAGGGATGCGGGGGTTAACAGAGCTGCTCTTGCAGTCTAAAATCTCCTAATTCCACTCGGGGGGGGGGGGGGTTTGCCAACCGGGTCCCGTACGTTCCCAAATCACGCGGGAGTGACACGCAGCAAAGGCCGTCGGGCCCGGGACTCGAACCCGCGGCGCGCTGTCAGGCTACTTTGGCTACTTAGGCTATCTCTATCGCACCTTAATGTCACCTATCATGTACATACCTGCTGCTATGTGGACCTGCTGAAGTGTTACCACCTTTATGTTTAGCCTTATGCACCGTATGTCTAACCTCATGTACATACTGTACCTACTGGTTTATACTATGTGTATATATGTGGTTATCTTAGATGTTGGTGTCTGACGCCCTGCAAGTTAAGACCTGGGAGTTGCATACCCTTCTCACTCAGAAACAGAAGTAATGGTACCGCCCTAGGGCAGGGCTGAAAAACCTGTCTATAATGTGCATAGATTTTGGCCTCTATTTGACATGTTTGTCTTCTTTTCTTTCTCTTTCTGACAACAACGAAAACGATGGAGCTGCTTGCACAAAAACTAATTTCACCCAGCCTGTGATGTGACAATAAAGTTGATTCTGATTCTATATTTCTTTCAGTGTCCTGTCGAGAAGCTTTACGTCCCTGTAGAGGAAACAGAAGACACTAGGATTTGTCTGATGTTGGAACCTCAGGTCACCAAGCTAGATGCTGAAATACCCTGAAGCCCTGAGTGCGGACTCACAAACCGTGTGAAGGTTCACTGCGTGAACCACCTCATTTATACTAGATTCAAACAACTTTCTGAAGTGGAGATGTTCTCGAATGGCTCGCTGCTCATGAATCAAGCATTAATTTCTTTAATAATGGTGGATTACACCATTGTTACTTAGTACCTGAAGGACATTTCCGTGAGTACAGTTTTGTCTTGTGACTGTTTCTCATGCATTGTCCTCAGTTCTCAGCAGTAGCTTGGTATATTGATCTGAAATTGATTGAAGCTGATTTTGAACCTATTCATTAGGATCTGTAGTTCCCAAGTATCAAGTCTGAACATAGTTTGAGTGCACACATCCCTGGGCTTGTACTACTTACAAGAGATTACCATATTACATCAAAATAGTTAATGAAATATTGTTCATAATAGTACATCAATAGATGGGTGTAGTGTGTCTGAATGTATGCACAGAATTGATGATGTGTACACACATATGTTGTGGAGCCAGTATGTACTGTACTGTAGTGCTGCTATGCTTAATTTAGATTTGTTGCGCGCTGGTCACGCCACGTGTGCTTGTATATCTGCTATTTTCAGCGGCACAACAAAGTATAACATTTAATGCAAACCTTTATTTCACTTTAAATCACAGAGGTTAGGTTACCCTAATGTCCAGCAACGTCGAAACAATCATTTATTTTTACACTTTTAATGATAGTATAACAATAATACTTTAACACTGTGTTAAGTGGTGTGATGTCAGTGTTAAGTGGTTAAGTGGTCAGATGTCAGTGTTAAGAAGGGGTTGGGAATGGCTGATTTAGGGACATTAGCTGCCTGATACTATTATGCTGCACCTTGTATGGGATCTGTGTCTTTGTCTTCACGTCTATACACATTACAGTAATTTGCCAGTAGCACTGATGATAGTCCAGGACTGAAATGTTTACTGCTTTTTAAATTCACCTGAACACTGTTTGACTCTGATGTCTTTATATTAAAGACATGTAGGTTGTTTTTTTAGGCTATCTATCTTTGGGTTATCTAATGCCGACCTATCTTAAACCAGAGATTAGATTATTATTTTTGTTTTAAACATTTTCTCTAAGATTTTAAGGTTGATGAGATTTTTGCCAGATGTAAAATTCTATCTTGTTATTTTTTTATTATTTATATTTCGACTTTAAAACTATGTAAACCTTTAGTTCAAGTGGGTTTTAGGTTTAGGAGTCCCCCAGAGGTCTATACTTGGTCTGCTCCTTTTTCCCTTCTACACCAAAACTCTTTCGTCAAAAGTAGCCAATTTACAAGCTCATACTCATACAGTACATATACCTCACTGTGAGCTTGTGGATCTGCCATTTTTGGTGAATGTTTGCGATGGTTCAATGCCCTTTTATGCCTTATGTGATTTGAAACCCTGTCCCTGACTACTTTTAAATCGAGGCTAAAAATGTTTGTTCGCCACTGAGGCAAACAAACATGTCAAGGCCAGGGACACACATTTGTCCTTGTCATCGCCCTTGTGGGAGACAAATATGTTTGGGCCGTATGTTTAACCCATTAAGACCTGGAACGCATCTGTGTCACTTTTTGATTTGAGTTAAAAAGCATTATTTTACATGGCTATTCAAAAATAGCAGATACACAAGCTCTTTTCGCGGCACAGAGTTCCACGCTACGAGCTTGTAGATCTATTTTTTTTTTATCGTGAAAATGTGTGTAAATCTTTGAATATATATATATATTTTTGCTTCTGGGGGTCCCTGGAACAAGATATTTTGAGATGGGGTCCGCGGCCAAATACATATAATTTTGGGGGTGATCATTTATTCCTTCAATTTTTTATTTCTCTGTAAATATTTTTATAAACACGAACACAATTGAGTTGTATTTGTGTATGAAATTTTCTCTACAAATAAACATTAATGACAGTAAGTGGGATGATGCTTCATATTTGTAGAAGTTAAAGCGTGGGGGGATGTCACATGGATCCACTCAGACCCCTCAGCAGTGGTGTAAAGTAACTAAGTACATTTACTCAAGTACTGTACTTAAGTACAATGTTGAGGTACCTTTACTTTAGTGGAGTATTTCCATTTTTCAATACTTTTACTTCTACTCCACTACATCTCAGAGGCAAATATTCCACTTTTACTCCACTACAATTATTAGAAAACTTTAGTTACTAGTCACTTTGTAAAACATACATTAACCACTTAAGCCCTACTTTGGCTATTTATTATATATAATATATCTCTATATCGCAGTATTGATACTTTTACTTAAGTAAAACATTTGAGTACTTTTTCCACCACTCAGAACTGTGACTGGACAGGGACAACAACAAAGATGTGTTTCGGTGACATCACTTGTCAAATATTAAACTCCCAGATGCTTGTGGATGGGTGGAGAGCAGTAGATCTGGAACACAGAATTCAGGTAAACACAAAACAAGAGACCACACCTTCAGTATATTCTTGGCAGAGAGTCATTTATATTGTGGCAATTAGGTTAATGATGACACATCAGGTTTTAGACAGTTAATTAGGCTACTTCACAGGATTTCACTTAGTTTTCCTAAGAGGCAATGGTTAAGCTTCTTTAAATGCCAATTTGATTACTTTCAGTTATTTACTGTCTCCCATTGAGGAATTTAAGAACATCACGTTTGTCTTTGTAGTCTTTGATCTAATGTGGTGACATCAGTGTGTTGAATGGCAGATTGGCAGTGTATACGTACTGAAGGTCTGCACCGCCTTCTGCTGGCCAAACTAGCTAATTACATCCAGCAATTGTCTGAGGTGGAGTGGAGTTTCTAAATAATAATTCATATTCCTAACAGTCAGTTCAGTGTTTGTTTGTGAACATGTTTTAGTCTACTTATGACCGACATGGCTTTGAGCTTGTCATGCATAAAAACTGGTCAAACATTGGCCACATTTTCAAATATTATAAAAAAGATGCAAACATTGTGAAAATAGCCTATATAGATCTACTATTTTCACAATATTTATCTGTGGAACCGGGTAAAAAAAATGTAATGTCTCAACAAAAAAATGCAGATGGGTTCCCAGATTTAACTATAACGCCTCAACTCCTACATTCTAAGTTGCTTGTCAGGGTGGGGGGTCCCCAGTTCTATGATCATTTTGGCGAGTCCCTAGTTCAAATATGATCATTTTGGGGAGTCCACAGTTCAAATATGATAATTTTGGCGAGTCCCTAGTTCAAATATGATCATTTTGGGGGGTCCACAGTTCAAATATGATCATTTTGGGGGGTCACAGCCTGAAAAGGTTGAGAACCACTGACGTAGGCTAGTGCAGTACCCAGTATTGTTCACATTGCCCATACTACCTCCGAGGAGCACTTTTTCTAGTTATTTTAATTTTCACTTGTCTATAATGCATTGCGACTTACAATAAGCAAGGTAATCATATACATAGAATAGAACAGTATTGAATAGACTTGGACCATGCTGCATTGACTCCTGTATACAGCAGTATACAGTGGCTGACTTGCCAGTCTCCAGGATTTCTCCAGGATATAAGACACACTGGTTTTAATCAATGCAGAAATACCAGTGGTGCAAAGTACAGTAAGTCCAAGTAGCCTACTGTTGCAATACTTAAGTACGTTTTTGGGAGGATCTATACTTTACTTGAGTTTATATATTCATCACAATTTTCACTTTCATTTCAATACATTTAAAGTAAGAACATTATTATTTTACTCCACTATATTAATTATCATTGGACACCTCGTTACTCAAATACAATCTGAATATAATTGCCTCTCATCATCATGATATTGGATTATCCAGACTGTTCATATTCATGTGAAAACAACTCGCACTCTCATTGAGTTGCTTGCTGTCCATTGTGTGCTAAGTGCTATAGGACACAACAATTATGGTGACTTATTATTTATTAGTGCCCGTTTCAAGAATTTTGATGATAGGGTAAATTATGTGTCAATCCTTTATATTTGGGCTTTGATTTTGACATTGGGAAAATAAGAAGTAGGTATTCCAGTGTGTGTTCTGTGCATGAGTCACTAGCATAGAAGTGTCTTTGTAAGAAGAGTAGTGGTGGAGGCAGGCTGAAACGGTGAAAGTGTGTTCGTATGAAAGAAAGGCTTTGTTTGTTGTTGTTTGAGTAACTGGCTGATAAGGGCTGGTGTGATTGTTCTTATGGACCATTTGTTGAAAGGTAGCTCATTCGACCAGGACACTATTGAGTGACTGAATGAAACATACTGTATACATACTGTACTACTAAAAGCTACAAATGTTTGGAGATGGAGAATTATTTCTTTGTTTGGTGTGATGGACAAACTCCACTAAAACCTTTAAGCATGACCTTGTAAAAGCTAAAGGTCTTTGGAAATGGAGAATTCTTTATTTGGTGTGATGGACAAAGTCCACTCAAAACTCATAGCTACAAATGGAAGGAGATGGATAATTCTCCCTTTGAGGTCATGCATGAAATGCATTCAAAACATTTCTGTTCTCTCTTTTACGTTCATGTGCCACTGGAAATGTAGTGATGTAAGCCGCCTGCAGCTATACGGTGAAAAAATATACAGCTTCATCATTCTGAAAGTAGTGAATATAGCTAGCCACAAGCTACTTGGAAATGGAGTTAATCTAGAAGCCAATTAGCCCAACACTAATATATAAGATCGTTCACCTGAAAGAATGGTACTGGGACAAATTATCCAGTCTTTTCATTGTTTTGTATACATTTTTTACATTTTACAAGTTTACTTATGTCACTTTCAAATAACTTATCTTTAGTTTAACTCAACTGCGGCTTTCAACTTTATATACCACTGAGAAATGCTGTCATTGTAAAATGAGTGGCACATTGGCATGGGCACTATGGCACATTAAGAGGCCAGTAGTATACACTTAGGGCGAGGCCTATGTGTTTTTGGTAATATCATTGGCCGCTCATTTTGTATTTCCGTGGCAAAAATAAAATTTGATGAAAATCCATCTCAACCCGACATGGTGATGATCTCTGGCAGTGTGTTATATACGTTAATATTTAACTTTAGAAAACTGGCTTGGCACGAATTTTTGTCCAAATGGAGATAATACTGATGTCATAGGTGTGTGACGTCATAGACGGGCCTAGCGCTTTACACCCACACAATAACTCGGGCAATAACTTAGTATTTACTCTAACTTGTAGTATTTACTTTGTTATAACCTGTTGCTTACTATTTTTATAACAGCATGGGTCCTATAAAGCGAGCCATCTACAAGAGGGTGTGTGTGTGTGTGTGTGTGTGTGTGTGTGTGTGTGTGTGTGTGTGTGTGTGTGTGTGTGTGTGTGTGTGTGTGTGTGTGTGTGTGTGTGTGTGTGTGTGTGTGTGTGTGTGTGTGTGTGTGTGTGTGTGTGTGTGTGTGTGTGTGTGTGTGTGTGTGTGTGTGTGTGTGTGTGTGTGTGTGTGCGTGCGCGCGCAACTAATCTCGCGAACCACTGGACATACAGTACCAGCACCAAATTGCTTGAGCACGCTGACTGGAGGCCAAGGAAATAACAACTTAAATTTTATACTTGCAGTGGAGATCAGATTGGGTGGAAAAGGTGTCCAGATATGGAGAATGGCTGACCTCATCGTACTGACATTATAGTGCTGACCTCATAGTACTGACATTATAGTGCTGACCTCATAGTACTGACGTCATAGATGACTGATGTCATCTAAATGGATGATATGCGGCTTATTCACCATTATCAGACCTTGTCAGGATCTCGGTCCTTGTACCATATTTTGTGTAGTTATGTTCCTAGTGTTTCCTGTCTGCCCTAGTGTTTTCTACCTGTCTTGTCTCACCTACCTGTGATTACTTGTTTCTCCACCTGTGTCCTGTTAGTCTCCCAGCCAATCCCTGTATTGATTGTCTTTGAGTTTCACCTGTGTCTAGTTAGTCTATGTCTATTTAAACCTTCCCTGTCTTTCATGTTCCCTTGTCAGGTTATAATCATTGTTGCAGCGTTCCTGCCTGTGCCTGTCCTGCTGTAACCCTTTTAGGTGTTAATAAATACTTTGCATTTGACCTGCCTTCCTGCATTGTTCTGCTTCTGGGTCCTCACCTGCCTCGCACCGTGACAGACCTGCTGTCTTGTCTTGTTTTATTTCATCTATGTATTTCCTTTTTTTTCATCCAAGTACCAGAATGTACCAAAATCACCAAATTCCCCCTTATGTGAACATACTGTACGGTCCTGACCAATAAACAGATTGGGATTATCTTGATGATCCTAGTACTCTATCCTGTATGATTAAACATCAATTTGCTCAGCAGGATTAATATCTCTTGTAAAAAAAAAGGTGTGCTTTGCTTTGATCATAAAAGTATGTTTCAGCCCTTCCCAAAAGACCACAAAGTGCACTCTTTATAAAAAACAGTGCTTTTTATTTATGTAATACTGTGGAAAAATAATTACATACCATTTTTAAAAAATATTGAAGATAATGAAATTAAAAAATGAGAATTTTCGATAACTTTCGTTGTACATCTTTTTGAACAGTTTTCTCTGCTACGAAGAACAGTACAATAAGATAAACATTGGATTTTTCTAAATTCAAAGACACGATAATACAGGTTACAGTCCTACCAGAGGTATAAAAGTATTGTAACAGGATTGTGAGAGAGAAATGATATGGACACACACTTAAAACACACTCGCGCATGGGAGACGCATTTACACACACATACTGTATACACAGACATGCATACAATAGTTGCGCGCGCACACACACGCAAGTAGGGCACTGTGTGTGTGCATATGTGTCGCATACACACAGGGTCATTCACACATCTATACAAACACACTGTACAAATCAATGTGCGCGCACAAACATTACACACACTCTCTCTTTCTCTCTCTCTCTCTCGCTCTCTCGCACTCAAACACCCACACAGTCATACACCACTATATGTCAATATTGTAGACTAACCTTCATTGAACCTCTGCGTACACACATTCTCTTCTGGCCGCTTGGCAGACTGACGAATGAATGGTGAAATGTATGACATGTTCCCCTATAAGGCCACTCAGTTCTAAATCCAACACTTCTCTTTTTTCTCGCACTCTCTCTCTCTTTCTCTCTCGCTGCCCCCAGGCTAATAGTTGTATGAGCTCCAAGAACACGGTCCAGGGGTTTGCTGAACCCTCAAGCCTGCTTTTGCCCCATTTTTTCTACTTCAAAAAAATCAGTTCTTTTTCAGGCGAGCGACACGATCATACAGACGAAGTATGAATTTAGGCTTGAAAAGTCTCTGGAATGACTCAATGTACCACCAAGCCTAGGTTAGTGTAGCGACAGCAGCCAATAGGAGCTCTGTGGTTTCTACTGCATATAAAACGGACTAAAAAGCCTGATTTACACTTGGTTACGTGCCGGCGTCTCGCACCGGAAAACTGCGGATCTACAAGCTCAGAATGCATCGGCTAGATCGGCCATTTTTGTGTGTGTGACACTGGCGCGCAATTACGTATAAATCAGGCATAAGATGAAGAATGACATGAACACTTGGCACAAGGTTTCCTTTTATACACCGATACGCCAGATTTACATCTGGAATTATTTTCCAGATTCCTGCCTGCCCATTGCAAGAGGAGATCCAGGTCCTGCTGAAAGCACGATTCTTCTTCTTTTTTTATTTCTCTCTCTCTTTCTCTCTCTCTCTCTCCCTCCTTCTCTCGCACTTTGCCTCAGTGAATATCACCCAGGCAAAGTTCTTTATACACTCTCAAAGTTTGAACATTTTGGTCCATACACACGCAATAATACACATTTTACAGAAATATGACAAAAATAATCCTGTAATGTTACAAAATAGAATACAAAGCTCTAGTCTGGTGTGCAAATAAAAAAAGAGACAATACACAGATATAGGATAAGAGACGTCTATAAAGCATGAATACTGTACGATGCAGTGCAAAAAGAAAAACATGAAGCTCCTCGCCTTTAACAGTCAAGATGGCACGTGTCGCTGTAGCGAAGGGCATTCGGTGATATATATGTGCTCTATGATCAATGAGTAAAACAACGAGCAAACAAATAAATGACAACGGGAAAAAAAATAAACGGGCGGCCAGCAAAGACCTTCCACTGTTTTGAGGTTTCTACCGATAAGCGCGTACCATGTCGGACAGTCAGGTATTTTTTTTGCCTCAAGACGCTCTTCTCTCGTCATTTACAATCTACATCCATAGCGCGTAGGCTATTCGATTCCGAGATCTGTGGTCTCTTGTTCTCCCTCTCCTTCTTTGCTCTCTTTTTCCGAGTCTTGATTGTGACTTTCGCCTGTCTGCTCTTTCAGAGCTCAGATATTACGTTAGGAACGCGCCGGGGAAAGTGAGGGAATTCCAGATTGTGAGGAATTTCCCTTTTTCCCCTGTCTCATTCACAGTCTTCCTTTTTTCTCGCTTTCTTGCTCGTACCCGCCCCGTCTTGTGGGCATGTTCTTCGGACTTTGTGTGCAAGTGTGTGTGTGTGTGTGTGTGTGTGTGTGTGTGTGTGTGTGTGTGTGTGTGTGTGTGTGTGTGCGGGTGTGCGGGTGTGTGCGTGTGTGTATTTTCGTTCGTGTTCGTGTACAGCATATGCAAGGGTATGCGAGCATTTGCATCTGTGTACATGTGAGGGTTAGGGTGTGCATGTGTCTAAGGTAGTGTGTGCGCGCATTTTCAATGCGCATGTCCTCGTTTTGTGTGTCCTCGCTAACGTGTACAAGCAAGTGTGTGTGTGTGCGTGTGTGTGTGTGTGTGTGTGTGTGTGTGTGTGTGTGTGTGTGTGTGTGTGTGTGTGTGTGTGTGTGTGTGTGTGTGTGTGTGTGTGTGTGTGTGTGTGTGTGTGTGTGTTCGTGTGTGTGTGTGTGTGTGTGTGAGAGAGTGTGACTTGGTGTTTTAATAAGTGTGACGCTATTTATAAGCCGCTTCTTCCGCCCACTTTTTTCTCGTCTCACACGTGAGTCTGCATCCTCTGTGTGTGCCGACTGTGAGAGTAGTCGGAGTGCTGTGAGGTGTAGGAGAAGCGAGTGGAGCTGCCGTACTTCCCCAGTCCAGTCTCTGAGCCCGAGGGGGCGGGGCCCTGGGGGGGTCCAGGGGGTCCCGGGGGGCACGGGGGGCCCGGCGGAGGGCCCACGCCCACCCCGGGGCCGACCCCGTACATCTCGTAGGACGGGCCGGCCTCCAAGGGGGCCAGGCTGGGCGGGGCGAAGCCCATGCGGTAGGTTTGGTAGTGCGAGGGGTAGCCGTAGTTGTCGTAGGCCAGCTGGGGGCCGGAGTCCAGCAGGCTGCAGTCCCCGGGGAAGTCGCCGGCCTGGGGGGGCCCCGGGTTGGACTGGGGCGGCTGCTGGCTCTGCTGCCCCCCCCTGGTGAAGGTGTTGAACTGGGCGTAGCTGATGTGGGAGAGTCTGGAAGGGGGGCGGGGGTCGTAGCAGGCCTGGGGCCGCCCGGGGGAGGTGAGGGGACCAGGGGAGGTGAGGGGGCCGGCCCCGCCGCTGGCCGTGGCGCCGGAGCCGCCGGCGCTGCTGCTGATGGACGCGGCGCCTCCCGGCGTGCCCCCCGGGGAGCGGTAGTCGGAGTAGTGCATGGTGGAGCGCGAGGCCGGTCGGCCCTCGTCGTGGGTCGAGGCTCGCACGTTGTAGTAGCCGTTGGTGGGGTCCTAGAGAGCGAGAGACGAGACAGAAGGAGAGAATGCGATGATGTCACAAGTTGTAATATTGTAATAATATACCATAAAACCAGCGTAAACTCGCCCTGGAAGCCCGGTGTTTCTCTGATGGCGGAGAAGCCAACAGAGAAAGAGAGAGCCATCATTTAGGCCACAATTGTCTCACACATGGACCAGATCTCCACTCACTCTGCTTCTTCCTGCTTTGGTCCTTCAGGCCAGTGTTGATTTCGTCGACTAAAACTATGACGAAAAATGTTTGTCGACTTTTTTTCACTGACAAAAACTAAATAAAAAATAAAAAAATAAACTAAATATATTGACAATTTTGTCAACACATAAAAACTAGACTAAAATGTTAGGGAGGGACGAGTGGAGAAGAGATCCAGTAGAACTAAAAGACAATTCATTTTATGTTTGTTTGCACTCGGGTGTTGCGCTCTGAAAATAGCAGATCTACAAGCTCACAACTCTTCGTGCCATTGTGAGCTTGTAGATCGGCTATTTTCAGCATGCAACCAAGTGTAAAATCAGCCATTACGACGGCATCAAGGCACCGCCAAAATACATTTTAATCGACTAAATCAACTGTAGATTTAGTCGACTAAAACTAGACAAAACCAAAAACATTTCAGATGACTAAAATATGACTAAAACAACATGGAATTTTATTCAAAAGACTATGACTAAAACTAAATAAAAATTTGCTGTCAAAATCAACACTGCTTCAGGCAAGGGGAGAGAAAAAAACGCTAGCCAAAGCCTGTTGTCAGGGTGATATAAACGCCTCCTGGGGGGAGGGGGGGGGGGGGGGGGGTATTTAGATGTCTGTCTTTTCTCAAAGCGATCCAAGCCCGGCACTCGTGCCAGAGGGGTGGCGCGTGTGCCCTTGCACAGCACTGATGTGGGCAAAAGTAAGACGTTCTGGCAACTTGAAGTGTTTCAACAGTTTCAAGACAACGGATGAATCCCCTATGCTGAACTAAAACACGGCCTGGCTATGCCGTTAAAATCGGTCTAAAGCAAATCAAAAGAACGTACAGTAGCTGAATCATTGCTTTGTCCTCTTCTTCCTCTTTGAAGTTCTCTAGGATGAATGAATCAGCTTGCCAGCTAATTATCATAGACTAGCTGAGTTGCTGTTTGAATAGTGGGGCACACATACAGTATTTAGCCCTAAAATCCACAAGTGAGTTCGTATTGCGGTTTGTTTTACCACTGGGTTCTCACTGTATGCCGAAAATAAGATCTGTGGTTAACATAAGCTTAAGAAAGCTTTACATTTTCTTTTATAGCATAGGCTAAATTACACCCGTTAATATGACAACTCCACCACTCATTTTGAAGATTTATTTCAACTTACACTTAAATTATACACCCGGTTGTTACAGCCAAGCATTTTGATTGGTCAAAATATGTTCCCCAGTTGTACTCAAACCACAATAAAGCACACCTAGCATAAATCTGTGTATGAAAATTTTGATTTTTTTTTTGTTACAATAAGACTAACACGGTAGTTTTGTGTTTATATGTGTGATATTTAGATTCAGATTGGGAAATCATGATCTCTAGAAAGCTTTAGCTAAATTTGGCTGGCTGAGTCAACAGGGACTAGATAGCCTCAGTCAGACCCCATGTTTGATGGTTTGTTTGTTTGTTTGTTTGTTTCCCACAATATGAATAGATTTTCTTTATATTTTCTTCATAGTTGAAGTTTTGGGGTAATTATTGTGTATATTCGCAAGTTGTTTGCTTTACCGCCATTATTCGCACTTCTGTGATGCAATAATAATGAGTAAAGCACATAATAAAAAGTGTGTTGATTTGTGGAGATTATCTTATTGAACAAAAGCCTTTGTTTGCAACAGAACCTATTTTCTAAATGTATCTAAAACCCGGATGGAGCCCCGAAGTGGTTGTAACGTTTGCCTACACTACAATATATAAATACATCATCCCTTTAGCATTATATTGGGTCTAGCTTATTTTACTTCCTAAGTGTTTCTCAAATGTGGGTACTAGTACCCCTTGGGGTGCTTAGTTTGGGGTACTCCTAGGGGTACTATTTATTTTTGTCTGATATTGGTTCTTCTGGACAAAGTTTTAAAAAATCACTTCAATGAGTAGTTCACCACACACATCTTATTTTCTATCAATTACACACCCCATGAAGCCCCGAATTCACAGAGATTTTTTTGTTTTTGTCACATTCTTAAGCCAATAATTTGATGACCGGAGACTCAATTGACCTGCATTTGAGTTTCACGGGCGCCCGCTGGCCTAGCGGTCCAGGCGCATGCCACATACGCTGGTAATCCAGCTTGACAGCGTGTCGCGAGTTCGACTTCCGATCCCGACGACCTTTGCTGGGTGTCACCCCACCATCTCTATCCCCATTTCCTGTCAGCCTACTTTCCAATCAATAAAGGCAGAAAAAGACCCAAAAAAAAAGAACAGTACTTCAGTAAATGTCCTTGCTACTTTACACAACTGATGTTTGGTAGAGGGCTGCGCTTTTTTTCAAAAAAATCTGAACGTCATGCTACGCATATAGCGCAACACGGTAGAGCACACCACTGCTTGCAATTGTTACATAATAAAGTCCAATAATGTTTACGTGAGCAACCATGTTTATGTCTGTGACTCAAATGTGAGAACATATTCTCACATATGAATCACTTGACAGTGTATAGTATAGTATACAAATATCCAGTCCAAGTTATTTTGCTCTCCGCAAAGGAGGGATTTTTTTTTTGTTGATTGTATGCACTCTTCTGTGTTAGTAGTGGTGGAAATCGGCGTCTTCCAAAAGTTCACAGAGTAAGTTTTGGGGAGGAGATATTCTCAAATTTTATTGTTTTCCCCCACAGTGCGTGTCCATTTTACGCACAGCTCTCCAGAACGTTTCTCCCATATGGCAGGAAAATGTTGCTCAAGTCCAGTTATCCGATCGCCGAGGCACTGCACCCCCCACCCCCCCCACCCCTACACACCTCTCATTCTCACGTTTTGGCATCGCGCCACCTCCCCGTTCTCCTTTCCAAGTTACATACACAAGTCACATCACAAGACACATCCAATATCACGTCACCTTGAGCGTTCTCTGGGAGTATCATAATCCTGTCTCAGTGGGGCTGTGTGTGTGGGGGGGGAGTTCAGCACAACCTCGTACCACGATCGAGGGCTTTGATGACTTCACTTCTCTTCGGGTCCAGAACTGTTGCACAAGCCCTTCTGTTTTCACAATACCACAGCTCTGCTCCCCCACCCCCACCCCACTTACTGGCCTTTCATTTCAAATGGGTGAATGTTCCATTTAATGCTCTGTTGGGGATGCAGCTTTTAACCCATTCAATACGGGAACACATCTGTATTATTTTAGATTTCTCTGGCTATTCAAAAATAGCAGATCTACCAGCTCGTAGCGCGCCGCTCGGTGGGTCGAGAGAGGCCGCCTGGGAATCGGACGGTCACCGTTTCGCACCCACGGCACCCATGGCCTGCCCGGTCTATGTGTCCCTCCCTGAGCAAGACATTTAACCCCTAACTGCTCCCTGGGTGCTGTATTAACCCATTAAGACCTGAGGCGATTCTACAAATGTTTTCTAAATCCTAACAGTTTTTTAAAAAATATTTAGAATTTTATTTTTGAATTAAAATTTAAAAACAATATATATACTGTATATATTCAAAGATTTGCGCAAATGTTCACGATTTTTCAAAAAAATAGCAGATCTACAAGCTCATCTGCTATTTTTGAATAGCCAAAGAAATCAGATTAAATGACTATTACTATAATTATTATTATTGTGGCTATATGGGTAATGTTGTCCTGGAAGGCAGGATTTCCATCAGAAGAGTCAAGTGTTTATTCTGGATGAAGGTGATTCCAGTATTCTCAGCAACTAGGGTATAATTAGACTGAAACCATGGCAGCAATTGGACCTTGTATATCAGTACAGGACAACCAGAACGTCTTCACTCCTTCTGCCAGGACCTTGTGTTGAGTTTTCCTTCTATTGGAGCCATGCACGGTCAAATCTGCAGTGTTTAAATCAACTCTGAGAGTGTACACATGTGGTACCTTTGTGCAATCAGAGAGTTACACATGGGTGCTGTAATAATTTGATGAGCGGAACCGGTTCCGGTAGGAGACATAAAGAGTCTCCTTTGTGTCTCCTACCGGAACCGCTGCCTACCGGTCCGCTGGCCATCAAATTATTGGCTTAGGAATGCGACAAAAAAAAAAAAAATATCCACGAATTCAGGTGACTAATCGAAATAAATACTTTTTTTTTGGGGGGTGAACTATCCCTTTAAGCACTGTGAGTTCGACAACCTTGGCTGTGGTTAATTCATAATATATTTTTGTTCGTTTGGGACCCAAGAGTCCGTTCCTAGAAATGCAGTGGAGTCAAAAGTACAATTGTGAAAGTCACCAAAAAAAGTGCAAAAACAACAA
Organism: Gymnoscopelus microlampas; assembly: GCF_963454915.1. NCBI lineage: Eukaryota > Metazoa > Chordata > Actinopteri > Myctophiformes > Myctophidae > Gymnoscopelus > Gymnoscopelus microlampas. The sequence continues at coordinate 32,151,918 of NC_139956.1, read as the reverse complement.
GCACTCAAGTAAATGTACTTGGTTCCTGGTGTGCAGTGGTGTAAAGTATCTAAGTACATTTACTCAAGTACTGTACTTAAGTACAATTTTGAGGTACTTTTACTTTACTGGAGTATTTCCAATTGTCTATTTTACTTCTACTCCAATACAGCTCAGAGGCAAATATTGTACTTTTACTCCACTACAATTATTTGAAAACTTGAGTTACTAGTTACTTTGTAGATTTAGATTATATTACAAAACATGCATTAACCACTTCAGCCCTGTATACATATTGGCCATTTGAACATTGCCGATCTACAAGCTCACAATGCATCACGATGTGACGCATTGTAGAGCTTGTAGATCTGCTATTTTCTGCATTCTGCATACATTTTCAATTCTGGACGTTTACTTGTACACTTTCTACGCTGCAGTATTGATACTTTTACTTAAGTAAAAAGATTTTAGTACTTTTTCCACCACCGTCCGTTCCTGAAATATGCAGTGGAATCAAAAGTACAATTTTAGTGGAGAGAAAGTCACCAAAAAAAAGGTGCAAAAACAAAAAGCACTCGAGTAAATGTACTCGGTTCCTCAGGTCCACCGCTGGTGTGGTCTTACCTTCAGGTCGTACTCCTGGCGCGTGTCCAAGGTGTCACTGCGGAGGTCAGACTTCAGCTCTATGTCGTCCTTAAAGGGCTGATTGGAGGGAGAGAAAGACACAGAGGGGAGAAACTAAATCGTCAAACGACAAAAAACCAAAATAAAGAAATGATAAATAAACAAAAAAAGAACGGGTGGGGGGTGGGGGTGGAGCAACGTATAGAAGAAATAAGGAAGGAAAAGAAAAAGGTGACAGAACGAATCAAGAGAGTGTTAAAAAAAACACTTAGAAGAGACATGTTACAGAGAGTTATTGAGTCTGTATATTAACCACTATTTACTATACTTACTATTACTATAGGTAACCCTATTTTTGCATGTTATTATAGGCGAAAAAAAGGTAATAAAAAATGTCAAACATTTTCAATGTACAAACATGTAAAAAGAGTAGCGAAAAAACAGATCTACAAGTAGAACTGCAGAACCTTTGTGCAACACCGTTGTTCTGTGAAGTATAAAATGGGGCTTAAAGAGATAGTTCACCCCCAAAATGACTTTTTTTCTATCGATTAGTCACCCCATGGAGACTTCAATTCATGGATATTCTTTTGTTTTTTGTGTCGCATTCCTAAGCCAATAATTTGATGACCGGTAGCGGTTCCGGTAGGAGACACAAAGAGTGTCTCCTACCGGAACCGCTGCCTACCGGTCCGCTGGTCATCAAATTATTGGCTTAGGAATGCGACAAAAACAAAAGAATATCCATGAATTCAAGTCTCAAAAAAAAGTGTTGATAGGGAAAAAAACAATTTTTTTTAGGTGAACTATCCCTTTAAGTGGTTAAGCTAACATTATTGGAGGCCACACCGCCCCGGCACAGCGCAGGGCGAGGGCATGGAGCTACAGCACGTCAAGGTTCTTCTTTTTCTACAACCTCAGGCTACGTAAACAGCGTAGCAACCCGCAACCAGTGGTGTATAGTAACTAAGTACGTTTACTCAAGTGCAATTAAGTACAATTTTGAGGTACTTTTACTTTACTAAAGTATTTCCAATTTTCAATGCTTTTACTTCTACTCCACTACATCTCAGAGTCAAATATTTAACTTTTACTCCACTACAATTATTCGACAACTTTAGTTACTAGTTACTTTGCAGATAAATGATTACATTATAAAACATACATTAACCATGTTAGCCCTATTTTATATCTAGGCTATTTGAAAATATACGATCTACAAGCTCACAACGCGTCGCATCGCGTCATTGTAGATCTGCTATTTTCAAAAATGTTAGTACTTTTACTTGTGGTACTTTAAGTAAATTTCGATGCCAATACTTTTGTACTTTTACTCAAGTAACATTTTGAACACAGGCCTTTTACACGTAACAGAGCATTTTTTATATTGTGGCATTTCTACTTCTACTTAAGTAAAATACCTGAGTCCTTCTTCCACCACTGATCGGCTATTTGAAACTAGCCGATCTACAAGCTCCAGCTTTTTTACTTTTGGTACTTTACGTATATTTTGATGCCAATACTTTTGTACTTTTACTCTTTAAGTAACATTGACCACCACCGCATCACCATGGCTATACTCACCGAGTACATGGCCTTGACCATGCGCGAGGCCGTAGACACGCTGCCAGAGTCCTCCTCCAAGCTGTGGGTCTCCTTGTTGATGGTCTCCACCTTGATGTCGGGCTTACCCAGCGTGACCCCGCGCCGACCTGCAAAGAGCAAAACACAAACACGCGAAAGGCGCGGAGTTGTAATACATGCTGGGTATAATAGGTATGGGGGGGGCCTTGGCGTCTCCGCGGCCCCCTCCCCCCTCTCCCCTGGTGAGTGTTTGTATAGGCGAGAGGAGCGAGAGCAGAGGCTACCCACATCCATATGGTGTACGGTTATTTGCCTCGCAGGTGTGGGTCTTGTACTGTGTATGTTGTAAAGTGTATTCCAACTGTGACGAATGCACTGCACACTCCCCTGATCATTTATAACTCATTGTTCATTGGTCCATGTTCAGTCACACTCTCAGAGGTATCTACAATTGCACGGGATTTTCCAGTGCAATTCCGGCTTTTGTCGTGTATACTGTAAAGCAGTGGTTTTCAAGCCTTTTCATATCAAGGTCCATTATTTATTCGGAAATTTGAGCCGCGGAACCACCATTTGATGAGATTTTTGATGAGTCTCAGACCCAATACTTAGAATATTTTGTTATCGTTGGGTTGGATAAGATTTTGTCCACAATTCCATGCTGTATTGATGTTAGGAGAGATAACAGGCAAACATCAAAATAACAATTCTTTAATTAATTAATGCAGATGTTTAACTCTTGAGAGCGTAAAAAGGAAACAAAAAATGAAACTTTTCAATAAAGCTCCTTTGAATTTAAATTGATAGGTAGATGATGTGTGTGCCAGTGGTGGGAAAAAACGTTCGTTTCAGTGAACGAACGATTTCGTTCATGTTCACGGCAATGATCCGTTCAAATGATTTGTTCACGTTCACCGTTTGGGCAGTGGTGGCCTAAAGGTTAGAGGAGCGCCCTCGTTGCCGGAAGGTTGCCGGTTCGAATCCCCGGACCGGCAGGAAAAATCTGGGTGGGGAAGTGAATATTCACCACTTCCCCAACACCACTGAAGTGCCCTTGAGCAAGGCACTGAACCCCAACTGCTCCAGTGGAGCTGCGTAGTGGCCAACAGTATAAGACTGTGGTTGTACTAGTCAGCTCCCAGGTTTTAATGTGTCTGTCTGTCTGTGTGTTTCTATGTGCAGGGCGTTGCTGAAAATGAGCACTTGTGCTCAGCTACTACCCTGGGTAAATAAAGGAGAAAAAAAAAAAAAAAAAAAAAAGTAGCGCTATTAGTCTAGTGAAAAACACTATTCGCGGGAGCGTTATTATTACGTCACGCGTACAGCCCGCCCTCCCGTCCTGTGTATGGGGGGAGGGGACGGGGGTTCACGTTTACGCCAAAGAACTAGTTCTTTTGAACGAATCGATCATGAACAACCCATCACTAGTATGTGTATACAGTAGGTGTGTATACATGAAGCGTGTGTGTGTGTGTGTGTGTGTGTGTGTGTGTATACAGGACGTATGGTTGTGACTCACTGCCTTTGCGTTGCCGGTAGAAGATGAGCACCAGGACGAGGAGACAGAGGAACAAGAGGATGGTGCAGCCCACTGTCCCACCAGCTATTATCCCCACCGGGACCTCATCTGGAAGGCATGGAAGGAAGAGAAAGAGAGAGAGAGAGAGAGAGAGAGAGAGAGAGAGAGAGAGAGAGAGGTAAAGAACGGAGAGAATACGAGACAGAGGGAAGGGGAGAGAGGGCGAACGGGGCGGAGAAAGAGCAGAACATAATGCTTAATTTACATTCTGTTCTGTGTATGACGCCGTTGCTTGCCAAAAATAGCCTGGTCTACAAGGTCACGATGCGTCACCGTCGTATGACAAAGAATAAGTAGTAAAGTGAGTCAATCCGGGAACGCATACTGAGTCATAGATTGTTTTAGCTATTATTTTATACTTTGGGCTTTTTTTTTCTTTTGTTGAAAAATCTTGAACATCTATATGTTTTTTAACTCAAATCTTCGCTTCTGGGGATTCTACACGTGTCTTCTAAATCCTAACAGTTATAATAACAGCTATAATATCAGTGGTTCTCAAACTTTTTTCACGTCAAGGGCCACACAAAATGATATATATTTGTCCCCCCCCATCTCAAAATATTTAGTTCCAGGGACCCCCCCCAGAAGCAAAGATTTTAGTTAAAAATGTATACATTCTTTATTCAAAGATTTGCAAAAAAATGTTTACGATTTTTCAAAAATAGCAGATTTACAAGCTCGTATATCGAGCTTTTATATCTTCTAGGGGTCCTGGAGGGGGTTCCCCAGCAGCATGAGTAACAGTTTAACCCTGTTTCATACGTTGGCCATTCGAAAAATAGCCCGCCTACAAGCTCACAACGTGCCGTGATGTGACGTGTTGTGAGCTTTTAGATCTGCTATTTTTGAGTCTCTTGGGGGGTGGTCCGTGACATGAAAATGTTTGAGAACCACTGCCATAAGATACGGGTTGGGCACGCACCAGTCTCCTCTAAGCTGATGATCATGGTGCCCGGTCCAAAGGAGTTCCAGGCGGTGCAGTTGTAGGTGGAGAGGAAGTCGGACTCCATCACGTTGTTGATGGTGAGGGTGGAGAGCACCCCGCCGCCCTCGGCCGTCGACTTGCTCTGCTCCACCGTGTACCTCTCCAGCAGGGTCCCTCTCTCCTTCTCCCACACGTTCTCCTTCCACGCCCACACCTGCAGAATACGCACATTGTATTTAATATTATTATTCGATTGTTTTTAATTGATTTGTCTTAGTTTTAACAGCAACAAGACATACGTTAAACCACAGGACTGCGAGTGATCACACAGTGCATTAAGCAATAAAATAAAATAAAATAAAATAAAATAAAGACAGTAATACAGAACAAAAAGACACATTTTTTTTTTAGATTAAGATAATCTAAAAATTGCTGCCAAACCTTAAATAAATTCTCTGGACAGAGCCCCCGGTCTTTTTAAATGATTCTATTATTTTAATCTAGTAGATAAAAGTCCTTTTGCCGCCCCTATACTTCCAAGGACAGGTGCGTGGGAGAGAACAGTCAACATGGATGAAAAACAAGTGGTCCTGCACACTGTCTTCCCTTTGAAAATGTATTTGTTGCAATGAACAATGTTGCGGTCGAACTGACCTTCATCAGGTATCTCCATGATGAAGGTCTGATAAAGAATTTCACTGCCTGCAGTGTTGCTGCCAGCTGAATTGTACAGTGCATGTGATAATGAAACACCAAAACAAAACACCAAAGACACAAATTTGCAGAGACGCGTTCGCACATAATAATAACACATGCACCTCGCATGACAACCTGCGGTAAAAGCAGCAACAGTGTGTTGTGCACCTCGGGCTAGCGGGCTTGTTCTGAGTCAGTGAGAGAAAACCCTGAAAACGCTAAAAGCAGCTGTATTATTCAGCATGGAAGCACCGAGAGGGCCGCTTAATTATATATGAGGCCACATGTTCCCATAATCTGCCCATTTATACCAGGAGAACGGTGGACTCTCCCTGGCTGTGGCGTTTACCGGGACAACTGTTCCTCGTCCCGTCCTTCATATTTCATGAGTCTTTTCCTGTCCCTTTCTCCTTCCACAGGCTGCATTAAGAGCGTGCACTATGTGAGTCAGGACGGATCACGGTCACCCAGAGTTGAATTTAAACACACATGCGCGCTCACACACGCACACGCAAACGCACACGCACACGCACACACACACACACACACGCACACTCACATGCGCACACGCACACACGCACACACAGGCACACACGCGCACACACGTTTGTATTACTATATTTGTGAGGACGTCAACATTTTACGACGCCGATTTCATGAATGGCATTTTGAAAAACGTTGGCCAATTTAACCTATAATGTCGGAACACAGCGTGTCGCAGCGCATCACGTTGTGAGCTTGTAGTATAGTATAAAATATGGAAAACACTAACCATATAACACCTAAACCTGACCTCTAAATGTCTAATCCTAATCCTAACCCCAACCTGAATATTTTTTCTAATTGTAAACATTATCTCCAAAAAATATTTTGCTCATATTCTACTATACTTGTGGGGACATTTGGTCCTCGCAATAATAATACAAGCACACACGCACACAGACTCACACACACTCACTCTCGCACAGGACTATCTGCGACCGAGCCACTGCAGCCGACTGGAGAAAGCTACAAAGCTGATTCTAGAGGCACTGAGCTAAAAGTGAGCTTAACGTTAGCGTTGTTTTGTTTGCGTGACAGACCGTGCAGAAATTGCGGATGACATTCAGGGGCTGAGTCACTGTGTGAAAAAGGGGGAAGAGTGCGTAGTAGAGCCAGAGGCATTTATAAATAGTAAGATAGCCTAGTCAAATTCAAATTCGCACATTATAGTACTGTGTGTCTCTTTTTTTAATTATCGAATAATATTCAACTGCATTTCAAATGTTTCATTTGAATTCGTATGCGTTTGTAAAATGGATACACATTTTATTTTTTTCCACCTTTTCCCCACTTCTGTTACGATACGCCTTCGTTTTTTGCTTCCGATAAGCACCAATTAAACCGCCGGTTGAGTCACGGGGGATCAAAGAGGATGAGGCTGTGTTCTGTGTTCTCACTTACAATCTTGTCCGGGGGAGGTGTGCTAGCGATGTAACATTTGACCTCTCCTCGCTCTCCTCTCACTGCATACTGGACCGGTTCACTGGAGATGATGGGAGGACCTGAGCCGAGAGAGAAAATGAGAGAACACCAGAGATATAAAAAATAGGGAAAAAAATAGTAATAAAAAAATGAAACAAACCACTGGGCGCCGAGATCGCTGAAGCGCGATGCTTGAGCACTGGTAAGCAGTGGTGGAAAAAGTACTCAATTTCTTTACTTGAGTAAACATTGCAATGTAGAAACACTCTGTTACGAGTAAAAGTCCGGTAACCAAAATTGACTTGAGTAAAAGTACAAAGTACAAAAGTATTGGCATCAAAATATACTTAAAGTACTCATTATGAAGAATGTCCTGTTTCACAAGATATCATATTATGTATCAAATGAAAATAGCAGATCTACAAGCTCACAACGCGACGTGCTGGGGGCTGCTCAAAACAAACGCTCAAAACGAACGCTTTCTGAGGACACGGGCTGTGTGAGAAAGAAGTGTCTCTCCACTGACCGTTGACGGTGAGCGTCACCTCCGTCTCTCCGACGCCGATCCTGGGGACGATGGCCTTGCACACGTACTGGCCCGCGTCCGCCTGGCTCACCGACTTGAGGAACAGCTGGTTGTTGTTGCTGAGGACCTGTGGGGGAGGAGGGGCACGAGCAGACTTCAAAGATGTGAGGAGAAAAAAGAAAGAAAGAAAGAAAGAGAAGCAGAATGTGGAAACGAGAAAAGAGCAGGATGTATCCACCTGACTGACTGACTGACTGACTGACCAGTGGTGGAAGACGTACTCAGATATTTTAGTTAAGTAAAAATAGCAATACCACAATATAAAAATACTAAATATGTTACAACTACAAAAGCATTGGCATCAAAATATACTTAAAGTACCAAAGTACTAAAATGTTTGAAAATAGCAGATCTACAAGCTTGGCTATTTTCAAAAAGCCTATGTATAAAATAGGGCTTATATCTGCAAAGTAGCTAGTTACTAAAGTTTTCAAATTAATTGACTGATGGATGGAGTGAAGGAATGACTGATTCACTGACTAATGCACTGTTCACACCCACTATTATAACTATAACTATAACTATAACTATAACTATAACTATAACGTTTAAAAAAAATCTCAACTCAAGTGCATGCCAAATGTACATTATGTCTTTGTTCTGTTTTTATGTGAGATGATCACAATAGAAATAAGTCTCTGACTATATTGTTTTTTTCCCTCGATTTTCACAATTACAATTACAGACACGTACAGGTCTTGTGAACATTTCTAGCATGAATGAAATCAGATAAAAATACAAATGAAATAAAAATAAAGTGGACGGCAGAGTTCCCACTGCAACAATAATGACACCCAGTCAGTGTGGACACTCACATATTAAGTATCATTATAGTTAAATGAGTTGGTAGGATGAAGAGAAGTTGGCTGACATGACACTGAGGACCCCTACCATGTTGGAGCCCTTCTTGAACCAGGTGAGGGTGAGCGGGGGGTTGCCGGCCCACTTGCAGTTAAGGCTGACGTCAGAGTCGATGTTGACTGTTTTGGGCTGGGGTTCCACCAACAGGATGGGACCAACTGAAGAGACAAAGAGGACTTATATCAATACAGTAGCTCTACTCAGGGACGCAGAAAGGGGGGGGGATACCCCCCACTTTTGGGATGAAGAAGAAAGAAAAAGAAAAGAACTCTGACATCTACACTTCATGGAGTACATTTTTGTACCGAATTAACCGACTTAAAGTAACAAAAACACCCAAAAAAGTAACAAACCCGGTAAAAAAAAATGTTTACACGCACACGGTTCGAAAATGCCCTCTGCATCCTTGGCTCTACTCCAGTGGTTCTCAACATTGTTCATTTCAAGGACCACCAGGTTGATATGCATTAGGCCAGGGGTCTAACGTTTTTTTTTTCAGGTCAAGGACCCCCCTAGCTGAGGGAGAGAGATGAAGCAGGGACCCCCACTATATATTGTATAAAATCGTGTTTTTAAAAGTCATATATAGGTTTCATATAATAGTTTCATAGACTTATTTGACAGCAGCACTATCATTGTGTAGCGTTGTGTTGGATTCATATTAATGTGTATTTTCAGACAGTTAACCACTTAAACCCCCAATAGCCTACTTAGAAAACTTGGTCTGCTATTTATCCCCTCTTTGCCAAAAATATTTTTGGCTAATGTTCCCCCAGGATAGGGATGCTGGGGTTCAAGTGGTTAATGTAAGAAAATAAAGTTCACCCAAAAAACGTATTTTACACACTCCATGAAGCATTGAATTCATGGAGATTTTTATTTTATTTTCGCATTCCTAAGCTAATAATTTGATGACTGGCGGTCTTTCCGGTACGAGACTCGGATACATTAGCATCTTTCCACCGGTAATCAAATTATTGGCTTAGGAATGCGACAAAAACTAAAAAATCTCCATGAAATCAATGCTTCATGGGGTGTGCAATTTTTTGGTGAACTACTCCTTTAATGTTAATGGTTAATGGTATGTTGTATTTGAGCTTCAAAGGGTCAAAGAAGGGGCGGAGTTGCCGCGGATGGAAGACAGAGAAACAGAAACAGGGAAAGGTACGATACAGTGAAGTGGGTTTCAATGTATTTCATTAAAAACTTAAACTACAGCATGAACCTGGAAAGGAATAAAAAGAAAAACGAAACGTGGCGAAATAAGAGAGGTGTGTGTGTGTGTGTGTGTGTGTGGAGATGAGACGAGCGGCTGCAGATGACTCACAGTGCACATCGACCAGGATGCTGACGTTGGTCTTCCCCACGGCGTTGAACACCAGACAGGACACGGGCTCGGTGAAGAAGGAGTGGTCGGCCTTGGTGGTGAAGACGCTCTCCCTGGCGCCCTGCAGCACCACGCCACCCTTGGCCCACCTGATACCGGTGCGGAAAAAAAACGACAACAACACATCAGCATGGACGCACGCGCACGCCAAGGTTATAATGGTTTTGGATTTTTCATTTTAGTTTCTAAGTCAGTTAGTTTCTAGTTTGCGTTAGTTTTTATTCGTTTTAGTGTTTTAGTTTGTTTTATACTTTCGGCCCTTTTCAATCCTGCACCAAGAGTAAGTATTGTGTAATAAAAACTCAAGAAAAGATAGCATTTAAAAAAGAAGACTCAGTTAAGGATTAAGCTTATAAATAAATAAAGAAACAAAAACTAAGTCAATCATTTCAGTTCGTTATAGTTAGTTTTGTACAGTAAACACACAAGTTTCAGTTAGTTATGTATATATTTTTTTATTCAAGTTTTTATTTATTGTCAATTCATGAAAATGTTTTATCAATCTCATCAATCTCATAATACTCGCATCGTGAGCTTGTAGATCTGCTATTTTCACTACTTGTATGCAACACTCTTGTATGATGTAGGTCATTCATTTATGAAAAAATATAAAAAGTTGAAATATGGAGATACAAGGTTTCTGTCCAACAGCAACGATCACTGTATAAGCATGTGTGTATGTGTGTTTTACAGACCTGTAGCCCATGATGGGGGGGTTGGCACTGGCCTGGCAGGTGAAGGTCACCCTGTCCCCCTCCAGGACAGAGCGGGGCTCAATGGACAGGGTCACTGTGGGGGGGTCTGTGGGACAGGAGGAACAGTGTGGGTCATGCATGCAATCATATAGCAGCTTTGTCAGAGTGGAAGTGATATGGATGTCATATTGGTGCAACTTGTTTTGTGAATGAAACACAATTTTGACCAATCTCTGGTATCTTAACCCATTAAGACCGGGAACGCATCTGTGTCATTTTCTGATTTCTTAGGCTATTTAAAAAATTAAAATCTACAAGCTCATCGAGCTTGTAGATCTGCTATTTATTTTAAAATCGTGAAGATTTTTAAAAATCTTAGATTTTTTTAAAAGCGAACATTTGTAACTCAAATCTTTGCTTCTGGGGATTCTACAAATGTCTATGTTTTCCGAAAAACGTATGTTACTATAGTATCAGTGGTTCTCAAACGTTTTTTTCCTGTCAAGGACCCCAAAATGATATGTGTTTGGCAGCGGACCCCCATCTCAAAATATTTTGTTCCAGGGACCCCTCTCCCCACCACCCGCCCCCCCCAGAAGCAAAGATTTGAGTTAAAAATGTTCGCTTTAAAAACATAGTTGGTCGCTGGTTGACGATAAGGATTGCCTGAAGCTCAAAGCACAACTCCACTATACCCGAGCGGGCGTTCTGTCTAAGCGTATACCAGTAGAAACTGAAGTTCAACACCTGTGTGTAGGATATTCCGTATAATAATGTTTAGATTGGGTAAAACACCACTTTCACTGTACCCATCCTATACAGTGGACATCCTATACAGTACTGTATATCACATTGTGCATATGCATTTTATAGGCACTTCCCATTGTAATGCGTTGAAGTTCTCCGTATGTATAATGATGATAAGCCATTGCTATACACTAGGCTTTGGTTGGCAACAGCAGCTTTTTTTTGTCAACATTGCGGGTGAATATTGCTGCTAAAAGCTGGCAACAATGTTATAAAAGCAATAATACACTTGAGGCCTTGCTATATTGATTATTCTGTACCATAGCCACTGTCATTTAAGGTACTCCACTTTGTATTATGTAATGTAATCACAATATACCATCCAATACTCATTCTCTCCTGTATTATTGCTTAATTATAGACAGAAATATGAGTTGCATTTTGACATTGTGGGGTGATATTGCCTGAAGGATAAATTAGATTACAAGGACACAATGAATATGATTACTCTGTAGGATATCAATGATAAAAGAGCGTTAGATAAAGAGAATGCTATCAAAACTAACAAACGGGTCCATCATCAGCGTTTAACAGCGGATGGTCATTAGTGGTCAGTATCGACTCAGTAGTGATCTAAATCAGAGATTCCAAACCTGTGGATCGTGGCCCAATGGTGTGCCGTGGCGGTATTGCAATTTGGCCCACAAATAATTGTCAAAACTAAGATTTGAATGATGAAATAACATAAATATTAAATAATGTATGTTAAATGACATGGTATGAAATGGCTCTTACGGTGGACATTGAGGGTGACGGTGGTGATCTTGCCGCTGGGGGCGGCCAGGTTAGTGGCCACGCAGCTGTAGTTCTTCCCCGTGTCCGTGTCCACTGGCAGGATGGGCAGGTAGCTCCGCGTGGTCACCCTCTTCCGGTCCGGGAGCACCTCCTGAGGACAGGGAAAAGGGAGAAGATGTAAAACATGCATGGCCGGGGAGTGTGTCACTCCCTTCCAGAGGGGACAAAGTCAGTCTCTCCGGTACCTCTCACCCTGTCTGCTATCTCATGATTCGATTCGATTCTGATTCTTGGGGTCACGCTTCGATTAAAAAAAAATATATATTTAAAAAAAGATAATTCCCAATCAGTTTAATCCAAATTATTATATTGTTTTCATCTTAACTTTAACAACTAAGTGTAGCCTAGTTATTTCCGACAGCTCAAACAAAAACATATATTATGCCAGAGAGGGTTGTGTAAAAATTCTTGGCTTTAATGGAATCTTAGATGTAGTTCTATTTGATGCAGAAACACAACATAATTGCTTTGACGCAAGTAACATTAACGAGCGTCAGCTGTAAAGTGACACACACACCTCCCCTCAGGTGTGCTGAAGTGGAGTTAGTTTGAAAAAAGCCCTTGAATATGACTGAAGACATGATGTTTACTGTGATTATGGTAAGCTTACATTTCATATCACAAACACCATAGTGTAAAAACTTAAACCAGTAAAAAAATAAAATAATAATAGTTTAATTAATCAATAGATTGGAGGTGCCCAGGATCAATATTATGACCTTGTTGTCTAAAGGCAAGAGCTCTACCGACTGAGCTACCCAGACTCAAAGTCATAATTGTGTCATAATAGGTTAAATATTCACCGAAAATAGAGGGG
>NC_139956.1:32134119-32136619 GCF_963454915.1 Gymnoscopelus microlampas | reverse complement strand
GAAAACACCCCAGCATCATTATATAGTGGCTGATAGAGGGGAAAAAATGCAATATATATATATATATATAAATATGTTTCAAATGTAGGCTTAATGTTCCCTACAATCCCTTTAATGTCATTCCATACAGAACGAAATTTGTCACCCAGGTCCTGGTCATGGCAGAATGAATAAAAAATACACCTAAACACAACATAAAAACTAAAAAACTGTGCAATAACAACAGTATTAAAAGCAGCAGCATTAAAAAAGAGCATTAAAAAAACAATTCATGTGTCACAGTTCAGTTCATAGTGCAGAGTTCATGGGTAATCTCACAGATCACTAGATCACTAATGCAGTTAGTGAACTAATTCCTTCACAGGTGTTACCAATGATTCTAATGAAGGCTCTTAGTGTAGCACTGTGGTTCTCAAATCTTTTAATTTCAAGGACCCCCATTACTCTGAGAGTGTTCAAATGGAACCAAATGGACCCTTACAAGGTCTATAGAGTTCATAATTCTCACAGCTATGTTCTTTAGCCTGGTGGTACTGGCCTCAATGCTATACGCAGCCTCTAATCATTTTATATAATTGTGATATGGATCTCCCTGGGTCTGAAATAAAGATTGAATTTAATTGAATGGGCTCTATGCACAGCAGCCATATTGGAAAGAAATTGGGCTTCTTCTTACTTCCTTCACAGGTGTTACCAATGATACTAATGAAGGCTCTGTTCCATTCTGATCAAACAGAGTCAGGGTGCTGTTATTGGGCATGTTGGCTCACTGGAAACACTCTGCTACACCAGTGGGTCTCAAAGTGTGGTCCAGGTAGCCTCATGGTACCTTGAGGGCGTTCCAAATGCCCCCTTATGGGTGTGTAACTCAGAGTTATGGGGTCCTAAATGGAACAGAGCCTTCATTAGAATCATTGGTAACACCTGTGAAGGAAGTAAGGAAGAGGCCCAATTTCTTTCCAATATGGCTGCTGTGCACAGAGCCTATTTAATGACGTGTTATGTTTGGCCCAGGAAGGGCTTCAGTATAGGGAAAAATATGGGCATACACACAATAATACAAGATCAAAGATACGTACACACATACACACACACACGCACAGGCACACACACACACACACACACACACACACACACACACACACACACACACACACACACACACACACACACACACACACACACACACACACACACACAGAGACACACACGTACTGAGGACGGTGAGCTTGGCTCTCCGGGACCTCAGGGCCGCGTCAGGGGCCTGGCACTCGTACAGGGAGTCATCGGACAGATCGGCCGACAGGATCTCCAGGTTGTACTGGCCCAAATCCTGGACTCGGAGCACTCGGTACCTGGGCCAGGCTGATGGGAGACACAGAAACACACACACACATGGACAACAGAGGGTTATAACCACTTCAGCCCTATATGTACTTCACCGTATACGTCTAACAGCAAAAATAGCCGATCTGTAAAGCTCACGATGCCTCGCGATGTGGCACATTGTAGAGCTTGTAGATCGGCTATTTTCTCTATTCAAAATAAATACATGAATAAAATGTTTCACCTATAATGACAAGCCCAAATATAGGGATGCCAGGTTGATGGCTAAAACCCACACTCCCCAAACAAAGAGGCTGGGAAGTGGGGGGGAGGTCGTCAGATGCAGGGACACAGTCGCAGGCTTGCATACATCAGTGGTTCTCAACCTTTTCAGGCCGCGACCCCCCGAAATAATCATATTTGAACTGGGGACCCCCCACCCTGATAAGCCCTTGGAATGTAGGAGTTAAATAGCCAATATACAAGCTCATGTTGCGAGGCGTTGTGAGCTTGAATATCTGCTATTTTCACAATGTTTGCCTCTTTCTTATATTATTTGACAATTTGGCCAATGTTTGACCAGTGTTTATAGTTTGTTGATTACATTTGATGCAGAAATGGTCTTTTTTCTTTTCTTTCTTTTCGAGGTATTAAACAAACGGTCTTAAAAGTCCTTAAATTGTCACTTCACTGTCGTCTCGGGACCCCCCCGGAATCATGTGGGGACCCCCCCGGGGGTCCCGACCCACAGGTTGAGAACCACTGGCATACGGCACCAAACGCAACATGCACAGCGCTCCCTCCCGACACACACACACACACACGCATGCATTAGCATCAGCAGAACACGGGGCACGCGTTCACGCAAACACACAAGTGCCACAAGCCTCTCGAATCCCCTCTCCCCCCCCCCCCCACAGCACAGCTGGGCACACTATGCTGTGCATTCTCACCATTAGGTGGCATCCATGCTCTCTTTCACCAGCAGGAGGGGAAAGAAAAACGAATGCATTATGACGGCGGCGTTTTTTCGAGGACTCTCTCTGAGCGGCTGGCGTCCGCCGCGGTTGCAGCAGCGGCGTTCACGCCAGCTGCCCAGACACGGGATGCTAACGTGAAATCCCTCTGCTGTCGCCTCCATCCAGCCGTTCTAAACTGGGTTTATTTTTTCTAT
>NC_139956.1:32126619-32131619 GCF_963454915.1 Gymnoscopelus microlampas | reverse complement strand
CGCACACACACACACACACACACACACACACACACACACACACACACACACACACACACACATACACATACACACACACAATTGCTGTGGTCCCGTTCCACAGCTAGAAACACGTTCATCTCACATTGGGTCTGGCGGCCCCACCGTCTCACTAGTCCAATAATAAGGGAGGGAAAAGAGAGAAAACAGTGAGAAAAACATTATTGTTCCACTGTGCACGTGCGGTGACAAGTTGTAATTAGCCGTCCCTTGAAGAGGTGACACCAGAACAATGGTGGGGGACGCCAATCAGAAACAGTTTTCCATTGTTTCTTTGTCCCCCTCCCTCTCTCTTTATTTTCTCGCCTTTTGTATTTCACAGAGTGGGGTACAGTAAATTGTTCACACGTTGCCGCATGGCGCTTGTTTCCCCCTCCCTCTCCATTACCGTCTTCTCTCCCTCCGCTCGCTGTGTGTGTCTCTCTACCACATAACACACGTCATTTCACACATTGCTTTGTTTCTCTCTCTCTTGCCTCGTCCTCCTCCCTCGACATCAAAGCAATTCTCCTCCTTCTCTTAATACACGACTGTATACGACTATAATAGTGGTTCTCAACCTTTTTTAGGCCGTGACCCCCACCCCAAATAATCATATTTGAACTGGGGACCCCCCACCCTGATAAGCACTTGGAACGTAGGAGTTGAGGCATTCAATTCAGTTTGACTCTGTTCCACAGACAAACATTGTGAAAATAGTAGATAGATATGATTTATAATCTCTAGCACCACCATCTACACATCCTCTGTGTTCATTTTAACTCTGAGAGTGTACAATTGGAACCAAAACGGATCTGTAAGTGTCCATTTGGTTCAGTTTGTACTCGCTTGGAGTTACAGACCTGTAAAGGGTCCATGGTTCAAGGTTAAAAGTTCAAGGTTTCTTTATTGTTACATCTTGTGAACGGGTACACAAAGTATAGCATTCACACTACAGTCCTTACAGGCACTGCCTTTTACATTACACCCTATGAGAAAGGAAACACACAGACCTCAGTGCTCATCTCTGCTAGCTTCTCTATAAAATATTGATACATTTTAGGTGATAAATATGCCATGCAGTTGCTCAATCCTGATTACTTCCACATCTACTCCGTAACTTTGTTTTCAATATTCGGTAAGTTCAGAGTTATATTCAAGTCTGGTCCCCCCCCCCTCTTCTTCTTTTTGGCATTTTCAGCAGAAGAGGTGCTCAAGCAGCATTTTTTCTTCATAAAAGGCAGTATACCTAAGAGTAACATTTGGTTCCGTTTGTACAGTACACTTAGGAGTTACAGACCTTTCCTGAGGGGCCATTGCCTTCCTAACTATCAGACATTTGGCTGGAGGCCCCCTTGAAACCAATCGAGGACCCCCCGGGGGTTCCCGGACCCCATGTCAAGAACCACTGTTGGTTCTCAACCTGTGGGTCGGGACCCCCAAGGGGGTCCCCACATGATTTTTTGGGGGGGGGGGGGGTCCCCAGAGGACAATGAAGTGACAATTTAAGGACTTTTATAAAGGAATAAAGAAAACAAACACGCACGGCCAGCCGAAAGCGATCTAAAGTGTGGTTACATTTGACCAAGATAGACAGAAGGATTATCTCCTATATTGCAATTCAGGCAGCTGTCCTTCCAGTTGAGCCCTTGCCCTGCTGCTGAAAGACGGACCGAAAAATAATAACCTGACGTCTCTGCTTAGCGATAGATAGTAGTGGTGGGGGAAAAAACGTCCATTTCAGTGAACAAGCGATTTCGTTCACGTTCACGGCAATGATCCGTTCAAATGATTTATTCAACTGATTCGTTGATGTCTAGTGAAAAACAACTCAACCGCACCGCTGTCTGTCTGGCGCGGGAACAGCCCGCCCTCCCGTCCTGTGTACGGGGGGAATGGACGGGGGGGCATGAACGTAACAGCGTCAGGAAGTGAACGGTTTCGTTCACACCAAAGAACTAGTTCTTTTGAACGAATCGATCATGAACGACCCATCACTAATATGGCACTCGGGCAGCAAGTAAGTCACCTACTGTACCTTCCCCCATCAACACCTCTAAACATGTCCACTGTAGGAGCGTAACAAACTCCAAATGTCTCCAAAAGCCGCGGTGATTGCTTATAACAAAAGATGAATGGGATGGGCAAATGGGCAATTCATGCCATCAACACCTCAGTAGGCTACACACACAAATATGAGTCACCAAAAAAGTCCTGTCCCCTAGCATGTGAGAGAGATTCAACGTAATGTTTGAACTAGCCTATATTAAATTATAGACATTTTCAAGTGCAAGCCACGTTGTCTCATGGTGTAGTGTAGACTATAATCCATGGAAAAGGACGTGGGCTTTTAGTTGCACTTGTTTGAACATTATTTGAGTTGTTAATGTTTGCTGTTGTAATCGTAATGTTGCTGAAATGCTGTCAAACCTACAGTGCTTCTTTGATAATTAATCATTTGTATCTTTAATAGCCAGGACTACCTGTTGTGATCATCTTTGTGATGAAAACCACACATGGATAAAAAGTTGCATATTGTAGCCTATTGTATTCACGTTTCCTTTTCTTGTATTGTGGTGCAACGGCTATTGAACTGAACATTTGTTATTATGGTATGTAAAATACGCCTAAAAATGTAAAGTACCTGTAGTTAACATAATAGAGTGTCTTTATGAGAAAGAACAGCTACTGATTAGGAACATTATTTGCACCTGTGCTGATTACCAATATCCCCTGCACCTGTTCAAAGCCTATGAAGTGTGCTATCTGTGTCAGTTCAACCTGTGAAGTCCACCAGTCAAGACCTATGTTTGAAAGCTCACCCAAGTGTGGTTATTGAGAGTCACCAGTATATTACAGTACCGAAATAGGTACAGTTTTTGGTACTGTACAGTTTCCCAGGTGCAGAGTACCGTACCATATCAATTCAAAGGTGAACGGTATACTCATCCTTAATTTTATTATGTGTTGTTGTATATTTTATTTATGTGTAACATTGTTGTTTTTTTCTTGTATATTTTGTCATACTGCGCAGCACTTTGGTCAACCATGGTTGTTTTATGAATAAAATTGACTTGACTTGACATCCAAAAGGTTGAGAATCTCTGGTCTATGACAGTGGTTCTCAACCAGTGGTCCGGGGACCACCAGTGGTCCTTGAGGGGGTTCCAGGTGGTCCCCAGCTAAATGATGGAGAGTTGGTAACCAAATGGACCCTCATTAGATCTTCAACTCTTGAGAGCGTAAAATGAAACCAAGACCCTTACGGGTCCACTTGGTTTCATTTTACGCTCTCCAGAGTTAAATTATTGTTAAATATCTGCATTACTTAATTAAAGAATTGATCAACGTTTGCCTGTTATCTCTCCTGTTGGTACCAACATCAATACAGTATGGAATTGTGGACAAAATCGTATCCAACGACAACAACATATTGTTGTTGTTGTAGTCTTCAAATGGCGGTTCCGTGGCTCAAATGACGAATAGATAATGGACCTTGATATGAGAAGGGTTGAAAACCGCTGGTCTATGAGGTTTCCTATGTGTGTTCCTGTTCCTGCTCCACGCCTCCCCCATGCATGCATCTCCTATACTACAGTATATACCCTCTTCCCCCACACTCTCTATACATATATAATGCTGTTTTAGCCATATACCACTTTCTATTTCTGTGGCCTTCCCCCTCGCTGGTCAGAAGGAGGTTAGAGGCGTACTGTCACAACTCATTCATCACATTAAATATCAGCCCCGCAGCCTCCGCCACTACTCCACCCCCCCCCACCCGCCAGCCCCCCCCCCCCCCCCCACCCAGTCCAACTCCCTCTCCCTCGCTCTTCACCCGCCGTCTCTCTCCTTTCTCTCCTTTTCTCACTCTCTCCCCCCCCACTGACTGCTTCCCATTTTACTGCCCCCCCCCCCCCCCCTCCCCTCTACCCCACCCACCCTCCCTCTCGTCCTCCCTTTCCCATCACACTTCACTCTTTCTGGGCCCTCGGGCGATATGCTTAAGGTCCCCTGTCCCTCTCTCTCTCTCTCTCTCTCTCTCTCTCTCTCTCTCTCTCTCTCTCTCTCTCTCTCTCTCTCTCTCTCTCTATCTCGCTTTACTTAACAACTGCCATATGCCTCCGCATCGCCCCCTGTGACTGTAAGGTCCCCCATCACTTACCCGGACCCGTTCTTTCCTTACACGGGCGATGCTCTCTTATGCTCCCCCGCCCCCCCCCCCCATATCATGACAGATATGTCGTGATTTGCTTAAGTACAATATGCTTGATATATATTTGAAAAGCTCAGTCATGCGAAAACATTTCCATACAATGGTTCCTGACATTCCAGCGCATTAAGGCTCTCTAGATGAGGGGAAAAGCTCTGAAGCAATGAGTACAGAGTCAGATGTAGCTTTAAAATATGCATATACCTGGACAACCCACTTAAGACAGACAGACAGTGGCCTTAAAGCTGATCCCTATGGTTGGCGAGAATTAATAGGATTAATGAATGGGCCAACGTCCATAACAACCCAACACTAACCAACACTATGAAAATATCAGTAGTATTGTATAAGTCAAACAAGTGTTGCAAAGGGAATATTCAGGTGGAACCGTTAACAATATGGGAATGTATTGGAATTAACTTGACATAACAGGAAATAATGGGAAAGCATAAAAATAAGGGTTATTTGCTTAGGTTGTATTTAAAATGTCATATGCAGATATAAACAAGTGCATTAATTAATTCATGAAACCATTCATTTGCCAAATAATTCCATTAATTTGTCAAATAGGCCTACATGCAATGTGTATAGACGGGTTTCCTGTTAGTAAACATGAGAGGAATATGACCGCGCAGAGGAGGGGGAAGACTATGGGTGCGTTTGGAAATTACGCACCGGAGCACACTCGCCTATTAGTTTGTATTGGCCAGTGCGCTCACTGCCGCTCAGGGCTGTATTTTCGAACGCGCCTTCCCCCCAGGCATGCGCA
>NC_139956.1:31884119-32116619 GCF_963454915.1 Gymnoscopelus microlampas | reverse complement strand
GCTCCAATCTCAGTTTTATTGGGATGTAGCTTCTTTGCGACGTTGTCTGTCACAAACCGTCCAATAAAAGCCTGGGCCTTGACCTCCCACTCTGCAAGGTGATATACATACATAGGACCCCCCACCCCTTCACCACCAACACCACCAACAACAACGTCTGACTTCCAGGAAGAGGCCTGCGCTAGAAGAAGCAAATAAAAGGAGTCAGGACTATATAGGCCAGTGGTTGTCAACTTTTTCATGTCAAGGACCCCCAAAATGATATGTATTTGGCTGCGGACCCCCCCCCCCCCTACTGGCCGTGGCATAAAAAAACTATTTTTTTGCCAGGGATTTTTCAAAAATAGCAGATATACAAGCTCATAGCGCAGCACCGAGTGCCGCGCCATGAGCTTGCACATCTGCTATTTTTGAATATAGCCAAAGTATCGCTAGGGACCCCCTGGTACCCCCCTACGGACCCCACTTTGAGAACCAATGACATTATAGGCGACTGAATGGGGCCACGCTGTAAACACTGGCTTAGCGTTGTACACCAGTAAGAGCGAGGGTGACGTTTTCAACATGAAGAAGACGGCCCTCTTTTTTTGTGTTGTGGCATATAAAGCCCTTGGCCCCCAAATCTGTCCCGATGCACTAACACGCATCTATACCAGGCCAGTTGAAAAGCGGGAGTTTGATGCCACTGCAGAATATTCTGATTGGCTTGTTAGGAAGCTGTTGATAGCCCTTACCAAGAGAAGAGGCTCCTCTCACTTAAATGCCACCCCCGCCACACACACACACACACACACACACACACACACACACACACAGATGCACACACGCGCGCACGGTCGCACACACACACACACACACACACACACACACACACACACGCGCGCACACAGGCTATATGACAGTGGTGGCAGAGCGGTTTGTGCCGTAGTCACTGTAAGCTGATTAGCTGGACGGCCGACTGTAATGTTGTTAGTGCGAAGGAAGACACATCTCTCTCTCTCTCTCTCTCTCTCTCTCTTTCTCTCTCTCTCTCTCTCTCTCTCTCCCGTCTGTCTTGCTGTCTCTCTCTCCTTGTCTGTCTTGCTCTCTCTCTCTCTCTCCCTGTCTCTCTGTCTCTCTCTCCCCCCCTTCTCTCTCTGCTCTGTCGTCCTCCTGGAGTCTGTCAGAGAAAGTCGGGAGCAGCGAGAGAAACGAAGTGACATCATCAGCAGCATCAGCCACATTCCTGCAGGGGGAGGGGCCGGGGCCGGGGGATGGGGATGGGGATGGGGAGGAGTGGGCTGGAAGCACTGGAGATACGGGGGGGGGGGGGGGTGCATGTGTGGCGTGGGGGGTGTGTGGGGGGGGGGGGGGGGGGAATTCAAGAGGGAGGAGAGTAGAATGTCCCGAAACTTTTGAGGTTAGAGACCCCCCCCGCCTACTTCCCCCCTACCCCAAACAGCAATGAGTCGCATCAACTGTGTGTGTGTGCGTGTGTGTGTGTGTGTGTGTGTGTGTGTGTGTGTGTGTGTGTGTGTGTGTGTGTGTGTGTGTGTGTGTGTGTGTGTGTGTGTGTGTGCGCGCGCCCGGCTGTGCACACACGCGTGTTCCAGTGTTTGCTTAAGTTTGCTTCTCTCTGTGTGTGTGTATGTGTGTGTGTGTGTGTTGGTATGTGTGCGTGTGCGTGTGCGTGTGCGTGTGTGTGTGTGTGTGTGTGTGTGTGTGTGTGTGTGTGTGTGTGTGTGTGTGTGTGTGTGTGTTTTGTGTGTGCGTGCGTGCGTGCGTGCGTGCGTGTGTGTGTGTGTGTGTGTGTCTCTCTCTCTACAGTACACGGCTCCTCTTCCTCATCATGTGCTCCCTGTTTTAATTCATGTGCCCCCACCGGCCCCTCCCCCCCTCCCTCCCGTCTCCTTCTTCTCCTTTCTTTTTCTCCCTCCGCTGACTGGAGGAATGCAAGAACCACATCTGGAACTTATTACAGAGAGCGAGAGAGCGAGAGAGAGAGAGAGAGAGAGAGAGAGAGAGGTACATGGAAAGAGAGAAGGGGTGGGGAAGGGGGGGGGTTGAAAGGACAAAAAAACGTCTAAGAGGGGACAGAAACAGAGAGAGGGGGGAGGAGGAGGAGGAGGGGGGGATCAGGTTTAGCTAGCAGGAAAAAAATGTTGGAAAATTGAACAGAGAGAGAGAGAGAGAGAGAGAGAGAGAGCCAGAGGGAGGAGGAGAAGAGAAAACGAAAAAGGGCGGTGCTGGAGAGAAAACACAGAAAAAGACGCAGAAAAAGAGAAGCCATACATGCAGGGAGCGGGTAGTTGTCGGCAGAAGGCGATTAATGCCAATTAATGTGGTGTGGGCTGCTGGGGCGCCATGCTAGAAGCCCCCGGAGCGGAGCGGAGCTCCGTCCTGGCACCTCAGATGTGGGTTAAAAGACGCTGTGATTCCAGCGTACAGCCTTTGAACTCTCCTCTCTCTCTCTCTCTCTCTCTCTCTGTGCGTATAGCTCCGTCTGAATGAGGCGGCTTCACTGTCCCCACTGAGAGAGCAGTCAGGCCTGAGTAATAGTCCCTTTCTAATGTCCCCTGGCCCCCAAACACTCCTCCCTGCCTCGGTCTCTCTCTCGCCCTCTCTCTCTCTCTCCTTAAAACTTGGTTCTCTTTTCTTTTCTTCAACCATCCCCCAACCCACTGCTGTCCCCTGAAAAAAATATAATAATAACAATAATAAAAAATTAGCAAATTAACAATAATAATAATAAATAAGCAAATTAATAATAATAATAAACGAGCAAATTATTATTATTAATAATAATAATAATAATAATAATAATAATAATAATAATAATAATAATAATAATAATAATAAATTAGCAAATTATAATAATAAATAAGCAAATTAATAATAACGATTATAATATATGATATATAATAATAAGAAAAAAAAATTAAGTCTAATCACTCTCGGCCTCGTGGCTTCATCCACCTGTCTGGGAGGGACCCCCCCTCCCCACACACACACACACACACACACACACACACACACACACACACACACACACACACACACACACACACACACACACACACACACCACCACGCCACCTCCTTCCTCACCTCCTCACCCCACTTCTCTCCAGAAAACAACTTTTGTTTTCCGCCCTCCCACCCCCGCCCCCCTCCCCCTCCATTACACCCCCCAAAACTGTTACTCTCAGCAGTGTGTGGCTGGCTGTGCAGATTTTTGACAAAACAAGGCCAATGGATTCAGTCAGATGTGATGAAGTGCTCTCCCCTCTTGCTTGAAGGACTCTGCATAAGGGGGGCACGCAAAAACAAAAATAGTCTGTCCAAGACAATTGTTGATAATGGGTTAGTGCACATGGACACTGGTGGACCGGAGAGTTGCCCCCTTAACCCATTCAACCCTAGCCCTAACGCATCTGTGTCATTTTAGATTTCTTTGGCTATTCAAAAATAGCAGATCTACAAGCTCATAGCGTGGCACAGAGTGCCGCACTACGAGCTTGTAGATCTGCTATTTTAGAAAAATCGTGAACATTTGCGCAAATCTTTGACGATATATATATTTAAAGCGAACATTTGTAACTCAAATCTTTGCTTCATGGGGGTCCCTGGAACAAAAATATTTTGAGATGGGGGTCCGCGGCCAAATACATATCATTTTTGGGGGTCCTTTATATGAAAAAGTTTGAGAACCACTGATGTAGCAATATAGTTTTTTTTCAAAAAACTGTTAGGATTTAGAAGACATTTTGTAGAATCGGCCTCAGGCCATAATGGGTTTAACTGACATATTGTTTACGTAAATTAACGCCCTCCTTGATCACACTACAGCATCACACTACAGCATCAAAAGTAGCAGATTCGCGCCGCGTTTCGAGCTTGTAGATCTCCTACTTTTGCTGCTTTTGAATTTGAATCCTGAAAAGTAACGGTTTTGGACATAGCGAGGTTTCCACCCGACATGAGACGATATCAACTGAGAGATGCGATCAACATTGTCACAGGTTTGACAAAACATCTGCCGGCTGCCAGGGAGAGAAACGCCAAGAAATCCGTTGATTGAATGGGGTACTGATGATGAGGAAACAAACAACAGGAACTGATGTACATTAAAACATTATGGGCCTGATTCCCAGATTGGGCTTTAACAACTGGGTATCTGTGATCGCTTTGCAGTGCGTGGGCTGATCTCAATTATAGAGATGCTTTTCGGGAAACAGGCTTCATTCAAGATCCCGTAAAAGCAGCCAGCCGAATTCGTGTTTTATTGATCCGTCTGCGTCGTGCCCACTTTGATGGAAATTAAAATGAGATTCATTGTCCTCCTATGCCTCGGCGTACACACGTGCAGAGTAGATACTCAGACCTAGGGCGCAGGAACGTCTGCTTAGAGAGCTACCATGACAATACACACAGAAAAATAAAGGTGTCAACTGGAACCAAAACTGGTTCTTCAGAGTGATGCCCTGGATGAACCAGGGCATCAACCGGCTGAAATGTGTTTGTCTAAAATCGCAGATCTACACGCGTTGTGAGCTTGTAGATCTTGTAGATCTGCGATTTTCGATGAACGTCTGCCTATTGAGACATGGTTTAAGAGTTCAAAGGTTCCTCAAAGAACAAAAAAAAGGTTCTCTAGAACTAGACAAGGAAAATTAAGAACCATTCACTAGATCAAATGCTTCTTTAGTAGTTGATGATTCTTTGTGGAACCATATAGCCTTTTAAAGAACCATATAAGAACCATTATGTTTCTGTAGGTACATCACTCTGGACCCCTAATATTTACTACGCACTCACATCTTGAACCACATGAACCGGTGCGTTCCTGTTCTGGGACGAATATTCTGTGAAAATAGCAGATCTATACAATCTCACAACTGGTTAAACCACTGTATTTCATGGGCACACCCCCATCTAACCCAGACTGTACCCTTGAAATCTCTCTAAACGTTTTTTTTTGTTCTAATCTGACGAAACAGGTTTAGATCCTGTATTCTCAACCAGTGGTCCGGGGACCACCAATGGTCCTTGAGGGGGTTCCAGGTGGTCCCCAGCTAAAATGATGGAGAGTTGGTAACCAAATGCACTCTTATTGGGTAGATCTTTAACTCTTGAGAGCGTAATTTTACGCTCTCAAGAGTTAAATTATTGTTAATCATCTGCCTTACTTCATTTACAAGAAGTCTGCACAATTGGAGAATGTAGAAGAATTGTTATGTTGATCAACGTTTGCCTGTTGTCTCTCCTAATGGTACCAACATCAACACAGCATGGAATTGTGGACAAAATCTTATCAAACAACGTTTTGGGTCTGAGAGTCTAAAATCTCATCAAACGATGGTCCGTGGCTCAAATGCCGAATAAACAATGGACCTTGCTTGATATGAAAAAGGGTCAAAAACCACTGCTGTATTAATACTGAGCTGAACTCGGCCACCGGATGGTCAGTATGGTGTCCGGGCAATGTCCTCCTTTCCGAACGAAAGGACAGAAGCTGACAAATGGCAGCGCACCTGCGCCGGGGCAGGGGGGCTTTGTTAGAGTCAGCACTTCAGCCTGACATCCAGGCTAGGTAGAGGCATCAGAGGTGCAGCGGTGCGCGTCCGCGGGCTAACCTGGACATTCTTCTCCTGATCATTATGGGAAGTTAAGAGGAGAGGTGTTAACGCCATGATTGATCCCGCAGTAACGTTTAACAGCTCCCGTTAATGGTGCCGTTTACTTGGGACTTATTACCGGGTCACTGTGTAGATACAAGCTAGGGATACTTAATCAATCAATCCAATAGCGATACTAAAAGGATACGTGGTTACGCTGTAGCGAAGGCTGTGTGCTGTGTGTGTGTTGAATGTAGAAAATAACAACGACCGAATCAAATGAACTAAACTGTTAATTTGCTAATGACCATGTAGTCGTTCGGCATCGGCAGTTAATAACTCACCTGCAAATTACAGCCTGTGGATCAACGCTTTGTGTCTTGAAAGCGGATACAGTCTAGACTCTGTTTTGAATGGTACCGCCCCAAAATATGGAACATGAATGTGGCATGTTAATTTAAACATAATCACCGGCAAAAATCTCCTTCTGGACGAGGAACTTCTTTTTCTAAGTCACTGCTGGTGAGATTTATTTTCTCCGCAGTCAGATGCTAAACGCAACATTTAAGACCCACGCGTATTTCACCATTTTTTAAATCTCACGGAGCAAGACGCAGCCCCATTTGCTCACGTGCTAATCTTGTCCTCGGAAAAGCCTTTGAGAGCAATATCGTTCTGTGTGAGAGCCAGAGTCCCAGTCCCCACTGGGACCAATAATGGATTATACAATGGTGGCAGTGCAACAGACAATGGAAACACATGGCTTTCGCACATGTACGTAAAGTGACGTGTGTGTGTGTGTGTGTGTGCGTGTGTGTGTGTGGTTTTCATAGAGTATACGTATGTGTGTTCTGTGTTCTGTGTGTGTGTGTGTGTGTGTGTGTGTGTGTGTGTGTGTGTGTGTGTGTGTGTGTGTGTGCGTGTGCGTGTGCGTGTGCGTGTGCGTGTGCGTGTGTGTGTGTGTGTGTGTGTGCATGTGTGTGTGTGTTCGTGCATGTGTGTGTGTGCGTGCACCTGACCAGTCATGTGGACGGTTTATGGAGCAGAGTGGACAAACAGAGCAGCATGTGACACTGACGAGGGGTCGTCGTAATGGACAAACCGGCGTCTACATGCATACTTGTACAGCACTGTTGTGGCGATCGCCATAGCGTGCTGCGCCCATAACATGTGTCTGTGTGTGTGTGTGCGTGTGTGCATCCACGCATCCAGCGGTGTTTTCGTTTTAAAAAGGCTACAAGCTGTCTTGTCGACGAATAATACAGACGCCCTCGGCTAGCAACAAGCATCTCAGCATCAAGAAGTATGAGACTGGTTAACAGCTGATAACATGAGGCTGCTGGTCGGCGCTCCGACTGCACTACACACACACACAGGGTGGATGGATGCTGAGGTGGAGGGGGGGCGGGCGGGCGAGCGAGCGAGGCGGCAGAGCGCCGTACAAAGGACGGCAGACATGGTGACATCATCCTCTCTCTCCATACCTTTCCAGTACACGCCCCCCCCCCCCCCCCACCTATATGATAAAGTAGTCCGCTGCCTGGTCAGGGAGGCGTGCACGTGCGCGCATTCGCGCGAGCCAGCCTGCCGTGCACAGACGCACACACACACACACACACACACACACACACACACACACACACACACACGCACGCACACACGCACGCACGCACGCACGCACGCATGCACACACACACACACACACAGCTCTCTTGCCACACATGGGGGTAGTAGACAATGCGATGGGAGGGTACGCCACAGATATGCTGCGATCAAACAGGTAGCTTGGAAAAATTACAGTCGCCCGCTATACTCTCCTCTCTTCTCCTCCCTTCTCCTACAGCTCCCGACCCCCCCCCCCCCCCCTCTCTCTCCTCCCGTCTCCTAGCAACGGCCTTGATGATTAACATAAGCCAATAGCCCACCTGGCCCCCCCCCCACACACCCCCAGCCCCACACACACACAGGTACCGGGGAGGCGGGCCAGCCTAGCGCTCCCCCATGCACGTGATTCCTTTATGCTGCTGCACTACTGTGAATTATACAGTGCAATGCAACAATGAAGGGTGAACATTTTCACCATGGCATCATGGATGCACGCGAAGGGGAGCGGAAAGGGTGGCCTTGGCGTGTGTGTTTGTGCGTTTGCGAGTGTGTGTGCGTGTGTGTGTGTGTGTGTGTGTGTACTGTGCAGAGAGAGAGAGAGAGAGGGCTGCCTATCACTACAGCATCACTACATGGGGATGGTAGCTGTGGTCACAGTGAATGACAAGCCATTCAGATGCAATAGGAGTGCTGCTAGCAGCATATAGAACAGAACAGCCGCCCGGTCAAATCGCTGTCATTCATCTCACGTCCTCAGCTCCTCACCATGGCTGTTCCATGTGAAGGGAAAACACACACACACGCACACACACACACACACACACACACACACACACACACACACACACACACACACACACACACACACACACACACACACACACACACACACACACACACCACTGCTATTCTGGTATGTCTCTCTCTCTCTGTATGCCTGATACGCAAAGGTCATCAAGGCGGGCACACACACTCACACTGGCCTTGTGCACGTTTCACGTGAAAGGCGCGTGCGCACACGCGCACA
This sequence comes from Gymnoscopelus microlampas, assembly GCF_963454915.1. Lineage (NCBI taxonomy): Eukaryota > Metazoa > Chordata > Actinopteri > Myctophiformes > Myctophidae > Gymnoscopelus > Gymnoscopelus microlampas. The sequence continues at coordinate 32,108,391 of NC_139956.1, read as the reverse complement.
CACACACACACACACACACTCACACACACACACACACACACACACACACACACACACACACACACACACACACACACACACAAAAAACACATCAGAGTCGCAACACTCGCCTCACACACTTTATATATACTGTGGTGGTGGTGATCCATTACTGCGGTGCATAATGACAGTGGACTTACACACGGACGCGCGTGCACGTGCGCGAGCACACATCCACATGAAGTGATCCATTACTGCTGCTGCGGTCTATGTAGGACACATTCTATGGAAGGGACGCGCGCGCGCACGCACCGTGCGCGTCCCTCGACATCAAACATGATAGGGGGAATGAATTATGCTTGAATAACGTTTGGGTTTTTTCCCTTTTTTTTCTTTTCTGTAAAAGAACAAAGTCTACACAGTAAAAAAATAAATCTGTAAAATGTGTAATTAATGTAAAAATGTGTCTAAAAAATAATGAGCAAAACAAATCTGTAAAAGAACATAAAGTCTAGGTACACAGTAAAAAAAAATCTGTAAAATGTGTAATTAATTACAAATTGTGTTTAAAAAAACAAAAAACATCTGTAGCCTAAAAGAACATAAAGTCTACACAGTAGAAATCCTCAGTGTTAGTTTAACTCAGGGTGAGTGTACAAAATGGGATCGTTTAACGGTCCCATTTGTACACTCACTCTGAGTTAAACTATAACGGTCGGTCACCGTTAGTTGCGGGTTCTTTTGGTCGCATCAGATCATCTGTAGCCTACCAGTACGCTCTCTCTAAGTGATCTACAGTGATCTACAGTGACCCCCCCCTCTCTCTCTCTCTCTCTCTCTCTCTCTCTCTCTCTCTCGGGGTGAAATCAGAGCCATTGGTTTTATTTGTCCACTTACCAGTTTGAAAAGTCAACGCCAAACTCAGCAGCAGCAGCCTCTGCATGGTTGGTTCAACCGACCAGTAATAAGTCCGTTAGATCTCCAGATCTCCGTGAGGACAGCATCAAAACCACCACGTTAATAACAGCCCATCAATGCAATAATAATAGGATATCAATAGTAACGACGGTGATAATCCTGACGCGTCGGTTTTTCCGTTAATTGGGGCGTTTCAGAGCATTTCTCTGTGTTTTTTCCTTCTCCTGTCCTTTAGCTGCTGTCTGTCCTCTGGTCTGGTTTCTCATTAGAGGCGCATTCCTCTCTCTCTCTCTCTCTCTCTCTCTCTCTCTCTCTCTCTCTCTCTCTCTCTCTCTCTCTCTCTCTCTCGCACCCTCTCTCTCTCTCTCTCTCTCTCTCTCTCTCTCTCTCTCTCTCTCTCTCTCTCTCTCTCTCTCTCTCTCTCACGTCAGAGCACCACAGCACTGCCCCCTTTTTTCCTTTCCCCCCCTCCCTCATCTGATTCTCTTGAATACAGGCACATATACAAAACGCACAGAAGCATATGATGTCGTTACACATTTTGTGTTCAGGACTGTGTTTGTCATAAAATCTTCATGGTCACTGCGTGCTTGGAGATGTAGGATGTAGTATCATTACAGCCTGTCTAACAGCTTGCACAGGAGGACAGATGTTTATTACAGTACTATCTGTTTTTGCTCAAATAAAAAAGAAATGAAAATAATAATAATAATACAAATAATAATAATACAAATATGAATATATATATTTTTTTTTAAACATAAATTATAATGGTGGTTCTCAACCCCAGGTGGGTCCCCACATGATTGGGGGGGGGGGTCCCCAGATGACAGTGAAGTGACAATTTAAGGACTTTTAAGACCTTTATGATACCAGAAAAAGAGAAAGCAGCAGGCAGAGAAAAAGTCCATTACTGCATCAAGAGTAATCAAACATTGGCCAAATTGTCAAATAATAGAAGAAAGAGGCAGAAATTGAGGCAGATAGAGAGAGATAAGTCCTACATTAAGTGCCTGTCAGGGTGGGGGGTCCCCAGTTCAAATATGATTATTTTGGGGGTCGCGGCCTGAAAAGGTTGAGAACCACGTGTATAGTTTATCTTGTCTTGTCCCATGATAACTGTCTGAGCTCAGGAGGAGGATGGTTGGTTTGTTCCTCTGTTCTGCCCACCACAGATGACTGGAATGAGTTCGGAGCGCCCTCTTGTGGCCAACGTCGAGCCTTGCCATAACTGTCTGGAGCAAAACTTGGTTCTGAAAGTGACAGATAAGGTTTTTAACCACTTAAACCCTAAAAAAAAGAAAATAGCCGATCGACAAGCTCACAACGCGACGCAGCTGTGAGGTTTTTCTTTTGAAACAAAAAAAAAGGCTGGGTCTCCGAGGCTAGTGAGGTTGTCGATCGGCTATTTTCAGTGAAAGCTTTCTCCACAATAGGGATGCATGGGGTTTAAGTGTACGTCTATTTTTAACATGTCGCCCAAAGAGCTGGACTGCCATTGGTGAACATAATGTAATTGCTGATATTTAAGTGTATATTTATTTCCATATCTTGCCATTGTTTTTGGACAGCCACATATAGCTTGAGTGACATTGTAGCCTATTATATTCATTCAAATAGGTGCAATGGCTCTTAAGGCAACCCACTACAAAATGGTTATTTATAGCTGCAGGATCCTGCATATACATGAATTCCATACAGTACTGGAGGAATAGGTACCATGCATGTGACATATATACACATGCGGTACATGCATGTGTGTGTGTGTGTGTGTGTGTGTGTGTGTGTGTGTGTGTGTGTGGTGTGTGTGTGTGTGTGTGTGTGTGTGTGTGTGTGTGTGTGTGTGTGTGTGTGTGTGTGTGTGTGTGTGTATATATATATATATATATATATATATATATATATATATATATATATATATATATATATATATATATATATATGGTACAGCACTATATGGAATTCATGTATTCTCGATATCCAAAACATAATTTGATGTAGGACTGTGTAATTAATAAAGACCAATCTGAAATGTGCTGCTTGTTTCTATTCAGTTATGTCAATAACAGCTGCAGACCCTGAATTTGGGATGGTGATTCCAAATGATCATCATCAATATAGCTACCGTTAAAATCCTACATGCATTTTTTACATTTTATATATATAGCTACAAAAAGTACCGCAGGTCTGCCATGTGGCATGCAGAGTGACCCATCTCTGCCGGGACTCGAACCCGGAGCCTCTGGATTAGAAGTCCAGCGCGCTATTCCATTGCGCCACAGAGACTGCGCCAACAGAGTGGATTCCGGCACGGTTTAGGTAGTTTACATCCTCCTGCATCGCTGTATCCTCGCAGCATCAGGACCACTCTCTCTCTCCGCCGCCATTTTGGCTCTGTGACTTTGGCCGGCAGAGGGCAGTGTTGGCGCTCTGGAGAATGCAGTGGTGGATAGTAACCAGTGCATGTACTCAAGTAGGCTACGACTGGACTGGAGTATTTAAATTGTCAGTACTTTAACTTCTACTCCACTACACCTCAAAGGCAAATATAGTACTTTTGCTCCACTACAAGTATTTGAAAACGTTAGTTACTAGTTACTTTGTAGATTTTGATTATTATTACAAAACATACATTAACCACTTCAGCCCTATATACATTTCGGCCATTTGAAAATAGCAGATCTAACTCACAATGCATCGCGATGCAAGGCATTGTGAGCTTGTAGATCTGCTATTTTCAAAAGATGTTTATACATTTGAAAACTTGTGAAATGGGACATTCTGCAATCTGCATAATGACTTTCTACTGGTAGCCTACTTTAAGTAGCTACATTGATACCAATACTTTTGTGCTTTTACAAAGGAAATTGCGATTACCGGACTGTTACTTGTACAAAGTATTTCTACACTGCAGTATTGATATATACACTCATGTAAAAAAAAATTGAGTACTTTTCCCACCACTGATAGAATAGGCATCGCCAGGGAGGCAACTGCACACGCAGAGCCAAAATGGCGACGTGCGGCTTTTCAATGCCCTGCATTTTCTATAAAAATACGACTTTCAGTTGGCGTATCTGTTAATTGGCGGACCAATTAACAGGTACGACATTTCAAATATATGGGTCATATAAACCAAAACGGCTAAAACACGATTTTCCTAAGGCTTTTTAATAGATTCATGAAGACCAGAGCCATTCCAAACCTAAAATGGTATATGATTTACCATATGAACCATTTCAGTAGAATTTGCATGCACGCTATTGCATATGTGATGACTCTAGCCTATTTATTTAGGCGTTAACTGACTTCCATAAGCTATTTCATTATGGAAATCCATGCGGGGAATGCGGCAGCGGCACGCTTTGAAGTTACACCTCGATTGCATCAGAGATCCCCTCAAGAACCCAGTGGTGGAAGAAGTAGGCTATTCACATTTTTACTTATGTGAAAGTATCAATGCTACAATGCAGAAATACTCTATTACAAGTAAACGTCTGGTATTCAAAATGTACTTGATTAAAGTACAAATGTAGGCCTATTAGCATCAGAATATACTTCAAGCACCAAAAGTAGAAAGTCTCATTATGCAGAATGTCCCATTTAACAATATTAAAATGTATAAAATGTATTAAAAATATTTTTTTAAATAGCAGATCTACAAGCTCACAATGCGTTGCATATAGCAGCGCAATGTAGGGCTGAAGTGGTTAATCATTAATGTATGTTTTGTAATAATAATCAAAATCTACAAAGTAACTAGTAACTAGTAAGTTTTCAAATATAGCCTAATTGTAGTGGAGTAAAAGTACAATATTTGCCGCTGAGACATATAGTGGAGTAAAGTAGGCTACTGAAAAACGGAAATATTCCCGTATAAAGTAAAAAATACCCCAAAATTGTAGTTAAGTAGCCTATAGGCTACTTTGAGTAGGCTACATGTAGCCTACTTAGTTACTTTACACCACTGCATGTGTTGTTCGTGCATAGATCAAACATAGTGCATAGTTTTGTTGATTAGCCTACTTTTGATGCAGTAATGGTCCCCCCCACCACACACATCACCACATCATGTTGAGAACCATTGGCCTATTTGATGACAGATGAGACAAGTGCAGTGACAGATCAGATATAAGTAATAATATATTGTATAATATAATATATATTATATACCGGTATGTATTTTTTTTTTTACAAGAAGCATGTGCGTTGCTCTATAATCCAGTGCTGGTACTGGTATTTAACATTTATATCACATTTTATGGATGTGTTTGTGGATACTGTGTGTCCATATATGAACACCAATTGTCTTAGTGAGAACACAGGGCGTGTGTGTGCGTGCGTGCGCGTGTGTGTGTGTGTGTGTGTGTGTGTGTGTGTGTGTGTGTGTGTGTGTGTGTGTGTGTGTGTGTGTGTGTGTGTGTGTGTGTGTGTGTGTGTGCGCGCGCGCGCGAGTGAGAGAGAAAGAGAGAGAGAGAGAAAAAGAGAGAGACCCACCATTAAATTAAAACCACATTCATGTAATGTATAACAACTTTGCTATGAGAGAAAGACACACACGCGCGCACGCACACACGCACGCACGCACGCACGCACGCACGCACACACACACCACACACACACACACACACACACACACACACACACACACACACACACACACACACACACACACACACACACACACACACACACACACACACACACACACAGCCGAGGGGGTTCCAAATGGACCCTTTACAGATCTGTAACCCCTGGGAGTGTACAAATGGAACCAAATGGACCCGCATTTGGTTCCATTTGTACCCTCTCAGAGTTATGGGGGTCCATCCAGCAGTGTTAATTTTGACAGCAAATTTGGATTTAGTCTTAGTCTTTTGAATAACACACCATTTAGTTTTAGTCCTATTTTAGTCTTCTGAAAATTGTTTAGTCTTAGTCTAGTCTAGTCGACTAAATATCAAAACCTTAAGTCTTTTAGTCTTAGTCGACAAAATTAACACTGCCATCCAGGGTCCTTGAAGTGAGAGAGCTTGGTTACACCGTTACAGCACAGTTTTAGCTATTCCACCCTATGGCCGGTAGATGGCGTCGTCCTAACCATTATTCAACCCACGAAACGAGAAAGCATCGGTGACTGTGTAGTGCGCACTGTCCTCAGTGGCTTTCTGACAGCCAAGATGGCAGCCACAATGTTGAGGTCGCTCAGCAGATTAGGAGGACGTCCTTCAACAACTAAACTCATATTAAACAGCTCTGCCGTCAGCCCGGCCTGCACTGTCCTGCAGAACAGGTAAGATATAACCAAAAACCTGGCCATGTTTGCCAAACAAACACCGTTTCTGGTCTCTTTTATAGCCATAAAAGGCCCTTTAGCTGCACCAAATGCTAGCATGAAGCTAATAATAATGTGACTTTGGTAAAGCTTCATGTCTGCTCTCTGTTGTCGTTCCCATGATGACTGATATGTGAATGAACACGTTGAATGTGGTTATAACGTCGCCCTAACGTCACGTTGTGATTATTAGAACAATACATACACATTGTGTGAGTTGTGACTGTAATGATAGGCTAGCAATGTTGCTAGCCAGTGTTGCCAGATGTTGTGAGAGAAATAAGCAACCAGGTCTACGAAAACAAGTCCAAAATAAGCGAGCCACATGAGCACTTTAAATCTATAGACCGTGGTAGAAAAAGTACTTGCATGTTTTACTTAAGTAAAAGTATCAATTTTGCTGTTTGTTACAAGTATACTTCCGGAATAAAAAATGTACTTGAGTAAAAGGACTAAAGTATTGGCATCAAAATGTAGTAAAGTACCAAAAGTACTCAATATACAGAATGTCCCTGCCCCGTTTCAGGTTTTCAAATGTATAAAAACTTTTTAAAATAGCAGAACTACATGCAATTCGACGCATTGTGAGCTTGTAGATCTAAATAAGCAACTACACTTCAGGAAAAAGCGCAACCCGCATATCAATATCTATAAGCAACTTGACAGAAAAAAGCCCAAGGTCGCTTATAATAAGCAGACATGGCAACACTGTGATGGTTACCCAACGTGTAACCTGGTGCTGTTTACATCTCTATCCTCTGTGGGAGGTCAAGGTGAATTTAGCATCTCTTATTTCACGGCTTCTCAACCTTTTTAATTTTAAAAGACTCCCACTCATATACACATAATCTGGGACCCTAAGGACATTTCTTTATTGTTTGACATGATTTTGTCCAGTTAGGCTATGTAGTGTAGATATAGAATAGCAACATATTTCTCTTGTTGTATTTACATATTGCAGATGTAAAGAAGATTAGATTAATGGAAGATTATGAACCCCATATCACTCAAACGTGATGATAATCACTGTCTTATTTCACTAATAATGTAATGATTTCATAACCAGTGGTGGGCAGTAACTCTGCATTACTTGAGTATTGTAATAAGTACACTATTGGGAGTATTTGTTTATGTTACGAGCTGATGGCTTTCACTCTAACTGCTACATTTCAAATAGAAATATTGTACGTTTGGCGCCGCTGCATTTCTAGGAAAATGACTCTTAGGAGTTGGGACCCAAAGTAAACGTACAAAAAATATGAATTAACCAAGTTTAAGCCCTATTTCAAATATAGTGCACTGCAAATAGCCTGTAAATCGGCTATTTTCAGTATTTCTGATATTTTCCAGAATTTTCTGATTACACTTTTTTTTGGGGGGGAGGAAATGTTCAAAATGTCTATACAGCAATTCATTGATATTAAATTGAAAATATACTTTGTAATTTGTCATTTTGTATTTACTTGATCATGTACTTTGTCCACCACTGTTAAACAATGTGGTGCGATGCTACATGTTTTGAGCTTCTAGATTGGCCATTTAAAAAAAAAAAATCTTTTGAACGGAGCAGCTTGCTTTGTTACTGAACGCTATCTCTCTGTCAACCTTGCAGGCAGAAACAATGGCAGCCAGACGTGGAGTGGACGGAGCAGTATGCTGGGGCAGTGATGTACCCCACAGCCCTCAACGAGAAATGGGTCCCACCACCGTGGAATGGTACACACAGCCACAACGTTAAATAGCTTTCTGTACCTGTTGTGGACAATGTCTGTTGCAGTATCTTGATGAATATACATTATCTTCATTGAACTTATTCAACCAGTATACAAACGGATTGGAAGTGTTGGATTTTCAAAGCAGTGTGGCTGCAGCTTAATGAATCATTCATTAATGTTTAAGCTTACTTTATGCATGCTTATGCATTTGATTTTGTGTGTATTTCTGTTGTACCCAAGGCTAGCATATGATATAATATTTTCTAGCAAATGTATCTGGCCTGTCACGCTGTCTATTCATGTCATTTTAGGCTGTGTAAGGCACAGCTCTGCAACCCTGTGCAGACACCAGACAATATTTGTCGTGTTCCACACACACATTTCATGTTACTATAACTTATTTTAATGAATAAAATGTTATTTTAATTTTGTCAGTGAGGTGGTCGCCCTACTCTTCCATTGAGATATTTTGACCCTTTTCAGGACGTCTACTCATAGACAAAAATGTCAAAATTATTTGAAGCAGACGGCATTGATTTGAGACACTAGAACCGCTGCCATCTTTATTGTAGATCTGACATTGTTGCAATGGCCTCTCTCTGTCGGGAGAGTGAGATATAATGGCTGTAAAACTAATGGATTGAAGCTGAATGATTTCTGGTTCCACCAAAGGTCATCTTTGACGCTTGATTCCTCTCCCTCCAGACAAAGATGCTCCCATGGAGAAGGAGGTATCCAACTTGACCATTAACTTTGGTCCCCAGCACCCTGCGGCTCACGGCGTGCTGCGTCTGGTGCTGGAGCTCAGCGGGGAGTCCGTCAAGAAGTGCGACCCTCACATAGGCCTGCTTCACCGCGGCACGGAGAAACTCATCGAGTACAAGACCTACCTGCAGGTAATGATGGACTTAAAAGACCCAATCGGAATTGAAACTTAACCCATTCAATCCGGGAACACATCTGTCATTTTAGATTTCTTTGGCTATTCAAAAATAGCAGATCTGCAAGCTCATATGAGTTTGTAGATCTGCTATTTTTGAAAAATTGTGCAAATCTTTGAATATATATTTTTTAAAGCAAACATTTGTAAAATATTTTGTTCCAGGGACCCCCAGAAGCAAAGATTTGAGTTACAAATGTTAACTTAAAAAATATATATATTCAAAGATTTGCACACATTTTCACGATTTTTCAAAAATAGCAGGTCTACAAGCTTGTAGCGTGGCACTGAGCTTGTATATCTGCTATTTTTGAATAGCCAATGTATAAATTAATGGTTATAGTTCAAATAAAAAAAATCTGAAGGTGTAAAGTCACCCCCAAAATGTTTGAATCTTAACTCGATGTCATCGGAGGAGAATTTAATACAACCTGCCAAACATCCAGGTTAGGGGGCCAGTGTCATAATGAACAGTTAAGCGAACTGTTCAATTGATTGTAACAAAAATCATTGATTAATCGAGTAGCATAAATAGATGGAAAAGTCCAGTCCACTTCAACCCTATATCCTTCTTTGACCAGTGTTCCCAAGGGGTCTACACTTGGTCCCTGTGAGCTTGTAGATCTGCTATTTTTGCCAAAATGCCTATATGCCTACATGCCCAGAACACATAATATGTGTTCTGCATATTATGCTGGGGTTCATGTGATCAATATTGCAGTTAAGGTTATTGAATAGGCCTATTAGCTGCAATAGATTCTTAGGCTATTCGGAGCAAATAATGTGCTTTTTAATGGAAATCCTCATGCAACCAGGTTGAATAGCTGTCAGTGGCAGCAGCTACACTCGTCAACGTGCATGCACAGTAAACGTTACGTCGCCTTCTCAAACAACTGAACTAGTCCCCATAGCAGAACGTACTCAGCCAGGTTTGATACCATATTTGGGCATGGCTGGTGACATCACACTACACCATGATAACGGATCACGGACCTCTAAATATCATTCTTGCAACAGATGGGCTAGTACTACGAAACATTATAAGACTTAATGTATGTTAGAAAGCAATAGAGCTATCACAACTTGAACGGCATAGTATACTACGTAGGAATGGAATCGTTCTTCCATGACTACATGAATTACATGGAAGACGAAAACAGCGACAGCGACGAGGACTTATCAAATAAACCCCGCCTGGTGGACTTGGACGTGGACTTGGGGCTGCAGTGGAGCTTGTTAGAAGGTCCCGAGATCTACATGTACATGGCTCTGGAGGAGATGCGGGAACGGGCCATGGTGGAGATGCAGGTCCTGGAGGACATGCGGGCGCAGGCCGTGGAAGAGAGGCTGGCGCTGGAAGAGAGGCTGGCACAGGCCATGGAGGCGCTGGCGAACCAGGACTCGCTGGCCGACCAAGCTTCTCCGCCGGCCAACAGGCGCGTGATCAACTCTCTGCCACACATTACCGTCCAGGATGCTTTGAAGGACTCCTGTCCAATCTGCTGCGGTGAATACGTCCAAGGGGAGGTGTACACCAGTCTGCCTTGTAGCCACGGCTTCCACAGGCAGTGTGTCGCCTTGTGGCTCCAAAAGTCTGGCTCGTGCCCAGTTTGTCGCCACGTCTTGACTCCGTCCACCACCACCCGCTTTGGCACACTCCATCCGGTAGAAGCCACGCCCTTTGCACGCCCTTTCCGCCCAGAACGGGAATTTTAGCTTCACTCTACTTACGGCTCCTAGGTAGCGAGCCATTTAGAAGTTTGTTAGTCTTATCTGTCCACGGCTAAATGACTGGACTGACCGATCGGAGAAATGTCTTTGGCCGTCTAGGAGAGATGGCCAGTGTGTGTGTTTTTGTTTTCTCTAGGCTAATCTCACAAATCACTGGACTAATCAAAGCATCAAAATCTGTCAAATTTGATGATGGAAGTCAATTATTTTAAATACAGTGACATCACACTTTATGTATCAATTACCCGCCATATTTTAGGTGCAACCCGTATGGAAACCATAGAAGAAGGTGCTTCCTTCTTGGATATTTTGTGGGTTTTCTAGATTTATATGTCTTTTTAATGCCAGCCAACTACATTTGCGGGCTCCAGCCAAGTGCGCTGGCACGCTATAATGTCTGGACTAATAATCCTCAAGAGCGGCATTATATTTTAAGTTCTGGAACAATTACGTTTACCCGATAGACTCAATTTGCTTCCCTCTTTAAAATCTTTAAATTGTTCAGTTGTTTACTCTATGGGTGGCTTGTATTGATTAACGTTCATTGTGTTGTTTGAAATGATGAGAATAATGTTGGAGATGTATGTTAATAAATATTTGCACCTTTTTTTTAGACCAGATTTACCTAAACTCAATTTATTGCAAACTATCCCAAAACAAATTAAATGCCCCTATTTTTCCTGAGATCCGCAGGACTTCATGCCGTTATTAGACCCCATCTTCAGTTATCATACGGCATGTTCAACATACTGTACAGGAGATGTATTAGCAGGTGATAAATAAAGTCTTGAAATTCATCAAATTACTTTGAGCTCAATTATGATTTTTATTTTAGCTGTGATCAAAACTGATTTAACCATATGAACCGATCAGCATTAGGCATGACATAATAGGCGAAGATAGGCAAATAGTACAGCGTCTGTTTTATATAGCACTCCAAAGCACTTTACAATGTGCATTACATTAGGAAACCACGGTACCAACCTGCTCATCAGAAGCAGAAGAGACACGTCTGGCCCAGGGGCCAATCGTGTACGAGGGCATATTATGTGGCCCACGGCTTCCTTCCTAAAATGTATTATTTATGGCTCGCCAGTATAGTCATGTTAAATTCATACAGTGAAGTTGCTGACCTTTTTTTCTTTATTAACCTGGGCAAATATGCTACTTCTCAGTAGAATTTGTAAAGATTCCTAACTGCTTGTTCCTTGTGTTATTTCATTCTCAAGATGTGAAAGAAAGGCTAGTTTTTATTTTTAAATTGTTTTTGTAGAGACATTCTCACACCTGGTTAACTTAAGCCTACACTGCCATTTGAACAACAGACACTTTTTTGGACTTTAAATATAATGGCAATGCATTGCACACACGTGAAAGGCTTAATTGTCTCCGCCAGGCCGAATGCATGGCGAGAGAGTATGTTTTACCCACTGTCCGTCCGTCCGTCCGTCCGTGTGTCCGTCACATTGGCCTATTATAGCGCCACCAGGAGGCCACAGTAACCTACCTGACCTACCGGACCCCTTAGCTGAGAGACGGATGAAGCAGGGACCCCACTACATTTTATAAAATGGTGTTGCAGATTAAACCTTTTCATAGATTTCATAGATAGCTACATAGCCTTATTTGACAGCACTATCATCAGTGTTGTGTTGGATTCATGTTGATGCGTATTTCAAGGCATTTAACCACATAAACCGTCAATACTTAATAAACTTGACCTTTCACTCTGTACTTGGTCTGCTCTTTTTTCATCTCTACTCCGAACCTTTTTGCCGAAAATAGCCAATGGCGTTGTGAGCTTGTATGCCAAATAGGCTTATAAATATTTATGCTCAATATATTTATATTCATGCTCCAATACATTAAATCCAAGAGTTGTCTGACTGATTTAAGTAGGATTTAAGTGGTTAAAAATGTGCATCATGTCGTTTGTGTGTCTCAGGCGTTGCCCTACTTTGACCGTCTGGACTACGTGTCCATGATGTGCAACGAACAGGCCTATTCTCTGGCCGTGGAGAAGCTGCTCAACATCCAGGCCCCGCTCCGAGCACAGTGGATCAGAGGTAAGGATCAAACGACCATGGTGAATGGCCAACAGTTGCATGATGATGAACTGAGCTCATGAATGGGAATTGTTAAACACCAGGTTTTTCTGAATGGAGAAAATGTGGAGGACCCTGATGACTGTACCCAACGGCTCATGGTCAGGTCTGCCCCCTAGAGGACAGTAGTGTGTACTACTCGTATATCCATATGAGTAAGAAAGAAAGTATGAACCATCAACTGATGGTGAAAAAGTACTAATTTGTCCAAAAAGTACGATTGTTTTTTCTTCTCCATACAGACGTTATCAATTGTAAAACACAAAAAAAAGACAGAGTCACATACCTGACTAAATCGCTGAGCTGATTTGTTTATTTTTGGAACACAGTTCCCTATGGGATTTCCAATACAGAAGAATAACTCTGTGACCCAGGGGTATTGGGATTGACGTCAGGACTTCAGTACTCTAGTCTATAGCAGTGGTTGCAAACTTTTTCATGTCAAGGACCTCCAAAATGATATGTATTTGGCCGCGGACCCCCAGAAGCAAAATATTTTGTTCCAGGGACCCCCAGAAGCAAATATTTGAGTTACAAATGTTTGCTTTAAAAAATATATATATTCAAAGATTTGCTGAAGTTTTCAAGATTTTTCAAAAATACCTGATCTACAAGCTCATAGCACGGAACTTGGTGCCGTGCTATGAGCTTGTATATCTGCTATTTTTGAATAGCCAACCTATAAGATATTGTTAAAGTGGTTAAAATGATTGTGACACTATATTAACACATTTTGCTGGGGACCCCCTGGTACCCCTTGAAGGACCCCTGGGCGTCCCCGGACCCCACTTAAAGAACCAATGGTCTTTAGAAACCAAGTTGACTCTCAGTGTGTGGTTTTCATGTTCTGTCGGCAGTGCTGTTCGGTGAGCTGACTCGCATCCTGAACCACATCATGGCCATCACCACGCACGCCCTGGACATCGGAGCCATGACCCCTTTCTTCTGGCTGTTTGAAGAGAGAGAGAAGGTCAGAGCAAATCGCCTCCCTCCTGTGCTCCCTCCTCCTTCCTTACCTGTTATCCTCAGTGTTTCCCCTAGGATGGAGTTGTAGCAACGGAAATGAAATGTATATACAGTATATCGTTGCTGTCGGGCCTTATCTCCATATTTGATTTTTTTGTGTTTTTTGGGGGAAATAAATCCTGAAAAGTAACTGTTTTGGACAAATGAGGTTTACGCCGATATTGGACCATTTAAGCCCGACATACTTCCTCATACGACTGTCTGTCTAGCTTACATATATGAGGTGTCTCAACATTTATTGAACATAACAAAAATATGATCTTTAAATGACTTCCCTGCCTCACCGCCTGTCCCGTCTAGTTGGACATACAGTCAATAACATTGAATTTGTTTGTAGCACAAAATAATAAAACATCAGCACCAACACCGAAACACCCATCAGCAGTGGTAGTCATATTTCATCAGTGGCATGTAGGGGAAACATTGATCCTTACTTCCTTCCTTCCTGTCTCATGCAAGTTTTCAAAATACCTTACTTCAGCGCCCAGATTTTTAAGCCTGATTTATACTTTGTCATATGTGGCTCTGCGACAATAAACCTGACCTCCTGTCCCCCTGTCCAGATGTTTGAGTTCTACGAGCGGGTGTCTGGAGCCAGGATGCATGCTGCCTACGTCAGACCCGGCGGCGTTCACCAGGTAAAGCGGGGGGATTCAGTTAACGCCGCCATCATTTCTGTAGTAGCTTTTAGAAAACGACCATACAAGCTGTTCTTCAAGCTGTGACTAGGGTTGGGATCTGGAATCGGAGGAACCGGGTCCAACATTGAGGAACCGGAACGGGTTCCGTGCCATTTGGAACCGTTTCCGAATCAAGTTTTATCACACTGTCAGTTGCTCTCAACCTTTTTAATTTGAAGGACCACCGTAACTTTTGAGTGTGTAAATGGAACCAAATGGACCCATAAGGGGTACACTTGAGTTACAGACCTGTAAGGGTCCATTTGGATCCTCCTCAAGTAACCCAGAGGGTCCCTGGACCACACTTTGAGAACCACTACAATAATATGTATGCATTATGCAATACCGTATGTAGATTGAATTGGGGTTCAAAATGTTATATATTTAAAAAAAATATATATAGGAATCGCGAAAGGGAACCGTTAATGAATCGGAGTGTTAAGAGGGAATCGTTAAGGAACCGCAATCGTTAAAATCCTAAAGAATCCCGACCCTAGCTGTGACCAAGGCTATTTTGACGTTACGCGTTACATCTCTTGGTTAGACTTTGGGTGAAATATAGTTTTGTGTCTTATCATGTCTTATCTGGTCACTGGATGTTAAAATAAAAAAGGTCCTAGCCAGGTATTTACAAGACTTAAGGCGGCCGTGGTGAATTGACGTGTCGTGTAACTTGCGTTCCAGGACATGCCCCTGGGTTTGATGGATGACATCTATGAGTGGGCAAAGAACTTCTCCATCCGCATCGACGAGGTGGAAGAGGTTTGTGTCTGCTGCTTGTCTCTGTGCGCTGGTAAACAGAACAGTACAGTTATGTAGGATATGGTGGTCAAGTCATCAATTGATCACACTGTCTGTTGTGTTTTTTTCCTCTGGACAGATGCTGACCAACAACCGTATCTGGAAGAACCGCACGGTTGACATCGGGGTCGTCACCGCTGAGGAGGCCCTTAACTATGGTTTCAGGTAACATGTGCAGTAGGCAGATGTCCCCACCGTCTCTCTCTGTATCACTGTTTCAACCCAGGAAAATATTCATACATCTTTAATGAGGGCTGTCCCCTCTGGCTAATCATGGTTCATATGAAATGAAAAAAAAAAAGTTTTAAAAGCCCTATATACTTCCTCGTATGACTGTCTGTCTAGCTTACATACTGTATATGAGATGTCTCAATATTTATTCAACATAACAAAAATTGTATCTTTAATACTTTTAAATTGTATCTTTTTCCTATCGATGAGTCACCCCATGGAGACTTGAATTCATGGATTTAAGTTTCCCTTTAAGTGATCTCCCTGCCACACCGCCTGTCCTGTCTAGTAGGACATACAGTCAATAACATTGAATTTAGCAACATGTAAAAATTTGGTATTTCCCAATTAGATCTCTCCCATTTTCACCCCTTTCAAATCTCCAAATAAGTGTCACCAACCACGCTATCGAGTGACGCTTGTGAGCTTGTGGATATACTATTTTATTATATTATATTTCATGGTCGGAAATGTGTGAGAACGTCTTGATAGTCACCACGTTTCTGTGCTTCTCCCTGTGTCAGTGGAGTGATGCTGAGGGGGTCTGGAATCAAATGGGACCTGAGGAAGTCTCAACCCTACGACAAGTACGACGAGGTGGAATTCGATGTCCCCATCGGAAGCAAAGGCGACTGCTATGACAGGTACAACCGTAGATCTAGCATGTTTATGAACGCATAACATAAACAGTTAGTACATTATGTATGGTCCCCCATATCCTAGAGCCATATGAAATCCGTGTTAACGGAATCGCGGACGGAATCGCGGAAATGACCAATAAAAATGGAATTGGAATAAAACACGGAATATTGCAGAATTTGGAAAATAAAAAAAAATCGCGGTAAATTTTTTTTTTTTACCGCGATTTTTTACAAATCCACGGGACACCACCATTTTGCATGGCCACATCCTACTTTATAAACAGTAAAATCCACGTAGAAATAGTCTTAGAAAGACGATAGAAACAATAATACATGGGCGACGCCATTTTGCGCATGCTCAGACCGAATTAGACCGAATTATTTTGGGAACATTTTTGCGTATAACACAACAAGGGCCATGTATGGACTGTTATATCTTGAACATTTATTCATTTCCACTTACCAGACACTTTTGTAATGGTAAAAATGAGCATAAAAAGCAAAATACAGAATTCAGAAATATTAAAATGGAAAAAACAGAATTTGGGAAAAAATAAAACGGAATTGGGAAAAAAATAAAACGGATTTCATATGGCTCTACCATATCCCCATATCTTCAAAGCCTGATCCAACCTTACAGCCCCTCCCGCTCACTCAGATCAGCTAACACAGGGAAGCTGGCAGAACCTTTTTTTTGGGGTATTCTACTGTTAGACTGATGATAGGTTCTGGTTTACCCATGATCCGAGATTACTATCTCTGCAATTTGATGTATTACCTTGTGTTGTCCTTGCTTACTGTAAATCGCTCTGGATTAAGAGCGTCTGCTAAATGCCTAAATTGTAAGTTATGGTGATTGGCGGATTCCAGGGTGAATTGTTTTTTTGGGAGCGCCATGGTAGAGTGGACGTAGACGAATGGTCAGAGTTCTGACCATCTAAGCACAAGATGTATTCTGAAATCAGTCAGTAATGTACATCTAACAGAGACAAACATGCAAAAAGACACTGGTCCGGTGAATACGACATAAACGGACATGATAAATATGACAGAAGTGGCATAATTAAGTATACATTACATTATATAATCAAAGGTCAGTGGATACCCTCTCTTATTAGTGTTTCTAATTAGGGCCCTTTGTTCCAGTGAATGGAAATCTTTGCTACCGCTACAAAAAGTAGTCAATAATTGTTCTTCAAATGTTTGGCAGTTTGAAGAAAAAGGCCATTTCCTGTTTCAGACGCCCAAAATGAAGTGTCTGACCTCAGAAATTATTCAAAACAAAAATATGTTTTGCCTTTTATATTTGTATGCTTGACCTTTTGGAAGGGACCGTATTTTGTGTCATTTGATTACATAATAATAACATTAATAATAACTTTATTTGTACAGCACCTTTCAGAGTGTTCTGGTTGGAACAAAACACTCTATAGCTTAATATATGATGGTGCCAAGTTATTAAGTGCTTTGTAAACAAATAAAAGTGCTTTGAAATCAATTCTAAAAGATACAGGTAGCCAGTGCAGTGTTGACAGGACTGGACTAATGTGATCTCTTCTGGTATTTGTTCAAATTCTAGCTGCGGCATTCTGGATTACCTGTAATTTATTTTGGTAGTCCTGTAAAGTTTTATGATAGTCCTGTAAAAAGAGCTGCAATAGTCTTGCCGGCTTGTGATAAAAGTGTGGATAAGCAGTTCTGCATCTCTCTGATTTAAAAAAAGGTCTCACTTTAGCCATTTTTCTTAAGTGAAGAAAGGCTGTTCTTGTGATCTTGTTAAAATGAGAATAAAAATCTAAGTCTGAGTCTAAAGGCCAAACCGCACCAATGCAACTCGTCGCAACTCCTTGCAAGTAACTGCCATTAGGGATAATGGTTGCAAGTAGTTGCATGTTGCAAGGAGTTGCATTGGTGTGGATCGGGCTTAAGATCACACCCAGGTCTGTGACCTCTGTTTTGACCTGCCTAGCCAGAGATCCAAGCATTGACTAATTTGTCTCTCTCAGATTTGGGGCCAGTGAGGAGAATCTCAGTTTTTCCTTCCTTAAGTTTTAAAAGGTTATTGCACATCCAAAGATGAATGTCATTGAGACAAGAAGTGAGAGCACTCAGGGCATTGGGGTCGTCTGGTGAGACGGATATATTCAACTGGGTATCATGTGCGTACCAGTGATAGTTGACATTATGGCGTCTGATGATGTGACCAAGTGGCAACATATGTAATGAGAAGAGGATGGGTCTTAGAATGCTTCCTTGGGGAATCCCATACTCTGTATCTGATACAAGATCACCGAGGGAGACAGAGAACTAGCTAGATATGATCGGAACCAGTTCAGGACACGACCAGAGAGACCTACCCATTTCTCAAGTCTGTCAATTAAAATACAGTGATCAATCGTACCCAATACATGAATCAGTAGAACTCGGAAAAGCTTCATGCTGAATTCAACTTTTAGGAAGACTTCTGTTTGTACGTATATTCTGGATTAGAATTGCAAGGGGAAACGTACGTATCTGATTGGAAAATACTAATGATTTCTTCCTTGTAACCTTTAATTATTGTCTTTTTATTCTTTGTCTCACCTACATTCCTATTTCTTTTGCATATATGCATATATTGCATATATTTGTACTTGTTTTTTTCCTGTTAATGTCTGTGAAGCAGTATGTAAATATGTTGGAGAAAAGTGCTATATATGTTTTCAGATTCTTTTTTTTGTTGTTGTGTGAAATCAGTCATTATCGTAGTGCGACCTGATCATGACAGAGACAGTTGTGCAGCTGTATACGTGTCTAATATGTGTGTGTGTGTGTGTGTGTGTGTGTGTGTGCGTGCGTGCGTGCAGGTACCTGTGCAGGGTAGAGGAGATGAGGCAGAGTCTTCGCATCATGTTGGAGGCCCTCAACAAAATGCCAGAGGGAGAGATCAAGGTGGACGATGCCAAGGTGGCCCCGCCCAAGAGGTCTGAGTTCAAGGTACACGACCCACAGAACCAGGACATTTAGGGGGGCTTGTCCCTCTCACCCCATGTCCCCTGCTTTACCATTTACCTTTACCTAACCTGGACAATAGTTTGTTTCTCCTTCACACCGGCAATGTAGCGTCATAATCACTTTAACCACTTTATCCATTTGCTGTATACGTTGGCTATTCAAAAATAGCAGATGTGCAAGCTCACAGTGCGTCACTTCGCGCAGCACTGCGAGCTTGCGTATCTGCTATTTTTGAATCTTTTGGGGAAAGAAATCTAAAATTGTTGGGAAATTCATATTTAGGAGATTCAGCATACATCTTCTCTTCTGGGGGTCCGCAAAACATTTTCAGATGGGGGGTCCGCGGCCAAATACATATCAATCAGGGGGTCCTTGACATGAAAACGTTTGAGAACCAGTGATCTATGGGCAAGGAGCGACTGCCGCCTTGACGCAACTCTGAGTCCCGCTTCAGCTCTTGGTAACATTTTTTTGTGTGTGTGTGCCCCCATGACAGGAGTCCATGGAGTCTCTGATCCATCACTTTAAACTGTACACAGAAGGCTACCAGGTTCCTCCTGGGTCCACTTACACAGCTGTGGAGGCACCAAAGGTGAGGCTCCCATCCCTTGTTTCATTGAATGGGGGTGCTTGCGTGCTAAGGTGTGATTGGTGCCATATAGTACAGTATGTGCATTATTTGAAAATACCAGATCTACAAGCTCAGCTATTTTCAATAAAATCTTTGAATTTGAAACATTTAACAACATAAATCTTGTATGGGAGTCTATGGCACAAAATATTTTCAGATGGGGGTCTGTGGCCAAACACATTAATTGGGGGTCCTTTAGATGAAAAAGTTTGAGAACCACTGGTCTAAGTTATATAACATGGTTTTGTGTGTGTGTGTGTTCACCATTCATTAATTCATTCCAGGGCGAGTTTGGCGTCTATCTGGTGTCAGACGGCTCCAGCAGACCGTACCGCTGCAAGATCAAAGCTCCCGGATTCGCCCACTTGGTGCGTGCTTAAACTTCACAACAACACACTGTGAATTATTAAATGCACCCACCATTCATTATTCAGCGCCTTTAACCGGCTTCTCCTTAAAGATACTTTTACTTCATTAAGTATGTTTATGAAGCGCCCACAGAACTGTTTTTAAAAGCACACAAACTTCTAAGTGCCGGGTCAACACTTTTGCTAAGTTGAAAATGGGTCCAATTTCAACTTAAAAAATTAAGCCCAAGACAGTTTCTTGGCAAACTGATGCATGGAATAAACAAACAGTCGACTGGCATGTTTTTTGAGAAATCCGTTGTGTTTGTTTGGCCATTTTTGAACCCAGTAAATTGCAACGCAAGGAAATACTTTATCTGCTTTACTGAACAGAATACTGGGGTTCAGGTGTGCTAACGCAGTCACAGCATTTAAAATAAAAGATGATCAATTAAGGAGAAGCTAAAATGTATAGCCAGCAGCAGTAGTAGTATTGTCTTAGTAATGTATTTAAATCAATGTAATGCTATTGTGAATAAAAGTATATTTTTTTTATGAAAATGGAGATAAATCAATACATTATTAATAATACTTTTTCCTTCCACCAGGCTAGTCTGGATATGATGGCCAAGGGACACATGCTTGCTGACGTGGTGGCCATTATCGGTAAGAAAGGCATTTTTCAAATGTTCCATTCTGTTCATCATCTCACACTACGAGCAAACATTTTCAAAATGTTCTTTCATCACAATTAATTGGATTCAAAGGTGCAATCAACTGATAAATAACTGATGTAATGATACACTGTTTAAAAAGGGACTTCTCCTCTCTTGCGACAGGCACACAGGATATTGTGTTTGGAGAAGTTGACCGTTAAAAGTTGCTGCGTATCTGTTCATTTCTCTTTCGAAGAGGACTTCTTCCCCTCTGCCTGACTTGTTCATCTGTCACAGTTGTCGTCACGATTCACTGTAGAGAAACACGTTGACGGAGGATTCTGCTCGTAACCATCAATGTACAATGTGTCTAAATAAACCTATTAATATTTTATGACCAAACTCAGATGTACGTTGTGTTTTTGTTTACAAACTAGAATTGGAGCATTGGCTAAAGCATTTCTTTAACCCATTAAGACCTGAGGCCGATTCTAAAAATGTTTTCAAAATCCTAAAAGTTTTTTGAAAGACTTATGTTACCATATCAGTGTGGTTCTCAAACCTTTTCATGTTTTTGGCCGCTGACCCCCATATGAAAATATTTTGTTCCAGGAACCCCTAGAAGCAAAGATTTGAGTTACAAATGTTTGCTTTAAAAAAATATACATTAACACATTTTTCAAAAATAGCAGATCTACAAGCTCATAGCGCGGCACTCAGTGCAGTGCTATGAGCTTGTATATCTGCCATTTTTGAATAGCCCAAAGAAATCTTAAAATGACACAGACGCGTAACCGGTCTTAATGGGTTAACTTCCTTTTCATTCTAAAAAGAAACCCCTGTAAAACATAACAGAAATGGTGTTTGTGGTGTGTGTGTGTGTGTGTGTGTGTGTGTGTGTGTGTGAATGACATGCGTATAGATAGACCAAGGCCTAGATAGCATGTCCTTCCTCTGGTGTGGCATCGAAAGGGGAGGGGTTTGATCACATCTGAGAGAAAATGGACTGAGAGCTCAGACCACAACTTCCCCCCCGCTGGCTGTGAGAGTGTGCAACACAAGAGTTTTTTCTTTTTTTCGTGACGCTCAAACTCAGACTAAAAAGCATCTACTTGAGCAGTCCCCGCCACCCGCTTACAGAGAAGCCCACCGCTCTGCCTCCGTTTGTAGCGTCGCCGTGCTGATATCTCGTGACCATGTGGATAAGAAGCCAGGTCTACGCTGTCATTCCCTTGTGGATGAGTTTTGGCAGTGTTGGTGAGTAGCAAATGTTAATTTTGGGGGCCTTAATCCTTATAATTTAGCATATTCTAGGCTGCGATGTGGATCTTCTTTCATGATCTGAAAGTGGTGAGAATGTTCTCATCTGTGTGTAGGTTTTGATAGATGTATAGGAATGTTTTACCTAAGGTTAGAATAAAGACGGCACAATACGTAAAAAAAAAGATCAAATGGTCGAGGTACGGTTGCATGGAAAAACACTGTTTGGGCCCAGGTTCAGCTCCTCCGTGGCTGGTGAAGAAGGAAACGGCTTTTGAATTGTTTTGCGATTTTTGTAACCTTCAGGATACATTTGAACAAGGTTGTGGGGAATTTAAACTGTATAGCACAAACTTAAAGTTATAATACGTTTTATTTTTCCAACCAGTGTGACGTACGTATGTCGAGAACAGACTTGTGGGTCTTTGAGCTATGTGAATCTAAACGAATGACAACAAAATCATAGTTTAGATTATGTGTGTTGGCTGTGTGCCCATGGAGGTTTTCTCAGAACTAGGCCCATTTGACAGCCTGCGTCAGTAACTGAAGCTACTGTACCACATACGTAAGAGTTCCTGTGAAAACAGAAAATGACCTGTCTACCCCCAAGGCGGTGGCAGTTCAGAGAAATGTTGCGGTGTTTTGGTTTACATGACTACTTTAATAGGGAGCCTGTTTAGACATGCGTGCACATAGACCAAGACACATTATTTTACTTTAGAATGTTTTTAACTTTCAGTTATTTTTGTGAAGATATACTGTAGGCAACGTGCCCAAAGTCAGAAAGGTGACGGTAAAAGGGAAGCCATGACAACATGTCACAAGCCGGCTTCTAACTCTAGGCTGTGGATATGTGGTCAGTGCATTAATTGGTTGAGCATTAGTTGAAATTCTTCAGGTAACATCTGAGATAAGTCAGTTGCAGAATGACACTGCAAATGAAGTTGATTTTATGAGAATCATCATTTGGCTCTAAGAGCCAAAGTTGGACCCACACATGTTTTAAAACATGTCATGAGGAACAGTAAGAACCTCTCAGATGGGCCTCACATAGTCTTTTACAGGACAGACAGACTGTGAACAACACATAACTCTACATCAGTGTTGTTGTGCCCAAGGCACTCCAATGGCCAAGACAAAGCCTCAAGGCACACCTGTATTTATAGCGAAAATGTATTCAAGCCCAAAGCTCACCACAAACAAACTCCCAGCGCATTGCGATGAGACCCGGCCATTTTTGATATTTTCGAAAAATTGTGGGGGGAAAAAATCATAAAATACATTTAGCCTATAGGCTAATGATATGCCGAAATAGGGACACCAGTTTTAGTGGTTAAAATTATATTTTTTAGGGTACAGAATTTGCCTCAGTATTGGGGAAAGGAGTGTGCACAAAGTACTGATATTGTAAATAATAATAAATCTTAACTTTTTAAATAATAAATCCTAACTTTTTGTACAGTTGATACAGTCTGTTGCTACAATACTGTGTGGTTGTCAGAAAGTCCCCAAGGCACACCTGCCAGGTGTGCCTGGACCTCTCTCACGGCACACCGCTGGCAGACCACTGACCTACATAGTACTGTACATACAGTACTGCAGTTTCAGAGGGAGATGATCATGGTTGATCGGTCGTATTGGTACAGTGCAGCACACAGTTTAAAAACATCATATATCGTCGCTGTTGGGCAGAAATATTCTAACTTTTTGTGTTTTTCGTAAATGTAACACCCTACGCGATCATACTACAGTGTCACACAAAAGCATCAGAAGTAGCAGATACGCAAGCTCAAAACGCGGCTTGAGGTGACACATTTTGAGCTTGTAGATCTGTTATTTTTGATGCCTTTGAATTCTGAAAAGTAACAGTTTTGGACATATGAGGTTTCCACCTGACAGAGACCATAATGCAAAAGGAAAGGATGTTTTGCAAGGTTGTGCCAGGGGTCAGCATGTACACCTGTCAATAGAAATGACTAAGTAAGTGTCCATGTTTAATGTGTTACAACACTGGTGGTCTGGGGACCACCAGTGGTCCTTGAGGGGGTTCCAGGTGGTCCCCAGCTAAATGATGGAGAGTCGGTGACCAAATGGACCCTTATTAGATGTTTAACTCTTGAGAGCGTAAAATGAAACCAAATGGACCCGTAAGGGTCCATTTGGTTTCATTTTACGCTCTCAAGAGTTAAATTATTGTTAAACATCTGCATTACCTAATGAAAGAATTGTTATTTTGATCTATTTATCTCTCCTATGGTACCAACATCAATACAGCATGGAATTGTGGACAAAATCTTATCCAACGATAACAAAATATTCTTAAGTTTTGGGTCTAAGAGTCTAAATCTCATCAAATGGTGGTTAGTGGCTCAATTGCCGAATAAATAATGGACCTTGATATGAAAAGGGCTGAAAACCACTGTGTCACACAAATAGAGCTACAGTTAGTCACCCTGAGATATGGTACCATTAGATATTTTAGGTGTCTCACTGGAGTTTTTCTATTTCCTTTTTGAGCTCATGTCAGATACGAGGCACGGAAACCAAAGAAGATTGTCAAATAGATAAGTAGCCTACCACTTCTGGTCCGCCACATAGAGGGGCCAGCATTTATAGCTCATGAAAGGTGTTTGAAGCTGACATTTTAAATGTGTGTAGAAAAAAAATAAAAAGATATGTACATGAGAACATTTTACATATGTGTGTTGCTATGTGCGTGGGAAATTATGAAACACAACTTAAAGCCAATGTACTGTAAGTAAAGCAGGTTATTCTTTAACCGACTCTGCTGGCTTTGTGTTTTTTACCTTGATGTATTTAATTCAGTGTTATAATTTATATAATCTAGTATAAATGCTCTATCAAAAGGGGCCCAGAACAAAAGCATGATTATTTTGAAACAAGGTTGTTGGGCAGACACTAGCAGCAACACAGTCTCAACAAATGTGTTACACATAAGTCATTATCATATATCATATATCAAAAAGAAATATGTCTAAATAATGAATAGAAAATGTTTCTAAACGTAGCCTATGTTCCTTTGTGTCTCTAGCCGCTCTTAAAGAGCCTGAGATCTGCTACGTGTTGGACGCCATTTTACTTCTCTATGGAGTCATCCTGACAGCCCTCTACTGCAGACTCAAGGTACGCCAGGTATGATGTTTTACACCATCAAGAAACATTAATGAATCTTAACTGACTTTTTCCTTTGATGTCTCAGCATGGATATGCAAAAGTCTTTATGAATATGGCCATTTTTATTAATATGAATTGGCTTAGATTGAGGAAAGGACTACATGTTTTTATTTTATTTTACTTTATACATTTTTAATAGATGTGTACCAAGAGGGCATGATAAAAGGAAATAAAACAAAAAAACATGACATGCATTAAAAAATTAAAAAGTAAGGCACTTTCGTTCTACAATATCAAAGATAGAAACTAGGTAATCAAAGAACCATTTAGACGTTGACCAATGAGAATTATGTGCCAGGATACTTTTGTAATCGAGGACAATACCCCGAGCTATATTAGTTGTAATATTATAGGCTTATCATCAGCTCTGTGGTCTGAACGTGGGGAGCATTCATCTGTAAAACATCCACTGCTTCTGCACAGGTTAGAGCATTGGTTCTCAAAGTGGGGTCCGGGGACCGCCAGGGGTCCTTGTGGGGGTTCCAGGGGGTCTCCAGCAAAATGTGTTGATGCAGCATCACAATCATTTTAACCACTTTATCGATTTATATGTTGGCTATTCAAAAATAGTAGATATACAAGCTCACAGCGCGTCACTTAGTGCCACGCTGCGAGCTTGTAGATCTGCTATTTTAGAAAAATCTTGAATGTTTGGAAGATTTTGAATTATTTTTGCATTTTTTAACAAATCCTCTCTTCTGGGGGTCCCTGGCACAAAACATTTTCAGATGGGAGTCCGTGGACAAAAACGTATCAATTTGGGGGTCCTTGACACAAAAAAGTTTGAGAACCGTTGGGTTAGAGGATGGATTTGTTCAATTATACCAGTGGCTATGCCTATGTACATTACATACAAAAAGGCCACTCAGCTATGGCATACACAGGATACTGTGTTGGGTAAGAAGCAGTGTTGATTTCGACGACGACAAACTATGATGAAAAATGTCTGCCCACTACCTTTTTTCACTGACGAAATGTCTAAAAAAAAAGAATCTATGATGACTAAATCTATGACTAAATATACTGACAATTTTGTCAACAAATAAAAACTAGACTAAAATGTTTGGGACTAGTGGAGAAGTGATCCAGTAGAACTAAGACAAGTCATCATGGGTGGGCGCGGGTGTCACAGAGCTATTTTTGGCATGCAGCTAAGTGAAAATCAGCCATTTCGATGGCATCACGGCCAAAAATGTTTTAGTCGAAAAAAAATAATGTAGTCGACTAAATCAACTGTAGATTTAGTCGACTAAAATGTTATGATATTTAGTCAACTAAAACTAGACTGAAAGTAAAACACTGGTAAGAAGTACAACCAATGAGAAATGTATTTCTGTAAGCACTGGGCAGATGCCTTCATGTAAAGTGGATCACCTTAATCAAGCAGAGACAAGAATGTTGCCAGTACAAGGTAGAGTTTAGAGGCAAGATTTCTCAATGTGGGATTTGAAAGATAAATGGCAATCAATATGGATAATTTGAAAAAGAGAATGCGAGCACTCGCCAGTTGAATAGTTCACAGTTCACGTGTATCGGGTGCACATGCACGGCTCTGGCAGAAACAGTGAATCTTCTTCAGTTTCATTCGTGTGATCTGCTGCTGGGGCTACACAATAAATAAGTGAGAGCTGGTGATCTTAAAAAGAAATACAAATAATCTATAAGGATACCCACATGATTACTAGATACTAAACATTTGGAGTTACTGTTGGGCACAAACATTCCAGCTCATTTTTGCTTTGATAACTCAAGAACAAATTATTTATTTTTGATCGATTTGGACTAAATTTTGAATTTTATTACATTTTAGTGGGCATTTGCAAACATATCAGTCACAGCTAAATCAAATCATGGATACTTTTATGTTTAGTTTTTTTTACGTTATGTTTATTAAGCTTTTTTCAGCACTGAGTAGACAAAAGAAAACATCATTTCAACACATCCGTTTTTTTATCTGCTTAAATGTTGAAAAATAAATAAATAATATCCCATACTTTTATGTTTGAATCTACGTGGAATTTAAGTGGTGAAAGTATGAAGTTAGAAGTGACAGTTCTGGCAGTGACCTGTGGAAAAAGCCCTTTGACTGAATAAGGAACAGAAAATGATGCTAAAACTGAACAAAAAGGAAACTTCCACTGAAAGCGCCATGTAAAAAAAGAAAGGAATAAAAAATAACTTTAAGAACGGAGTGTATAGGCTATGTTGTCGGGCAGAAACCTCTTATCTTCAAACATGTTTGAGCTTGTCGATCTGCTATTTTTTCTATTTTTGAATTTGAATCCTGAAAAGTAACAGTTTTGGACATATATCCACCCGACAGAGACGATGTTGTTCCTCTACTGGCATTGAATGTTGATTTCTTCCTACAGATCCAGAAGATCAAGGCAATCCAGGCTTCGAATGCAAAACCAAAGGTAAACACTCACTCACTCACTCTCTCTTACACACACACACACACACACACACACACACACACACACACACACACACACACACACACACACACACACACACACACACACACACACACACACACACAGGCGTTATTTCATTAAAAAAATTGAAAAAAGAAATGGAAAAAAAGAACATCAGAAAATCTTGATTAATCTGCAAAAGACATTGAGAGGAAATATATGAGTAAAATACCAAAATGTCGCCATACACTGGAACCCCAAATGACGCTACTACACACACACACACACACACACACACACACACACACACACACACACACACACACACACAACCTAGATCACCTCATTTGCCATAATTGTGTTGTGTATGTCTGTATCTGTTTGTTTGCTGATGTGGGCAACGAGACCAAAGTTCTTTTGGTCTCCTTTTAGTTTACTTAAATGTGTTTTCTTTATTGCTTTATTGTTTTCTTTATTAACTTACTTGTTAACTATGTTATTCCCCTATGCTTTTTAAACGTGTATGTTTTATTTTCCCTTACTTATATATGTTATACTCCAACTGCTGTTCAGTACTTTGTAACTCATTTTTTGAAAAGTGCTATATAAATAAAGTTATTATTATTAATAAGGACATATTAGGGATATGTCCTTGCCTGACAGAATAAGGTTTACTCATAATTTGTTTGGCAAATTCAAATTTGGCATTTGACACATTCGTAGAATAGAAGGGGGGCCTCTGTGTGAAGTTACTGTAAGTCACACTGAACGAGGTTTTTGGAATTGTTGCTTTTCTTGAACTGATGTTGTCTTCGTTCTCACCCTTACAGAAGGCTGAAGAGGGCATCTATACGGTGAGTTGACCATTGTGATGATGATACGGAATTGAAGGAGAGATACAAGGGGGAACGGTTACATGTTATCATTATGAATCAAATATATATACAATGTAGATGTAGCTGTAACTATACACATCTTAAAATGTGCATATATAAAAGCATCTATATCCAGTGGTGGAAAAAGTACTCAAATGTTTTACTTAAGTAGAAGTATTAATACATGTAGACAGTACCCTGTTACAATTAAAAGTCTGGAATTCAAAATTGACTTGAGTAAAAGTACAAAAGTTCTGGTATCAAAATGTACTTAAAGTACCAAAAGTATTAAAATGTTTGAAAATAGCAGATCTACAAGCTCACGACGCGGCGCGATACTCCAGTGAAGTAAAAAGAATACCTCAAAATTGAACTCAAGTACTGTACTTGACTAAATGTACTTAGTTACTTTACACCACTGTCTGTATCTATCTTTTATATCTATCTAATGTATATACCAATCTGGAACTTATTTGAAATGTTATTTTTAAGTATGCCAATAATACAATAAAACTAGCACAGCTGCAGTGTGAGACATTTAGACCCTGGTGTCAGGTAGAACAGCTACTGGTTGACAAGTGGTACTGCCTGAAGCTTAAAACGCAATATCTCCCCATGCCAAATTCGGTCTCTCGTGCAGGAGACCGGGGTTCAAATCCTGTGTAGGACATTAAAAAAGTTGAGGATTGCAGCTGTAACTTGCTTTTTAGCTGATAACACATTTTTAGCTGTCATTGTGGTGTGTGGATCTGGCCGATTCGAGATCTGGGTTTTAACAACAAAGCGAGACTTCCCTTTTCTCCTCTTTTTGTGTTGGTCTTTTAACTTTGGTTCCTTAATATAGTTTCACAGCAGTCTCTTGCTTTGACAAAACATAGATAGACATATGGTCATAGTCATCGTTAGAATGTAGAAATTGGAAGTTGGATAGCGTGTATAAGTGTCCTTCGCACGCGATGTGGTGTGGCAACGTGACTGCGACGTGTCACACAAATCGCCTATTTACAGTGCATGACACCTGCACACTGCACAGGGATCATCAATGTATCCGTACACGGACAGATGTGTCCGTGGCAAGACTTTGCCTTCTCCTTGGCAAATTTGTGTTTTTTACACAACATTATAATGTTCTTATTTTCATCATAAGACCCAATTACTGAGTGTCAGTCTGTGGGTTTTCTTCTAAATGTGTATGACACTGATTTACTATGACACTATGGCACATTAGCAGTCCACTAGAACAGTGGTTCTCTAACTTTTTATTTTCAACGACCCCCATAACTCAGTTACAGACCTGTAAAGGTAATTTAAGGCTATAGCTCTTGTCTATGTGTTTCTTTCTGGTAATATTATTGTTTGCTCATTTGTATGTCCATGGCAAGACCATGACCAAATACCATGTAATTTTGGGGGTCCTTGATATGAAAAAGTTTGAGCACCACTGATATCATAGCAACAAACGATTTTCTGAAAAATGTTAGGATTTAGAAGACATTTGTAGATGCGTTCCCGGAGTGAATGGGTTAACATTACGTTATCAATAAAGTCTTGTTTTTTTTGCCAATTATTTGGGGGCCCACTTGCAATATCCTCACAGGTGGGGAATCACTGATGTAGTTACTTCTATTGATTGTTGTATGACATGGCCTCTTATTTCTCTCTCTCTCTCTCTCCGTTTCTCATCTCAGGGTCTGACCCCGCACGCCCCGGACACATATGAGACCATTGGCATGAAGAAGGGACTCGACGGGTGAAAAATGAAGCTATTTTTCTTGTTTCAGTTCATTTTGTAACTTCTTGTTTTGTTATTTTAACGTTGCTGTTAAACGGCTTACTTTTAGGGCCGAGCAATATATTGATATTATGTCGATATCATGATGGATCTGGGATTTTGGATATCGCAATATTGATATGACATAAGTGTTGTTTTGGAAGAGGCTACGTTGCAGAAAAAATGATGTAATTTTCTGATCTTACCTGCCTGTTCTAGCTCTCGCTTTTCCCACTCAGGCATTCCTGATTATTATTTATCAAAAATCTCATTTTGTACATATGTTGTGCCATCCAAAGTCTAACTGCAGTCCGCAGTATCTTCATTTTGGTTGAATTGTCTAATAATAAGCTTTTGGGGTTAAAACATTACCTCATGAATACATGTACAATTAGTGCAATATCAATTACATACATATAACCCAGTGGTCCGGGGACCACCGGTGGTCCTTGAGGGGGTTCCAGGTGGTCCCCAGATAAATGATGGAGAGTTGGTAACCAAATGGACCCGATTAGGTAAACCAAATGGACCCTTACGGGTCCATTTGGTTTCATTTTACGCTCTCAAGAGTTAAATTATTGTTAAACATCTGCATTACTTCATTAAAGAATTGTTATTTTGATCAAGGTTCAATACAGCATGGAATTGTGGACAAAATCGCATCCAACGATAACAAAATATTAAAAGTTTTGGATCTGAGGATCTAAATCTCATCAAATGGTGGTCCGTGGCTCAAAAGCCGAATAAATACTGGACCTTGATATGAAAAGGGTTGAAAACCACTTATATAACCCATTTGGAGTTGAAAATGTTTAAAGATTTTTTTTCCCAGTTTGACCCCTTTGTGTAGTTACTGCCGTTAGTCTTTGTGGGGCATCCCCCACAATCCTGTATATGATTTTGTCCATATCACCCTCTTACTTTGCAATGTTCTAAGAAAATGTTATTTAGGTTGTATTTGTGTTCACTTCCTTGTTTCTTTTCCTTATCATGTAAGAGTCAGCTGGGTGCCCATCAGAGACAGAAGTGTTGCAGAAATGTTAACACTTAGAAAAGAGGGAAGTTGCAAGAAAGAAAGACATCTAGTACTTCTCACACAACTAGTCTTGTTGCGTGTTGGGTGTCCTCTTGCACATGAGATATTTCACTAATGTATTGCAATTAAAGGGAGTCTCCGCACACTCATTAAAAAAAAAAAAAAGATTCGGTCAAGCATTCGGTCATAGACCTTCTTCAGGCGTGACCGAAAGCTCGCTAAATATATAAAAAATAACTGTTTTGAGTGTGCGGAGGCTCCCTTTAATTGTTCATTTGGGTTTCCTTTTGGCTCCAGCACCTCACCCAAGTCTACTGGCAGATGAGCTGTGTTTTTTGTCACTATTTTGACTATATGTATTGCAGAAATCGAAATGTCATTACCGGCTTTTAATTTACTCATGATTTCTGAGCAACATTAATAAAAGAAAAGCTATAAAAAAAGATTAAAAAAACGTAAGAGCCTGATGTCTTCTAACGGTAATACATTCTCATAAATGCATCTTTGCAACCTGTGTGGATAGCGATTTGTATAGTAGCCCTAGAAGCCCTAGAATGCGTTAACGACGTAGACGTGGTAGACTTTACTGTACGTTTCCCCCATATGGAAACCAGTGGTGTAAAGTAACGAAGTACATGTACTCAAGTACTGTACTTAAGTCTGTACTTAAGTTTTACTGTCTTCAGTATTTATGATTTTCAATACTTTTACTTTTACTCCACTATATATCTCAGAGGAAAATATTTTACTTTTACTCCATTACAATTATTTGAAAACTTAAGTTACGAGTTACTTTGTAGATATCCACCACTGATGGAAACTTGTGTTATGTCTCTTCCCCCATACGTAAGGTGGAAACTTGCTCTGCCCTCCCACCACTGTCCGATCCACTTCCTCAATGTGGTTGCATCATCACGTGTGGCACAACAGAAAGAAAGAGAGATGAACATTTAATTACAGTTTAGAGATTCTTGTCCACAGTGACTTACAAGTGCAGGATCAGTGTAAATGGTCACATATGTAGAAGCAGTGGTGGAAAAAGTACTACAATGTTTTACTTAAGTAAAAGTATCAATACTGCAATGTAGAAGTACTCCATTACAAGTAAAAGTCCGGAATTCAAAATCTACTTTAGTAAAAGTACACAAGTATTCGTATCAAAATGTAGTTAAAGTACCAAAAGTAAAAGTACTACAATGTTTGAAGATAGCAGATCTACAAGTTCACAACGCGTCGCGACGCGTGTTGAGCTTGTAGATCGGCTATTTTCAAATAGCCTATGTATAAAATAGGGCTAAAGTGGTTAATGTATGTTTTATAATGTAATGTATTTATATCTGCAAAGTAACTAGTTACTCAAGTTTTCTAATAATTGTAGTGGAGTAAAAAAACTACAATATTTGCCTCTGAGTTGTAGTGGAGTAGAAGTAAAACTATACACAATTGGAAATACTCCGGTAAAAGTACCTCAAAATTGTACTTAAGTACAGTACTTGAGTAAATGTGCTTAGTTACTTTACAAACAATTTAGTGCTTCAAAGAAACTACGTAGAACACCAGGTAAACATTAAATGTATCCCCTGTAAACAACATGCTTAATGCTAACATCTGAATAATGTTCTTAACCATTTTGGCAGAGAAAAACACATCTAAACTAGACGCGTCGCAATTGGCAATTGCAAAGTGTGGTTGCGCCGACGCGGTCGGGACTCCAGTAATACGCCGGGAGGAATACCGTCGGAGACTGCGCCAATTACATCGTCACGTCACTCCTGAGATCGCCTGCGTTTCATTTTGAGAGGATCGATCCCCCAAAAATCATGTTTTTGCATCAAACGGTTACATTTCGAGCATTCGTGGCGCCCCCTATGGATCAAAGTGGAAATGCTGATTGGTTTAGTATACCGCCCTCGACATGTGATTCAAATTTGGGATTGACCGGACGTTTCGTTCGTGATTTATGGCATTTTTGGTCAAACGGGCCCCTCCCGCTAACTTTGGAAGCCATTTACGGACGGACGGTACGGACTATCAAAATTCCGCTTGGATAGGTTTATCGCATGGGTCCATAGATCACGTGTACCGATTTGTGTGAGATTTGGGAAAAAAATGAAGGAAAAGGAGCAAAAAGTGTGTTTTGAAGAAAATTCAAAATGGCGGAAAATCTATCCTGACGCAAATGGGCGTGGCCTATATGGGAAGATTGGTTGTGACCCAAGGAATCCAGGGAAAAATACATTTTGATTTTACGACCTACGGTTCAAGAGTTATAGGCCAAAAGGTAAAGTGGGCTGTTATAGCGCCACCATGAGGCCGAATGGTTTAATTATTTTTTCACTAATTTCGGACAATATTATGAACCTCCCCTCCAAATGTGGTAACTCTAGCTCTTACGGTTTCTGAGAAAAAAATACTTGAATTTGAGTTTTTTCACTTTTCCATTAAAGCGGATGGGGACATTTAATGGCACTAATAAATTAATATCAATTAAACTATTCAACCAATCTCTTAGCAAAATACAAGCGCACGATTCCCGTTCAAGACGGTCATTTTGATATATGGCACAACAGGGGATAAAAACTGTGGGAGAAATAGCGGTTGGAAAAAAGTTTATCTATAAAGATATAAAGTGTATAGAGTACTAGTCTGGTTGCCCTGTTAGGGCAACCACACTAATAACAAAACATTATGTGACAAATGCATAGATAAATGTCTGCATACATGCATAGTATGAATAGGATCTGTCAAAACTGGCAATAAGGAGGGATAGAAGGAGAGAAGAGTGCTGGGAGGGTGAGGTGGAGTCTAAAGAGATGCGTTTCAGACAGCAGCTGAAGTTTGGGAGCTCATATACAATACAATGCTTCGGCAGCTTTGAGTATATGCCACAGGGTGGCGATAAAGGATATCTTTGCTGTCCTAAAACGCACACACACAAGATAGATACCTACATACTGTATACTGTACACAGATGGACATACAATATGCCACATCATTACATTTATGTAATGATTTACGTGTGGTTTTAATGCATTGGAACTGTTCACCGTTTTCTGTCATGTTCTTTTGATATGGCAACTGCCACCAAGGCTGAGGTGTAAAGGATTACATGAGATTAAAGTAATCACATAAATGTCCCAATTAAATCTCCTGTTACAGTATCTTTTATTCAGTATGGTACTAGTACTAGATAGAGACAGAGAGAGATCATACTGGACATTTCTGTGTAGATTTCAACAATTTCAGATGAGAGGGTGTAGAGAGGAAGGGCAGAGAGGGGAGAGACAAGACAGACGAGCATGGTCTGTGCACTGGCTGAGCCATCAGGCACCAACAATATTTTAATGTAAGAAATATGATGTCTTAACATGAAAAACAATGCAAAATGATGTTGACCAAGGCCTGGGTATCTGTGAGTATAGGTTTAATGGCCCAAATCTACAATTAGCTCTGCACGTGTGTTCCTTTTCAACAATATTGTTTAAAAGGAACACACGAAACGTGATATTTATATCCTTGTTTGTTCAAACTAGATCCCATGCTGTCGTCTCTTCACCTTGCCTCTGCTCGAGCATGTAAAGACGAGAAAATAACTGTCATGTTGCCTCAACCAAACAGGAAAGGCAACTTTCGAGAGCGTGAGTGAAAGAGAGAGAGAGAGAGAGACGGAGACAGAGAAAGAGAGTGTGTGTTTGTGTGTGTGTGCGCACGCTCATGTGAGGGGAGGGAGCAGAGAGGCGACTTGCGACAGGTGTATCCCAAGAAGCAGGTAGCTGCACCTTCTTTGACTGCTTAGCAAAAAATATCGTGTGGACACTTTGACAAAACAATAAGAAACATACCAAAGGATTACAACCGATTCCAGGGCAGAACGTTTTTTCATCACATTTTTTTTCTTCTCTCTGAAGGACACAGCTGTAACTTAGACTTAGCCTATAATCGTCAAGGATGTGCTTATAGTGGATGAGGGTGGGAGTCAATAACTGAATCAGTTTCTACCTGCCGTCAGAGAGAGGAATTATTCCCAGCATAAAGCGGGGCTGCAGTTGTTTGCGGATTTGTCTTTTCTTTTTACTTTGATTTGCTCGGACCGATGCCTTGAAAGTGTCCTCCAGTAGAGAAGTGGTCCCATCTCGTACACAGGTTGACCGTCTCAGCGTCCAGTTGGTGGCCTCGACAGAACCATCGGAGGAGAATGACATCGCTGACGAATGGCCTGTCACTGTGTCTGCTGGTCCTTTGGAGTTTAGGTAAGTACGGGCTATTGGTGCCAAAATTAATAAAACACATGTATGTGTGATGTATACTGTTTATTTACTGTATACAATTCTAGTGTCTTAAACTGATGTCAATCTTATGGTGGTTCAGACACATTTTCAAGGTGAGAGTGAATTACTTCATTTCATTTCTGGCATATACGTTTTCATATTTAGTTTTATTCATTATGCTCTCTGAAGCCTGGGCAGGCGGCCAACGTTTTCAAGGGTTGTCTTCTACTGGGACCGAGTCCAAAAAGAGAGGGAGAGAAAGAAAGAAAACACTTAAGAGGCTGTCTGATATTTCAGGAAAAACTGGTTGCTGTTGATCAATTTCCCTCCCACCTGTTCGTGATTCACAGTGACTACATACTGTGTGTGTGTGTGTGTGTGTGTGTGTGTGTGTGTGTGTGTGTGTGTGTGTGTGTGTGTGTGTGTGTGTGTGTGTGTGTGTGTGTGTGTGTGTGTGTGTGTGTGTGTGTGTGTGTGTGTGAGTGTGTGTGTGTGTGTGCGCGTGCACATGCCTGTGTGCAGTACATGAGGTGCGTGTGCAATTCATATACAGTGTGTAAATGGACTGTGTGTGTCTGTGTGTGGTGGATGACACATACTACACATAGACGCACACACAGTCCATGTTTGAGGCAATCATACAGTGTGTATAACTAAGTGTGTACATGTGATGACAGCGATACGCTGTCAATCCATGATGTAGTATGTGTAATGTACTGTCTATTGTATTAAGCCCACACCTGATCTGGGGAGAGCATGTTGACGAGTGTGTTGGCCTTTAGCCATTTCCAGGGTCAGCCTGTGTTGTTGGAGATGAGAGAGAAGAGGCAGTCGGTACTATAATGAAAATAAGCTGCTGTCTCCGCGTTATTCCAGTAATGCAGTACAGGCAGATTCCATGTTAGGTTTTAAAACCTCAGGGTGACACCCACACTCACTCACACGCACTCCTCCTGAGATGGAAAAACACACCTGTCTGTCTGCAGAATAAATACACTGATAGTTCTGACAGTAAATGTATGATTCACGTCCTGTTGACGACGCTTCAGCAGCTTTTCCCACATGCAGTGGTGGAAGTACTCCCATTTTTTTTACTTGAGTAAAAGTATCAATACCACCATGTAGAAATACAAGTAAAAGTCCGGAATAAAACATTTACTTGAGTCAAAAGTACAAAAGTGTTGGCATCAAAATGCACTTAAAATACCAAAAGTAGAAAGCACTCATTATGCAGAATGTCCCATTTCACAAGTTTTCAAATGGGTAAAATGTATAGAAATCTGGCTCTAATGTAGCTGGTTCGAGTCCCGTTCCCGACGATCTTTACTGCATGTCTATCCCCATCTCTCTCCCTGTTTTCTGTACATCTCCACTGTACGCTATTAATTAAAGACAGAAAAGCCCCCAAAAAATCTTTAAAAAGAAATAATAATCTTGCGACGCGTTGTGAGCTTGTAGATCGGCTATTTTCAAATAGCCAAAGTATAGGGCTGAAGTGGTTAGTGTATGTTTAGTAATACTAATCTAAATCTACAAAGTAACTACCATTTTCTAATAGTGAAAAGTACAATATTTGCCTCTGAGATGTAGTGGTGGTGGAGTAAGTAAGCCTTGTGGCCCATAGGGCAGGGGCCTATATCCTGTTTCTGTAGCGTGAGGCGGCCTGATGTACAAGTATACATCCCCTGGACATGACGCCAGTATGTCGCAGGGACTTACCCCCAATCCAACCCTTGATGCTGAGCTTCAAGCAAGGAGGCATTGGGTTTCATTTTTATAGTCTTTGATATGACCTGGCCGGGTGTCGAACCCCAACCTCCCAACCTCAGGGCGAACACTCTAACCACAAGGCCACTGAGCTGGCCGGTTATGGAATAGTAGAAGTAAAAGTACCGAAGATTGGAAATACTCCAGTAAAGTAAATATACAGTACTGTACCTCAAAAATGTACTTACTGTAAGTACAGTACTTGAGTACTTAGTTACTTTCCACCACTGCCCGCATAGGGTACAAAACTTCTCTGAGCTGCTTATCGACTGTTGCATCACTAAATTGTGTCATTTATGAATCATGTGTAAATGACCATGAAGGATTTCACAGGGATGCATGTTGACCTCGTTATTGGGGAAATGACAAAACAAATGGAACAAAATGGTCTTGTTTGCTTGCATCTGTAATATACAGTAAAGTCGTGCTGGTTGAGATTATTAGCAAAATGCAAAACTTTTAAAGTAGAAACGAGAGAGCAGTGTAGTACTTTATTCATCCCAAAGTAAATTATTGTGATTCTTTTTTTAAATAGATTTGTGTGTGTGTGTGTGTGTGTGTGTGTGTGTGTGTGTGTGTGTGTGTGTGTGTGTGTGTGTGTGTGTGTGTGTGTGTGTGTGTGTATGTGTGTGTGTGTGTGTGTGTGTGTGTGTGTGTGTGTGTGTGTGTGTGTGTGTGTGTGTGTGTGTGTGTGAGAGAGAGTGACGTTTTTATTCAAAAATGTCTTTGTCCTCCTTTTTACTCCACTTGACATGCTCTACTACAGTATGTGTAGCTGATAGCAACAAGAGGGTAAGTCACAGAGTCCCTCGTTGCTCGGCTGATACTAACAATAAGCCACTTCAACCTATTCACTTACTTTCTTAGAGGGGCCTTTATCAGGTCTGATGAAGACCCTGATGAAGGCCCCTGTGGCCCGATAAGTCATTTTTCGCCTCCTTGTAAAACTGTGTACAGTATTTGTAACTCATTGAGGGATTAAGAGCTTTGGAAATTATACCTTAATTAAGAATATTTTGATCTTAACCCATTCAATCCGGGAACGCATCTCTGTCATTTTAGATTTCTTTGGCTATTCAAAAATAGCAGATATACAAGCTCATAGCGTGGCATGGAGTGCCGTGCTATGAGCTTGTATATCTGCTATTTTTGAAAATATATCGTGAAAATGTGTGCAAATCTTTTGCTTTAAAAAATATATACTCAAAGATTTCCCCAAAAAAAATCAAGATTTTTCAAAAATAGCAGATCTACAAGCTCGGTGCCGTGCTATGAGCTTGTATATCTGCTATTTTAGAATAGCCGTAGAAATCTAAAATCCTGGATTGAATGAGTTAAATGTCAACCCTGAAAAGTGTCCAACTTTGGTTGAATTTGGTGGGGCTTTGTCTCACGTATATAACCTGTGCTTCCTTCACACTTTGTTTCAGTTTGTTTTAGCTTGGCGCCAAGAGAAATAAACCAACAAAGACAGTATAGTTTCATGGCCATCAAATGTAGCTCAGGATAGAGAGATCAACATGTGACTGTACTGTGTATACGTTTCATGCGTGTGTATGCAAACAATGCATGACAGTGTGCTGGGGGACAGTAGAAGCTAAAATGTCACATGGCGTCTACATCAAACATGTTGACTAATTTGATCCGTAAACAGACACAGAGAGAGAGAGAGAGAGAGAGAGAGAGAGAGAGAGAGAGCGTGCGTGGAGGAGAGACACAGATTAGTGTTAACATTGCGTGTCTGAGTGGTATATGTTACAGGGTGACAGAGAGTGTCACGCTTTGTGTCTGTGCCTGTGTGTTCCTGTCTTATTTTATGTCCTGTTTGTGACCTGGGGCTGGTAACAAACAACATGTTTGTGGAGTGTGTCCCTTATGTCCAGACACTCAGTCCCCCCTCCCCTGTTGTCTGGCTTGCTTTGAAGTCTCATCTAGAGCAACTAGTTAAGCGACATAGCTTCACCTCATAGTCAGCTGAGCTCTTGTTTTTTGGGAGACACCATCTTTCCCTCCCCTCCCTTCTTTCTTCTGAGCGCCCTTCGAATTACACTTCCCCTCCTGACGCTTCTCGAACTCCGTCTCAAAATCAATCAGCGTTTTTAATACAGATATCTAAATTATTTTTGCGTGGTTAGTGGCACCATGACACCGGCATCAGGGGTCAGCAATGTGTCTACACGGACAAATGTGTCCGTGGCTAGACTTGGCCTTGTCTGTGGCAAGTTTTTGTTTTTTTATATTATTTTGATTATAAGACTCAATTACTGAATGTCTCAGTCTCCAGGTTTTCCTCAGAATATGCATGTCACTTATTTACTATGACATTATGTATGACACATTAGGAGTCCACTGGTACAGTGGTTCTCTAACTTTTTATTTTCAAGGACCCCCATAACTACAGCACAAATGGAACCAAAATGGACTCTATGGGTCCACTTGGTTCCATGTGTGCACTCTCAGAGTTGCAAAGGTTTGTGTTTCTGGTAATATAATTTTCCACACATTTTTATGTCCATGGCATGACAAAAATGTCCACCACAAGCCAGCATGGCGATGACCCCTGACCGGCGTTTATTGAAAACTTTCACCCTTGTATCCCTATTTGGGGCATGTCATTATAGGCAAGAATTATCAAAAAAGGTTTTGAATTGTGCTTATACGTGGTTAACTCATACTCTGGGCATGTGAGGTTTGAACAGAAAGCCATTAAGGAACCCAGGTTGGAATACAATCCATATATTTGACACCAAATCCCCTTAAATTAAATCTCTCCGGATGTGTCTCAAAATATAATACGTACTGCTGTTGTTTTCGATATGCAACTGAGAACTCTGGCGTCTATCTTCTAGGAGGGAACCTTTAATTAAGCAGTATTACACGAGAGGGTGTGCTTTACCATTATTATTGGCACGACAGTGATGCGGTCAGGACCGAAGCATTTGTACTTTCGTGCCAATAATAATGCTGGTAAAACCCATCCTCTCATGTTATGTTGCTTAATTTGAGCCCGGGTAAACCGAAGCCAAATGAGAGCAGATTACTGTGGTTAATGTTTATCAAAGTGAAAGCCGCCCTTTTTTGTCACATTAAAAGTGCAATTAAATTCACAGCAATGCTTTACTAGAGGAAAGCCTTTGTATATATTGTCATTAAACACACCTTGTCTCCTTGAAAGAGTACCAGAGCAGGCTATAAAAGTTTGTATATTCTATTTAAAAACAATATATATTATTATAATTTACCAGAGGTTTTGATTACCTTGTTTAGCTTGAGGAGTTCTTATATTGTTTCATTGTGTGATATGGTTATATTGATATTACCTTAAGTGATATATCAATATACTATGTTATGGTAGCTGTACAACTGTTAACTGGTACACTGTGCATGTATGTTCATTTCTCTACTGTCATTTTGAAACCACAATGAAATGAAGTGGTTGACTTTTTTTGTGTTATCCCTGATCGCTTTTGGGAACACATTGTGTTTTAATAACAATATAATAATAATAATAATAATAATACATACATACATACATACAAATAATACATTATAAAACTAAATTGAACTAAAACATAGGGAAGAATAATGCATTAACATCCTTGCTGGCTGGTACGCATAAGGAGTGCCTGGAGAAACAGGTTGCGCAGCAGTACTGCTTACCTGAACATGTATAGTTGATCATTTCATCACCATCCAACTGCATAATATATCTTTTCGTCACCCCATTAGTGGCTGTCTCGGTATGCCAGCCTCTCTGTGTCTAACGTCTGTCTGTTTACCATCTCTCTCTGTCCATTGTGCTTGTCCTTCAACCATATTATAGTCACACGGGCGCAGGGAGACTTCGTTGAGCCCCCTCCCGACCACTCCATGCTCTGCGTGGCGGATGATGAGACCACCCTGCCCTGTCGCTACCAGGTGGATCCGGGGGACACGCTGGTGCAGGTCACCTGGTACAAGGAGAAACCGGATGGCACCAAGGAGCCCATCACTACGGCGCACCACACCGATGGCCAGACAGGTACTGGTCCTCCAGTGGTGGAAAAAGTACTCGAATGTTTTACCTATGTAAAAGTATCAATACTGCAATGTAGATGAATTGTAGTGGAATTGTAGTGGAGTAAAAAGTACAATATTTGCCTCTGAGATGTAGTGGAGTAGAAGTAAAAGTACTGAAAATTGGAAATACTCCAGT
The DNA here is from genome assembly GCF_963454915.1 of Gymnoscopelus microlampas. Lineage (NCBI taxonomy): Eukaryota > Metazoa > Chordata > Actinopteri > Myctophiformes > Myctophidae > Gymnoscopelus > Gymnoscopelus microlampas. Next base: position 32,066,877 of record NC_139956.1, on the reverse strand, counting down.
AAAGCAAAAGTACCTCAGAATTGTACTTAAGTACAGTACAGTACTTGAGTAATTGTACTTAGTTACTTTACACCACTGATAGCAAGCAGGGCGGACATGAATGAGCGAGTAGAGTAGGTCGCCTGTCTATGTTTATTTAGCTTTCAGCATGATCACAGGTTTAAAAAGACAGGTGCCATTGAAAACTCTGAATTATTTTGCTGATTATACAATATAAAACTTCAATCTCCATAAATGAAATATGTTCAGAATCTCAAATTTGTAGTTGATTAAGCTAAAAAAATCTAGTAACCTAAAACACACACTCTCACTCTCTCTCTTTCTCTCTCTCTCTCTCTCTCTCTCTCACACACTCTCTCTCACTCTCACTCTCTCCCTCCCTCCCTCGCCATAAAAGAGCACCTTGTCTGCAATTTGCAACTGGACCTAGAAGGCAGGCAAGCTAGGATATGTCCTTGTATTGCTCCTAGTATTGATGATTTCTTGTATATTATTGTACGTCTTTATATGTCTTGATGAATTGAATACATATATAGGACCACAATTGTCCTTTTAGAATTATTGTATAACTGTACTTTAGTACTTTTTGCAAACTGTTAGTTTGAAAGTATTCAATCAATCAATCCCTCCTTCACTACCTCTCTCTCCAAACCCCATGCAGCGTTTGGCTCCTGGTCAAACCATGTGAGGTTCAAAAGCAACCAGCCCACCGTGGACTCCTCGCTGGTCATCCTGAACACGGAGGTGTCCAACGAGGGGAGGTACACGTGTCACATCAGCACCTTCCCCAGCGGGAACTTTGAGAGGCAGATGTCCCTCACCGTCCGCAGTAAGTCTCTCTCCTGATGTTCATCTCAACCTGACTGCCATCATGTGTCCTGCTCGGCCGCTTTAGGACACCAAATATCTACCGCTCAATCATTGCTGGTCAGGGCAGGGCTACTCTACACTGTTGTTTTTGAAAGAACACGTTTTATTTTGAAATAACTCCACTGGATTGCCAGACCAAAGGCAAATTCCCCATGTGATTTTTGGCTTGTGGAGCACTGTTAGGGTTAGCCCATGATGAGCCGTGCCATAACCAAAAATGTATGCACAACCCGGCTGATTAGGTGTAATAACTAAGTCACAGATTGTGGATAGTCTCACCAAAAAACATGCCACAGCGCCAGCACCACAGCACCTCTTAACCCATTAAGACCTGAGGCCGATTCTACAAATGCAGTCTAAATCAGTAGTTCTCAAACTTTTTCGTGCCAAGGACCCCCAAAATCATAGGCCATGTATTTGGCCGTGGACCCCTCATCTGAAAATGTTTTGTGGCAGGGACACCCAGCAGAGAAAATTTGTGTTAAACAACAATAGCAACACTTTCAAGATTTTTCAAAAATGTTCAAAAATAGCAGATGTGCAATTTTAGACACTGCAATTTTACATCTGCTATTTTTGAATAGCCAACAGTAAAATCTAAAACGTCACAGATTCTTTCCTTGTTTTAATGGGTTTAACCTTTGACCCCTGCAGCCGTACCCATCACCAATCTGGACCTCGTGGTCCTGACGGAGGGTCAGGACTTTCGAGTGGCCGCCACCTGCCGCTCCGTCGCCCGTCCGACCCCCCGCCTCTCCTGGGACACGGATCTCAACGGCAAGTCCAGCAACCGCACCTCCGAGGGCGGGTCGGTCAGCAGCCAGTACTCCCTGCACCCCCTGCGGAGTATGAACGGCAAGAAGCTGGACTGCCTGGTGTGGCACCCCACCCAAGACGACCCCGTCAGGCTCAGCAAGAAGCTGGTGGTGCACTGTGAGTATACCCAGCTATCTATATCGTGAGGAATATTGATCCAGATCTGGGATCAGTTTGATGAAGATTATGATGATGGTGATCACTGACCGGTTCCCAAACGTTTTAACTCGAGACCCAAAAGAGAAATTTGATGTCTCCCCAGGATCCAAGCTGGTGAAAATAGCAGATCTACAAGCTCACACTGCGTTGTGAGTTTGTATATCGGCTATTTTCACGACTTCTTTAACATTTGTTTTCTAATTAATGGAATGTCTTTGATTTTTTATTTACGTTTTGAAATGATAATAATTGACGAAATGTAGGAAACAAAAAAATATAGGTATATTTACTCGTGACCCATGACATTTGGAAACAGTGCTCTATACTATGTACACACGCACGCACGCACGCACGCACGCACGCACGCACACACACACACACACACACACACACACACACACACACACACACACGCTGGTGGTGCTATCGTGAGCAGTGGTGGACACTTGACAATAGTGCTCAACCCCAGTACTTGAGTCAGTAAGTATCATAGATTCCTGGTCAAATATTACTTATAAATATGACTAGAAGTGAAATTTGCTCAGTCAAATTTGTACTTGAGTTAAAGTACTGGAGTACTTCCTTTTAAAGTATTCAAAAGTAAAACATTACAAAGTGCATTTTGTTTTTAATATCAACGCAATGCTGTATTGAAATTTAGACATAAAAAAGATTTCCCACATTTTTCTACAAATGCTTCTGCCGTATTTCAATAGTGACAATAGCAGATCTGCAAGCTCACAAAATGTCGGATCACAACTGATTGTGAGTATGTAGATTGATATTTTCGTTATGTTTGGAATATGTCTTAAAGGACGACTTCACCCATTTTCAACCTCTTCATATAATTGGTCCTCACTAATGCTCATGATAAAATGATACCATTTTATATCGTTAGGCAGGTTGTTTTTTTTTCAAACAAGATTCCAAATGATTATAATATTTATAATTCCATTATAAAGGAAACGAGAAAAAAAAAAGAAAACGTGTCTGCGAACTACAAATGGGTCCTGACCCACTGTTTGAGAAACACTGCTCTACGAAGACACTCTCACCTCGGTACACACTTCATTACACTTCCTGGGGCCTTTCAGTTGGTTTGTAAAACTACTGCAAACATACTCTAGTCTATACTGTATGTACACACACACACACACACACACACACACACACACACACACACACACACACACACACACACACACACACACACACACACACACACACACACACACACACACACACACACGCACCTTATCTTCATCAACATCACTGCTGTCAACAGACCAAGCTGCACCACAAATACCCACATGAAAATATTGCCCTTGGTTACTGTTAAAAAAAAACTTCCTGTACACCAATTTATTGGATAAAGATCTTGGATTAGATATAAATTGGTATCCCAATCTGAAATGTTTTTTCTGTATTACTTTAAATTAATTATTTATATTATAACATGTTCTATTCTTTCTATTCTATCATTGCATATTACTGTGTTTTATCCGTGTCTAATTAACGCAACTCGATTCGTTTTTCTTTTTGCCAGACCCCCCAGACGCAGACGTAATTGGCTTCAGTAATAAGTGGTACGTGGGCCTGGAGCACGCTGCCCTGAGGTGTGTGAGCAGAGGAAACCCCACACCACAGAGTTTCACCTGGACCAGGTAGGACCTGTCTCTCTGCCTGCCCCTGGCTGACTGTCTGGATGACTAACTGTCTAACTGTCTAACTGTCTGAAGTTATACCTGTGGTTGTGTGTGTGGAGCATGGTCACTGTTAGGGAACTGACGAAAGCAGCGGTTCCCAACCTGTGGGCCAAGGGCTCAGTGGTGGGCCATCAGGATATTGCAAGTGGGCCCCCAAATAATTGGCACAACACCAAGAGTTTAATGATAATATAACAGAAATATATATTTAAAAAAATGTCATGGTATTTTTTCTTTAAAACGTTGATTTGGGTTTTCGTTGTGATATCGATATGTTAGTGCCATTGATCCAAGCTGGAACACGATCTTTTAATCTGACCACTTAACACGGCAGCCGAGTGCCTAAGGTCGGTTAAGTGGTCTGAAGCTGACGACTTAACTGCCGAGTCGGCGGTCCTGACCGTCAGACGGGAGGGCCGCGAACGCTTTTGGGATTTTCAAGTGGGCCCTGATCTAGAAATGGAAAGGAACCACTGGACTAGAGATGGATTGGTCATCGATGAATTGTTTAAGTGGGATTTTTCAGTGACGTCGGATTTGAGTCATTTCTAACTGGTTGACTAGGCCTACTGTATTCTGTATGTGTTGCCATGTAATCTTACGCCATGAACTTCTTTATGTTCCACTTGTTTATGCCTATTTTTGCAACGATGATGACGCACAGATTTTTTTGTCATCTCAACGTTAATGGAAACTGACGTCTGTCACATTGCTGCCCAGCAGTACATGCTGAGGAGGGGCTGACTTAGTAGATTTTTGCGGCTTTCTGCCTGAGTCACCCGGTGACAACTAGAAGCCATTCTGCTGGGTGGATTAAAGTATTCCCAGGGTGTGGCCCGTCGAAATGAGAGCCAGGGAAAATGGTTCTTGACAATTGGCACTCCGTCTATTTATGAGAACAGACAGTTAGGGCCTGAGGGGGAAATTCTTCACCCAGTGGCGGGCTAAAGGGGACAGTAAATAGCTGTCTAAAACCTTTGGTGATTTGCCTACAATGTGGAAACCTATATATGGTGAGGTGAGGTGCTGTTATTATTGCCAGATGCGGAGGTTGCTGGTATTTGCCACCTGATCTAATACCATTAGTCATAGGAGCTTATACACACCTTGAGAAAGGAGGGTTTGTGAGTAAAAAAGCTTACCAGACGCACGCCAGGTACGCAAGGATCCACGCATTCAAGCGAAAAAGTACCGGCACTTGCACGCACGCACGCTCGCATGCACGCACGCACGCACAGATACAGCTTCTTATTATTAATGTTTGTATGGTTGGTTTTCAAACCATTTATTACAAGCAGCCAGTCAGTCACTCTCCATGCTCAAACACTCACTTCTATCTTGGCACACACGCACACGCACACACGCGCGCGCGCACACACACACACACACACACACACACACACACACACACACACACACACACACACACACACACACACACACACACACACACACACACACACACACACACACACACACACACACACACACACACACACACACACACACACTCACACAGAGGCAGTGGCTGTGGGCAAACCTGTTGGCTTTGTCGGCGGAAAGCAGCAGGTGAAGTAATAGCTGGTGTCAAGGTGTCGTGTTGCAGCTTGCATGGAGGAGACAGTTTCACACGAGGGAGAGAGAGAGAGAGAGAGAGAGAGAGAGAGAGAGAGAGAGAGAGAGAGAGGTAGTGGGTGCACAGGAGACAGAAAGGGGAGAGTGCAGGGGCGTCTTATAGGGTCCCAGGGGAAGGCTATTGCCACCCCCTAGCGTTCGAATTTAACCTCAAATTCTGTTCTTTTATCCATGTTTTCTCACTTACTGTACTTTACATGGGCACTGAGTGCATCTCAATCCACGCCCATCCATCGACATAGGTTTAGTGTTAGACACAGGGTTTCTTGTCTGCAACCATACACTGTCAACCTGGTATCCCTGTTTACGTGGTAACTGTTTTGGCCACGCTCTAGTTGCCCAAAAGACAACAAGTGGGAGGTGAACCTGTACAGGCCGGTTGTGAGGAGGAGTTAGTGAACCGAGGTGCACCGCGCAGGAAGTATAAGAGGAAGAAGACAGTGTCTATTTGTTGGTGATCTTATCGTGCGGTGAATCTTTGACGTGTAAAAACTAAGGCTCCTCTTTCCTGTTGGCGGTACGGCCTCATAGGGGCTCCACTCTGATGCAAATACTACTATCACAGTAAAGTCATCTGTGTTTAGTTGAACTCTGAGGGCTCTCTGGGTTAAATGAACTGCTGTGTACAACTCCATATACCTGTAGGCCAGGGTAGTTACACTTTCCATTAGTGCGTCATGTTCCATTTGACGCGTACAATTTGATATCTGTGTCGTTGCAATGCCAGAATTAGAGGTAGAATAGTGACACTCCAAGCAATATCAATGAAATGTATTGACATTTATTGAAGAATGTTCTGGCACAGGATGCAATCCTCTACGCCAGACTCAACACAATATTTACATTTTCTTTCTAATTGCGACTTTCACATTGAAATTACAAGCCAGCCCTATAATTGTACAAAAAGAAGATGGCCCAAAATCCATTCAAATCTTTTTGATAAAATTCTATAGGGTTACTGTGTCATTTTATTACATCAATATGTATTCAGAATATGTGTAACATACATATTCTATCCAAGTTCTATCCCATATATAGGAAGATTTAAGAATGACCTGAAATCATGGTTCCGTCTCAACACTAACTGCTCCTAGTTAGATCCCTACCCCGGATAGCCCACTCTGCATTGGATTCTTCTCTTAGGGTACCTCTTGTCTTGTCCTATATGTATTGCTTCCGACTTAATATATAAGGATTTTTTTTCTTTGTTTCATGATTGTTTGTACGTTTTGTTGCGTGTTGTTCTATGTCTCAAGGTGGACCACAATGGAAACAGGCCCTCGTCTTTTTCGTGTATAATCCACGTTGGCGTTTTCTAAATGGTGACATTGTTGTGATTCTTTTTTTAACTGCCAATAACGTATTCTATTCTATATTCTATATACCAGTGGTTTTCAACCCTTTTCATATCAAGGTCCATTATTTATTCAGCATTTGAGCCACGGACCACGCCTCTCAGACCCAAAACATAGAATATTTGGTTGTCGTTGGTTTTGTCCACAATTCCATGATGCTGTATTGATGTGGTACCATAGGAGAGATAACAGGCAAACGATCTCTAATTGTGTAGACTTGTTTTTTAAGTAATGCAGGTGTTTAACAATAATTTAACTCATGAGAGTGTAAAATTGTTTTCATTTTACACTCTCAAGAGTTAAAGATCTATAAGGGTCCATTTGGTTACCAACTCTCCATCATTTAGCTAGGGACTACCTGGAACCCCCTCAAGGACCACCGGTGGTCCCCGGACTACTGGTTGAGAACCACTGCTATATAGCTACTATCCCAGGATGAATGTAATGTAACACATACTAATTGAAACCATACCATAATGGCTGTGTACGTGTGTTTTTTGGCTCCGTGCAGAGAGGGCAAGGACTTACCAGAGGGTGTGATACCTCACCCTAATGGGACGCTGGAGTTTGGGCGGCCCCTGAGCCCGGCAGACGCTGGCATCTACAAATGCGAGGCGAAGAATGAAGTCGGGGTGGGGAAAGCAGAGACGGAGGTCACCGTGGCTGGTAGGTGACAGGCAGACATGACAACATGAGAACACGCCATAATGCTCTGTTTGCATAGTGTGTTGCGTATGTATTTATCTACTTACTTCACACGGCTAAGGTCCAGAGTGTTCACCCTGAGTGAGTGTGTAAAAAATATGTTTACACACCCAGAGTTAATTTGACACTCCATTAATTGCTGTGTACCTTTATCTATGTGCGTGCCAACTTAATATTTGATCTAGCCATACCCATTTACCTCCGTGCATACTTCCTAACCAGTTCCTACCTAAGTACACAGTAAAAACTTTTTAACTATGAGAGTGTACCCTTATGGGTCCATTTGTTTCCACTTGCACACATTTTAACACACTATTTTAGTGTATATCAACCCACCAACCTACCCATTAGTCCATCTCTTGTCATAATCTATTTATGTGTGTTAACAGATAATGAACATAATCTAATGTTGCTAATCCCAATGTTGACGTCCACATCATAGCACTGGACGGAATAATGTTACCCACTTCCTCCTGTCAACCAGCGCGCTACGAGCTTGTAGATCTGCTATTTCTTTTGAAAAATTGTGAACATTTGTGCAAATCTTTGAATATATATGTTTTTTATAGCAAACATTTTTAACTCAAATCTTTGCTTCTGGGGGATTCTACAATTTGTTTTTACTCTATTTGAGTTAAGAATGTATATAAATATTCAAAGATTTGCACACATTTTCACGATTTCTTTCTCAAAAATAGTAGATCTACAAGCTCTATGAGCTTGTATATCTACTATTTTAGAATAGCCGAATAAATCTAAAAATGACACAGATGCGTTCCCGGATTGAATGGGTCAAGTCCCAATCCAACTGCGAAGAACCTATAGGACATTATTCCCAGTCATTCCTATATAACCCGACCTCCTAAAGCCAGGTTATGATGTCTCCTCTTTTCTGTCTACATGTCCCCCCACAGAGCTGCCGCCCAGTAAACAGGAGACGATAATGGACAGTCTGATGATCATCATCATAGCGGCCGCAGCCGGCGGCCTCCTGCTCGTTATGCTCATCATCGTCATCGCCGTCACGTGCCACCACAAACGCAAGAACAAGAAACTCACCAGGGAGCTCACGGAGAAGAGGTACACTGCTTGCTTTCACTACCGCAGTGGTAGAAAAAGTGCTCACATTTCTTTACTTAAAAGTAGCAACGCCACAATATAAAAATACTCTGTTACATAAGTAAAAAGGTCTGTGTTCAAAATGTTACTTGTAAAAATACAAAAGTATTGGCATCTAAATGTACTTAAAGTACCAAAAGTAAAAGCACAGAATGTTTGAAAATAGCAGATCTACAAGCTCACAAGTGAGCTTGTAGATCAGCTATTTTCAAATAGCCTTTGTATAACATACTAACTAATAGGGCTTAAGTGGTTAATGTATGTTTTATAATATAATAATTTATATCCGCAATGTAACTAGAAGCTAAGTTTTCAAATAATTATAGTGGAGCAATACAATATTTGCCTCTGAGATGTAGTGGAATAGAAGTAAAAGTATTGAAAATTGGAAAAACTCCAGTAAAGTAAAAATCAAACCTGTACTTAATTACAGTACTTGAGTAAATGTACTTAATTACTTTACACCACTGCACCACTGCACAACCGCATAGCACCGTCTAATTTGACAGTTTTGTTCCTCGTCTCACATTTCGTTCTGCTTTTCTCTGTCTGTTTCCTCCTTTCTCCCAGGGAGGAGATAAGCACTCTGTCAAGACAAACGTCCTTCAGAAGAATTAACTCTGTCAGCACGGATGCCAGAGGAGTGGTTAGTGTTATTGCTTTATTCTGTTCACATTGCCCCTTCAACTGCATAGTATTTCGCTTACAGTACAGTTTAAAGCTGCAATTAATTTCCTAACCGGGATTCGAACCCGGGACTCCCGCATTAGGAGCTCTTGCTTGGCCAGGGGACATAATGGCGCTTATGAGCTTCAGGTAGAGCTACTTGTCGACCAGCAGGTGTCAACACCATGGTCTGAATGTCTCAATGGAAGAATAGGGAGAGACCACATCCAAACACTGCAGATGTGCTAGCTAGTTATTTTTGTATTAAAGGTGCTGTGAATGATATTGTTTGTTTAAAGCAAAATGTTTTATTGTTAAAACAAATCTATATCCAATAATAATCACTGCTATGGAGTCAGTAACAGGGGTCTCCCTGTCTCTCCAGCACTTTAGTAAACAAAGGAGAAAATACATTTTCAGATGGGTCACTAATTTCATCCAGTCAGGAGAGAGAACCCATTTACAGGCTTCAATTTCATAGTGTTCCAATTCCAATGTTGTCTTTTTTGTTTCATCACTTCCAATTTCACTCATTTATTATGTATCCTGTATGAGGTCTCTCTCCCGATTGGATGAAATTCATATCCCCACCTGAAGATGTATTTTCTGTTGTTTACTAAAGAGTTTGAGCGACGGGGAGACGCCTGTTACTGTACAAACACTCTATAGCAATAATTACTATGGGAATAGAGAGCTATTTAACCCTTATTGTAACATAAACAATATCACTTACTCCCCCCAAAAATATTTAATTCATTAAAATAAGTTCCAGATTGCAGCTATAAATCTCCATTTAGACATGCATCATCACAGTCTGTAGTAAGTCATTGAGGCCATGAATGCAAATGTACCAAATGTCATATTTGAAGAGCTGATCTGGTGTCCATCACTTTCATTCAAGCGGAATAAGACTTCAATGTTTCTCCCTGTCAGTCCCACGGACGAGCCGCTGACTCTAGTCTTTTCCTTGCAGATGGAGGAAAACATTCCTCTGAGAGTGGAGGGAACCCTGCGGACCAGCCTGTCTTCCCTTGGGGTCAGTCTACGAGTCTGTCTATCACTGCCTGTGCATGCGGGGCCGGGTTCGCCAACTGAGGCTTTAGTGGCCAGATGCCAGGAGGCTGCGTTCTGAGCTCCGCAGGCAACTCTCTCAGCATTTGTAATAATATAAATGTAGTGCATTTCACATAAACAATAACAATGATATCCTTTAAATGTAGAGCATTTCACATAACGATAACAATAATGCTTGATTTATCATTGGGTAGCTGTGCAATGCTTTCCTCTCCTCTGTGGGTGTTGTTGCCTCAAGGATGTTGATTAATTACTCCAAGCAAAACAGATGCATGTTTTCATAGACGTTATTATGAGCTACATGATTCCCATAAAGGAGCTGGCATACAGAACTCCTTTACTGTTTATTGATGAGGTTGTTTGCAGGGTTGGGAAATGATGTGACCTAATAATAATACAATCTGATTACTTGAAGTACTTTGGATCTCTCAAACAATCAATGCAAATACGCTGTTAAAGGAAGTAATTCAAAGGTTAAACCTAATTACTGATTAGGTTACTGATTACAATTACGTGCAGATAATGAATCGCAGATCAATATTTTTTCATGTAATCCTCCCAACCCTGGTTGTTTGGACACAATCAATGCAGTTTCTCTCCATTTTAACATGGCCTCTGCAGTTACTAACACAAACGCCAGGACAGTATGTCATCACTTGTCACAGCTCTGTTCACCTCTCACTGGTTTGGGATCCACAAAGTGACAGTGATTTTGTGCATGCTGTACATTTTGTCTAGCCTATCAGCGGTTCTCAAATTGGGTTTGAGGGACCCTCAGGGTTCCTTGGGGGGGGGGTTCCAAATGGACCCTCACAGGTCTGTAACTCTGAGAGTGTTCAAATGGATATTGTACACTCTCAGAGTTCTGGGAGTCTTTGAAATTAAAACGTTTGCGAACCACTGGTCTGTAGTTAACCACTTAAACCCCAGCATCCAGCGACAGCTTTCCCCACAATGACAGAAAAGACGCTAGAATTGACTATTGAGCCCTGAGGGACTCCAGTTACCCTTATGGGGTTTAAGCAAGCCCCCAGAGCCATGGTAAAACAGTGAAGTGGCCGTCGCCTGGTGGTCAAATCTGGGATTGTAATACTTCCGCATTTAAAGCGCCACTGTGCATGCTTCAACCTTTTGATACCCTCGTGCGCCTGCTCGGTGCTAAAAGACTTTCGCACTTGGGCCTTGATTTGGTGCCCAAATGCGGAAGTAGAGCGTTCTTCCGGGTGCTTCAAACGCCAGTGAGCAACTTTCATTCAAATGAATAGATGGGGCAGTCCGCCCTCTAGATATATTATAACATATGGGTTTAAGTTGTTAATTATTTCTCTCTTGCTGCCATGTTGTTCCCTTTTGCCGATATAGGAGCAGGCTCGCTGCCGAGACAGCCGCTCCACTCTCTCGTGCGGGCACGGCGGAGGAGGGGGCGGGGCGATGCTCGACTACCTGGGCCGACCTGTTATCCACAACGGCTCACGGAGGGGGAGAAACAGGGCCATGGAGAGGGAAGAGGAGAGCCGACTCAGAGTGGAGTCATTCGTGCGCAACAGCACTATGTCACTGGTAAGTGTCTAAGAAACTGTGTTAGGCATGTCAGTGCTTGAACATTGCCATAGACAGAAACCTTTCACTTTGAATCATTATGCATACTTCCATGCACACTTCACCTACTTTTCCCAGCAGGAGAACCGCCTCCACCCGCCTCTCATGCCAACTCCCTTCCCGGTGGTGCACTCCACCGAGCTGCTGAGGCCCCTGAACGGCAGCCCGTTGGTCCCCATGGAGGGGAGTGTCCTGCGGCCAGGGAGCATCAACAGGATCCACCAGAGCTCTCCGCTCAGCTCCGCCTACCGTCCCGCGACGGACGAGGAGGACGACGACGACGAGGAGGACGAGGGCCTGGGGGGCCTGACGTCGCCCGCGAGCCAGGGACGCCACGACGACCAGAGCAGCGACACCAACAGCCAGATGTCCGACGCGCTCAACCCCCGCTTTCAGCCGCCCAACGGCATCCTGAGGCCCAAGCCCCGGCCGAGCCCCATCGCCGTCAGTCCCCACGCATCCCTCATCCACAAGGCTCAGATTGTTTAGCCGAACGGCCAGTAGAAGCAGATGTGAGACTTTGGGGGGTGGGCGGGGTTCAAGCAATAGGCATAGTCACTGCCAAGGGGGGCCAGCCTGCCTGGCATACCTGGTGGTTATTCATAGTAACTGTATGACGCTTTGTGGTCCACTATGAGAACTTAAAAGGCCTCAAATATGCTGCTGCTCACGGCCAATGTGCTGTTAATGCCTCCTCCAGTTAAACTGCACGTTAAAGGGGCCGGATCCCTCACTCAGCAGGATGTGTGTGCTGGTGGAACTGGTCGGGTGTGTGACTTGTCCGAACCAACCACACTACTATGCTCTCCTCTCTCACTACACCTGCAGCTTTCACACATACCTCCTCCTCCTCCATACCTCCACCGTGGCCCCTTTCTCCCTCTCCTGTGCATTAGCCCCGAGCACTCAGACAGTTCTTATCTGATAGGCTAAACAAAAAAGACTTCCTCTTCCCTGCCAGGACATGACTTAATATGTGCCAACTGCGCACATTCATTTGTCCGCATGTAAATTTGTACACTATGCAAATATAAGCAATTTGAATGTCACTGTTTTATGATTTACAATGTTGATAAGGATTTATTCTCCTTTTTTATTTTTTTTTATTTTTACTGCAACATTCTTTTACAGTATATATGTATATATCTGCATCACTTAATATATTTATGTGAATATCTTTTCATATCTGGACTCTACTGGTTTGGAGAACATACACTAAAAGGGCAAGTTGGAGTCGGAAACATGCTTGGATATCTTTGTTTTGAAAATATTCCTCAGGACAGGGACATATTTTTTATACTGAGGGCAAACATGACCACTACTCTAATGTATTCGTAGTATTGTTCTCTAGCATAACTTGGGAAATGCAATGTGCCAAAGCAGAAAAGGTTGAGAAAAGAACTTTGCTTTCTAAGCAATTATGAAGTATTATTGTGGTTTTCAACACACGTGTATTGCAATGCCCATGTTGCTCCTCTTATGTGTATAACCTTCTTGTTATGTTTCAGGGATATGCCTTAATACCGTCTCATTTAGAGATTAAATTGCAAGAATGTTGTTTCATCCCACAGTCAAGGTTCACTAAAAGGCTATAGCAATTTCCCATGTATCACCAAACTAGTGAGCTGAATCAGATGAATGTAGTTAAACGGTGCATTTATATAGCTCGTAGGCTTATGGACTTGTAGACAGTGCCCCCTAGTGTACACTACTGGAAGGTGCATAGACTGGATGGCACCTCTGTACAACCTACCAGATTCAAGATCAAGAGGTGTTACTCGTCACATGCTCATACATGTACTGTATGTGCAGTGAAATGTTGCTGTGGCAGACTCTGCCACTGCCATACTGCGCTAACAATGTCCAGCATACAGTATAGAATACAAGATAATACAAAATAATAAAGTAAGGTATAGTGATACTACAATGAAAGCTGTTACGTTCCACTGTGCTCTTAGTGGCCTTGTTTTACAGTACAAATGCAGCATTCTTTGGAGGTACGTGGGTATGTGTGGGTTTTTATTTGTTTAAATGAACTTTGAGGGTATTAATATGCTCTATTTTCACACATCAGTGAAAGTAGTTTTCCTTAACAAGAAAATAAATGTTTGTGCCGTCTAGTATTAAGAGCCGTCTATTGTTATATGTCTTTTTTAACGGCAACACTGTAAAATAAAATCCAAGGCCAAAGAGTGACTGCAAAAGACATAATTTGTTGCGGATAGAGATACATATTAGATATCATTACATTTCTGGCCATGAAGGCCTCGTACCTTACTGGTATGGTGCTTTGAAACAGTACCATTATAATACTGTGTGTGTGTGTGTGTGTGTGTGTGCACGCTCGCGCAAGTGGGATTAGTAGCCTATGTCTGTGAATTTACCCTGAATTATAGAATGTATTATGTCAAGCAGAAGCCTTCTGCTTGATGTAATTACTTCTATAATGGAGGAGGAAACGTGAGGCTTGGACACTGTGAGGGCTGCTTTTGGAAACATGGGGATGTACAGTGGGAAGGAAGGTACTGTTAATTAACATTTCAGCTAACAGAAATGTGATGTTCTCTGAAGTGCTAGACGCTGTCTAAGCAGCATCCTGAACTATGCAGAAACCAGTACAATCACAGTGCAAAGCTGTGATGGATTTTGTCTTCCCTTATGCCAGGTCAAAAGGTCACTATCTGATCAGGAATACCAAAACGCTCGCCCCAAAACACATTCGCCCCGGGGCAAATCCGGTGACCTCGGATTGATTGATTGATTGAATACTTTATTAGCAGTTTGCAAAAAAAAAGCACAGGAAAGTAGGCTACAGTTCAATACAAGGTCAGCTAACAGGATTTAAAACCCAAGAAAGCCTATGGCTTGTTTCCATTGGGGTCCTTTGAACTCAATTCATAGGGAACGGTGGCGACCTGGTATTGCTAAACGTAACCTCAGTAAAACTATGCCTAAACTTAACCTTATTCCTAAACGTAACCTCAGTAAAACTATGCCTAAACCTAACCTTATTCCTAAACGTAACCTTAGTAAAACTATGCCTAAACCTAACCTTATTCCTAAACGTAACCTCAGTAAAACTATGCCTAAACCTAACCTTATTCCTAAACGTAACCTCAGTAAAACTATGCCTAAACCTAACCTTATTCCTAAACGTAACCTTAGTAAAACTATGCCTAAACCTAACCTTATTCCTAAACATAACCTCAGTAAACTATGCCTAAACCTAACCTTATTCCTAAACGTAACCTCAGTAAAACTATGCCTAAACCTAACCTTATTCCTAAACTAAAAAAAGGGGGTCGAGCGAGCGTGTTTTGGAGTGAGTCTTCTGGTTACCCTGATGAGTGGGCACTGCAGCAGTGGTGGAAAAAGTACTACATGTTTTTCCTTAAGTCAAAGTATCAATACTGCAATGTATACTCTGTTACAAGTAAAAGTCCGGAATTCAAAATGTATTGGTATCAAAATGTACTTAAGGTACCAAAAGTAGAAAGTACTCATTATGCAGAATGTCCCATTTCACACGTTTTCAAATGTATAAAAATCTTTTGAAAATAGCAGATCAACAAGCTCACAATGCGTCGCATCGCGATGCATTGTGAGCTTTAGATCGGCTATTTTTAAATGGCCAAATGTTGTAATAATAATCAAAATCTACAAAGTAACTAGTAACTAAAGTTTTCAAATAATTGTAGTGGAGTAAAAGTACGATATTTGCCTCTGGGGTGTAGTGGAGTAGAAGTAAAAGTACCTCAAAATTGTCCTTAAGTACAGGACTTGAGTATGTTTAGTTACTTTACACCACTGCTGGGCAGGCAGTACCCAAGACCCAACAGCGGGGGCAGCAGCAACGCGCCAACGGTATGTGCCCAGAAATCCGAGAAGATGAAGAAGAAGAAGCAGCAGTAGACGGACCGGAAACAGAATAGTTGTTCACCTAGTCTCGCGAGACTATTGTTCATCCAACAGCTAAGATGGCGGAGGAGCAGCAGGAAGCATCACATCAGGTGGAGCTGGAGGGTGAGTTATAAACAACAACACAACACCGACGTCTAAACAACACACCGTACAGGTTGTGTTATTGTGTGTTTCTCTGCGATCAAAGCCCCATGGTGACGGTTACCGTGGCTGGTCGCCATGGTAACTGTCTCTGCGTCCCTTTAATCTAAAAGAGAAACCCGGTGATAAACATGCAGTGATCAGAGGCAGTGGTTGCCATGTCTGCTTGTTATAAGAGACTTTGGGGGTTGCTTTTTATTCTGTGAAGTAGCTTGTAATTTTTTTTGTGGGGGGGGGGGGGGGGGGGGCTTGTTTCTCAGTGGTGGAAAGTACATTTGCTCAAGTCCTGTACTTAAGTACAATTTTGAGGTGTTTAGCTTTACTTGAGTGTTTCCAATGTTCAGTACTTTAACTTCTGCTCCACTACATCTCAGAGGCAAATGTTGTACTTTTACTCCACTATCTGAGATCTGCTGTTTTCAAAAGATGTTTATACATTTGAAAACTTGAAATGGGACGTTTTGCATATTGAGTACTTTTACTTTTGGTACTTGAAGTACATTTTGATGCCAATACTTTTTGTACTTTTACTCAAGCACATTTTGAATTCTGGACTTTTACTTGTAACAGAGTATTTCTATATTGCTGTATTGGTACTTACCCCCCCATCTGGAAATGTGCTGTACCAGGGAGCCCTGTACCAGATATCTGTTGTTAGAATGTTTCATAATCAGAAGAAACAGCTTTATTGTCACATCATCAGGTTTACACAGAAGTAGCTGTAGTATACAACCCTCGTAGACGTATTTACGATTCTGACGTTTAGCGTCAGAATCGTAAATACGTCTACGAGGGTTGTATACTACAGCTAATACAGAAGTAAAAAAGTGGGTGAAATTTGTTTTCGTGGATAGTTCCCATCGCATTGTTGTTTCCATAGAAAAAAAAGATAAAAGAAAGGGAAGAAGTAGGGGGGGGGGGGCAAGGGGGAAACTAAGGGGATCAATCAAAGTAAACAAACAAATTATCTACATTGAAAAACCAAAGATCTTCCAAATATTCCACATTTTATTTCAAGATTTTTTGAAAATAGCAGAGCTACTAGCTCACAACGCTGTGAACTTGTACAGTATATAGAGGCCTACAGTATATAGGATTAAAGTGCTCGTGATGGCCCAGTGGTTGCTTCTTTTGGGCTTGTTCTCGCAGACCTGGCTGCTTAATATCTCTCACACGATCTGGCAACACTGGGGCCAGAGCTAGCTGCTAGGCTAGCAGGCTAACATGCTAACGGAGCTACTGGCTACACAAAGGAGGATAAAACGTCCCTGATTAAACGACATGAAGGTGTTTTTCGTGCTCTTTGGGGATGTTTAACAGAATTGCCCCAAAGACACGTTAACGTCTGGTTCCCCAGAAGGTTTATATGGACGTCAAAACGCATTATTACTCTACTCAATGTTTTTGTTTTCCTTTTCACTGCAGAGCTTACGCTCCACAGACCTTTAAATCATATAGAAACCTTAGACAATAACAACAAGGCACACATTTAACTTGTGTAGTAAGAACAAAGACAATGCAACAAGGGTTAACTTGTTTTAATATAGCAGACAAGTAACTTTTGTCAAAAACAACTTTTAAAAAAAATCAAAACACTGTCAAAACAAACATATAACTAGGCCAGGGGTCTTCAACGTTTTTCAGCCCAAGGACCCCCTAGCTGAGAGAGAGACGAAGCAGGGACCCCCACAACATTTCATAAAATTTTGTGTTGCAGATTCAACTTTTTTCAGATTTCATAGATAGCTTCACTGACAATCATCAGTGTTATGTACATTGATGTTTTTTTTGTTCATTTCAGACATGTAACCACTTAAACCTTCAATACTTGGTACTTGATTTGCTCCTTTTCCCCACTACAAAACTCTTTGCCGAAAATAGCCGATCTACAAGCTCACATGCGTGAGGCGTTGTCGGCTTGTAGATCTGCTATTTTCGGCTAATGTTCCTCAGAATAGAGATACTAGGGTTCTAGTATTCTAGTTCTAAAAACATCCTATCACAAAGATTTTCCGGACCCCCTGGAGTAACTCTGAGGACCCCCTAGGGGTCCCGGACCCCCTGTTGAACACACACACACACACACACACACACACACACACACACACACACACACACACACCCCTACATACATAGGCATGTGTATACTATATATGTCATGCAGGTTATTAACTTGCATTAAACAGCAGACAGTTCGTCTTATTCCATTGAACCCTCAACATTAGTTACTGATATTCACTGTCTTCTACAAAATGGAGGTTTTGATGAAAAGGGTATGTAACACTTTGTAATGTGAGCTCTAATATTGATTGTTGTCTCAGATAATCAATAAGGTAATGTCTCACGTTACCAGTCGGCTTTAGCTGAGCTTTGTCATGCAGCCGTGAATGTTTAAAATACAGTATTGCAGATTAGCCGTGAAAGTGGCCTTTCAGTCTTCTTCTTCTTCGTGTCGCATCTCTGTCATTGTAAGATTTCTTTAGGATATTTTTGAAACATTTTGAAAATGTGTGCAAATCTTTGAATATATTGTTTTAAAGCGAACATTTTCAATTCAAATCTTTGCTTATGGGGGTCCCTGGAACAAAATATTTTGAGATGGGGGTCGGCGGCCAAATACATATCATTTTGGGGGTCCTTGACATGAAAAAGTTTTACGACCACTGATATAGAAACACACGTTTTTCAGAAACCTGTTGGGATTTAGAAGACATTTGTAGAATCGGCTTCAGGTCTGAATGGGTTAATTTACTGTTCCCATTTCTCTCTGCCAGCAGGAGTTAACTGCCTTGCATATGATGAGGCCATTATTGCTCAGCAGGACAGAATTCAGCAAGAGGTGAGAGCTGTCTTATTTATCGATGCCAAATGGAATTGTTTACAGACGAAGATGTCCGGCTTTTATACCACTAATAATCTCCATACATGCTTTTTGTGTGTGCCTGTGTCCAGATTGCCACCAGTAATCCTTTAGTGTCTGCTAGACACGAACTGTCAGTGCTGCAGTCAGAGTACGCTCAGGATGATACCATTTACCAGCTCAAGATCAAGGTCAGTCTAACCACACCGAATGCTTTCACACTGACTGCGTTTACGTGGACAATATTTATTAATTCAGAATGAACTAATTCCGAACAGAGATTCCTACCCAACTGTTAACATGGAATCTGAATAAAAGTATTCCTCGTTTACGCGACCCAAAGCAGTCATTCGGAATATAACTTTTTGACATGCGCAAAGTGGTTCCTACCTATGCCCGGGCATGGACCAGGGGCCTCCCCCGGCTCCACTACCCGGGGCAGAGCTTCCTCTGATGGGCATGGGGAGGAGGCAATATCCCCCGTGTGCCTCCGCGGCGAAGGTTTGTCGGCCGTAGGCAGGCCGGGAAGTGACGCACCGACTCGGGCTGCGTAAGCCCTGATCGGAGCCGTCCAACCCTGTGTTTCTTTGTTATCGCCATTTTAATGCGAAAGTAGCAGATCTACAAGTTCAGACCAGTTTTCTTTTGTATTGGTACCAGACAGTACCACCATGTTTCTTTCATTATGTCACCTGCTCCAGCGCTACGGCTGTCAACTAATATTCTATATTGGAATATTCCTTCGAATATTAGAAATAAAAGAAGGTTTGACCTTAAAAAGTTATTCTGCCTTGTGAGTTCTCGTGAGACTTAGGGCACCTGAAACCTTACACAGCATCTGGTCTCGTGAGATTGCATCAGCGTGAGCTCTGAGCAAGCCGCTTCAAGTCAAACTTGTCGTACAACGGTGTTGCGCACCGAACACGAACCGATCTACAATACCAACGCGGCACAAATGCAACGCTTTGTGGTCTTGTAGCTGACCACTGGCGTGTACATGAGCATTTTTATTCTGTTGTTGCTGCGCTTTAGATGGGCATCTCTCGGTTATGCGTCCAAGAGATATTCGATGGATAGATGCGGACATCTCTCTTCTCTGTGGTGGTGGTCTCGTTCTTTTGCCAGCTGCTGGTGCTCGATTTCATAGTTATCCTCAGATGACTGGGAGGGTGTGTGCTCTGCTGAGCTCGGTGCATTGCTAGACGGGTTTCGAATAGCCTCCCACGCACGGGAGTCAGTGTATTTTTGCCATTTTGGTTTGATGCTCTGTCAGAAATAATCTACCTGGGATTGAGATGTAAGACAGCTAGTACGAATGCATGTGTAAGCAGCGTCCTTTTAGTCAATGAACTAATCACTTTGCAAAGGGGCTGTCAATTTGTTCTACGTCCAGCATACATTTGAACCATGCATCGTACAAGTCACATGTGCTGAGCTGGTCCGACTGGATTGCTCAAACACACCAGGGTTGATACAATGATGACAAAAACTAACCTTACATCACCTACAGCATACGAATCCAGTGGCTTCCTTGAAAATCAAACAAACCACAATATTCTTTGGAATATGGTCGGCACTCTGCAGTATGTCAAGTAAACCATGAGCCATAGTGAATGGGCAAAAAAAATCGTGGTCCTTTAAATGTTTGACGCTGAGGAAGGCCTGCGGGCCAAATCATCCGTCGTGTGTGATCTGCTGTGCTGGGGCATTTGACTAAATAAACAAGAAATCCTAAAA
This sequence comes from Gymnoscopelus microlampas, assembly GCF_963454915.1. NCBI lineage: Eukaryota > Metazoa > Chordata > Actinopteri > Myctophiformes > Myctophidae > Gymnoscopelus > Gymnoscopelus microlampas. Next base: position 32,046,514 of record NC_139956.1, on the reverse strand, counting down.
GGACCAAGTGAGTGCTGGTGATCTTTTCTAAGATACTATTTCTGCCAGAGCCGTGCACCCGATACACGCGAACTGTGAACTATTCTTTTTTCTCTTTTTCCAAGTTATGCGTTAAATGTTTATAATGTTTATTTACTGCAAAGGTCTTATATGGTTGAATCATTTTAGAATCATCTGCTTGTTTGTTGCTTTTAATCAGGACCTACACAAAAAATATTCCTACATTCGGAAGACGCGGCCAGATGGGAACTGCTTCTACAGAGCCTTTGGCTTCTCACATCTCGAGTCCCTGCTGGAAGACAGCAAAGAACTTCAAAGGTGAATGTTTTGAGAGTTCCACCAGAGGATGTTCTCTTCTCAAGCCTTATAAGTCCACAATCTTATGTTTGTTATTTCAGACTTGTCCCCAACCCTAGCCACTTATGTCTCGTACCAGACTTGGCCAGTAATCTGCATTTATTTACATTTTGTGTCTTAACTCGTTGGCACAACATAAAATAAGGTAGAACCACTTTTAATATCTGGCTCAAATTCAACCAATACAGCAACTAGTTGGCAGAATAAAGATGCCGTTAAGATCTATTGATGGATAGTTGCATTGTCTCCTCAGGTTCAAAGCAGTGGCAGCTAAAAGCAAACTGGACCTGGTTAATGAGGGCTTCACTGAGTTTACCATTGAAGACTTCCACAACACTGTGAGTTCACTGCCTCTGTACCAAGACATGTTGTCGTGGCCACCGTTTCAGTGCAATCAGTCCAGAAGAGGGACACACATCCTGTGGTTTAAATGACCACAGGATGAATTTTAAATGGTTACTGTCCCTATCATAGCAGGGTTTGAAACACACTTTTTTCTTGCTAGCACTGGTGCTCCCAACTCAAAACGTTTGGAGCACCCACCAAAATGTAAGAAGTACTGGCAATAATGTTTGTATATATGTGATACATTTTATTGATTAAAAAAACGACACCATAACAGTACATTTTACAACTAACATCAAATGGGAAAAGTCGCTTTGAAAATGCATGGGGCTTTATGCAGTATCCTGGTCATTAAAAATATGGTCCCCTGACTATCTGCCCCTATTCAATCTATCTCTTCAATGAGACTGAGGCATCGAGTAGGACCCTGTAATACTGTTTTCTTTTTGTGCTTCTGTGCAAACGGAAGAATAAAAATAAAATGATATACAGTGTGCCTCTGTAGAAATGTTATGACAAAAGAGAATGAACGTTGAATGAACCCTGGAGGGTATTGGAGGGTATTATACGTTGTTACATTGTATCTACTCGCACAGTCAAGTTGAGTATTGTCATCTATTTTTTTTTGCAATAGGCTACATGTTGATTCTGAATCTGAATATTGTTATCTGAATCTTTGAATTAATACTCAGTTGTCGCACTACAACCCTATGACTCTTCTGACGTCTCTACCTTAGACACACAGAGGCTACATGCATGCACAAGCACACACACAGAGCAAGCACCCCCCCCCCCCCCCCCCCCCTCAGCAAGTGACTCACAACATACAGCGCTGGGCGGCATCTCTTCTCCGTTATGAGTGGCTAATTTAGTCGTTATGCCTATTAATTCCTCCCTCCGCTGTTGTATCCTATTGGCTCACCTGCCGATGAGGAAAGGAGGATGTAGCGCCTCCGTCCTACTCCTCCCGTTTAGCATCCCCCCCCCCCCCCCAACAGCCCGTAGGAGTACATGCAGTGACAAATATCCCACTTCCCGCCCGGCTTCCCTCCCACGTACATGGCCGATTGTGTTCATTTTAGACTACTTTTCCCCTGCACCAGCCGAGCGCCAACATCCACGTTTTATTTTTAGTTTAGTTTATTTGACTGTATAATAGTTCACTAGATATATATTTTTTCACTGTTGGATACTTGTTAGTTTACTCTGCCAACTGTGACTAGTATCATCTTCTGCTTGTATTATGGTAATGTTAAGCTGTGTGCAGTGGCGGAACAACTCAAAGCCGGGCCGGGAGGCACAGCACAGTGATCAGGCCCCCCCTGCGCATGCACGCACGCGCACGTACATGCGTGGAAACCCTGTGAAAAATGTGCGGGTTTTGGGCGGATTCGGTCACTTTTTGGGGGTCTTTTTGTCACTTTATTTCGGTTTTAGGGTTAGGTTAGGGTTATGTTGTTTAATTCTTATTTTTGCCTGATTTTACCGATTTCTTATCTGACGGCCCGGGCCCTCCAGGGTCGCGGGCCGGGAGGCGGCCGCCTCCCTGGCCTCCCCGGACGCTCCGCCACTGGCTGTGTGAATCTTTTCAAAGCAATTGGCAGTGGTAGCATGCTTTACAGCTTTACCACCCATTGATTATTATAACACAACTTAATGCCGATGCTCAGTGCTCTTGTTTCCTTTCACCCTGACAGTTTATGGACCTGATAGAGCTGTGTGAGAAACAGCCGAGTCTCCAGGAGATTCTTGGCTCCTTCAACGATCAGAACGTGTCGGACTATTTGGTCGTGTACCTGCGACTGCTCACGTCGGGCTACCTTCAGCGAGAACACGCCTTCTTCCAGCACTTCATAGAGGGAGGGCGCTCCGTCAAGGAGTTCTGCCAGCAGGTGGGTTCTCCTTTTCACAATGCATTTAATCAAAACTGGTATTGGGGGGGGAAAACAAGTATTGTTCAGGAACCCGTATTGAAGTCTAGGTATCTGTATTGATACCCAGACTCAGTAAGGGCGTAGTAATGACGCACACTGTACTTCTACTGCTGTGCTGACTGATATTCCCGTGCAGAAATGGCTTTGGCCAGGCAGCCACATTAGAAGACCAATCAGTTATGCCTTCATTGCCTTGATCTGGTAAATTATTTGAATGTTGCTTTGAGGTGGCATTTCCCTTCAACCATGTGAACCCTACCATCCCTATTCTGGGCATGTCATAAATAGGCGAACATTAAACGCATTGCGATTTGTCATTAACTTTGGCTATTTCCAGCGAAGAGATTCGGTGGGTAACCGGAAGGCTCGCCTCATAACACACCATTTTTTCGTGGACCACTCGCCCCATTTGTTTTACTTAAGTTAAGGTTAGGTTTAGGCATAGTTTTACTGAGGTTACGTTTAGGAATAAGGTTAGGTTCAGGCATAGTTTTACTGAGGTTAGGTTTAGGAATACGGTTAGGTTCAGGCATCATTTTTTACTGAGGTTAGGTTTAGGAATAAGGTTAGGCTTAGGCATAGTTTTACTGAGGTTAAGTTTAGGAATAAGGTTAGGCTTAGGCATAGTTTTACTGAGGTTAGGTTTAGGAATACGGATAGGTTCAGGCATTGTTTTACTGAGGTTAGGTTTAGGAATACGGTTAGGTTCAGGCATAGTTTTACTGAGGTTAAGATTAGGAATAAGGTTAGGTTTAGGCACAGTTTTACTGAGGTTAGGTTTAGGAATAAGGTTAGGCTTAGGCATAGTTTTACTGAGGTTACGTTTAGAAATACCTGGTGGCGATCGTTCCGAGGATTTGAGCGTGTTTTGGGGCGAGCGTCCTTGTATTCATTCGGTGTATTGGACCCGTAGGGATTCCGGTAAACGGAAGTATATAGAGTGTCATGTGGTTGAGCCCTTTTCAAATAAGAGTCCAAAGGGAAACATGCACATCCCAACAAAAATGTACAGGTGCTGAACAACAAATACGTACACTGTGGAGAAGGAAGGGAAGTCCGCACACAGCGTCTTAGCTCCCAGTAGAAAAATGTATTGGCTTGGCAACGTTTCAACCCAAGCGGGTCTTCATCAAGCCCTTTTTAATCCATTCAATCCGGGAACTCATCTGTGTCATTTTAGATTTGAGCTATAATCATTATTGTATACTTTGGCTATTCAAAAATATCAGATATACAAGCTCATAGCGCGGCACCGAGTGCCGCGCTATGAGCTTGTAGATCTGCTATTTTTTGAAAAATCGTGAAAATGTGTGCAAATCTTTGAATATATATATTTTTAAAGCGAATATTTGTAACTCAAATCTTTGCTTCTGGGGGTCCCTGAAACTAAATATGTTTTGATGGGGGGTCTGCGGCTAAATACATAACATTTTGGGGGTCCTTGACAGGACAAAGTTAGAGAACCACCGGTATATAGGGTTCATGTGATTTAAGCCCTTTTCATGCACACCCATCATAAAACAAACTAAGTGCCCTTTCTCTTCCCCATCTTTCCTACCCCCGCCCCACCCCCCCACCAGGAGGTAGAGCCAATGTCTAAAGAGAGCGACCACATTCACATCATCGCCTTGGCCCAGGCCCTCAACGTCTCCATCCTGGTGGAGTACATGGACAGGGGCGAGGGGGGAACGGTCAATCACCACGTTTTCCCCGAGGGCAGCGAACCACGCGTTTTCCTCCTCTACAGACCCGGCCATTATGACATCTTATACAAATAACAGGGAAAACCGCTGGCCCTCGACTTGCCCACCAATCGACTCTCCTCATCCACCCACCCCCCCCTCCTCCACCACTGTAGACGACAACAGTGGGTTAAAAAAAAAGAAAAGAAAACAGCCACGTTTACGATGCATATATCTGTGTACGAAGATTACACTTATTTGAGAGGAAGAACTAATATGTAAAAACAATGATACGTACCTCCCTTATCCCTCACTCCAAGTTTTTCTTTCCCCAAATCATTACAAAAATGGTTAATTAAAAAAAATTAAAAGAAATACAAAAAAAATCTTTGGAAGAATAGAAGTGACTCCAGGCATTTAGAGTTGTACAGGTTTTTTTTTCTTTTGTGGTTGTAAATGTTATCTACTTGCTTTTTTGTTGGATTATTTTCCTTTGTTACACTGCGTTTCATTGAGTTTTATTAAAGGGATTTACATCTTAATTTTTGTGTGAAGTTGCCTCATTTAAAATAAGTTGTCATCAAAAGCTATACTAATGATTCATTCACTGAACATTCCATGTACTGCCAGTATTTGACTGAATTTATAAACTAATAAACACAGAATTATGGGCACTTATCACTAAGAAGAAAAATGGCTGCTATCGAAAATGTGGAAATCAAACTAAGTGGACAAAGAAAGTAACTGACCATGCTGCAGTTGTGCAGCCAAGATGTAACTATAACAATTCACCAGTAGATGGCGCAGGGGGACCATTGAAGAATGTGTTCAAGCAAGTCGGTGTAAGAGTAGAGCAGTGGTTCTCAACCTTTTCAGGCCGTGACCCCCCCAAAATAGTCATCATTTTTAATAATTTGAACTGGAGACCCCCCACCCTCACAAAAAAGAATCATGTGGGGACCCCCAGGGGGTCCTGACCCAAAGGTTGAGAACCACTGGACGAGTAGATATCTCATAGCCCGGAGGAACAACTAGTTTTTGCCAATAATACATTTTACTTTGCACTTTCAATCATTACCTCTTAAAAGGCTAAACTAACAGGCTACTGCAGTATCATACATTTGGACAATGTCATCGCCTCAAAATTCTGTATAGTAATCGTATAACAAATCTACTATCACTATTTACTATGCCAGTGGTGCTCAACCTTTTCAGGCCGAGACCCCCCCCCCCCAAATAATTATATTTGAACTAGGGGCCCCCCAAAATAGTCATATTTGAATTGGGGATGACAACCCCAAAATAATCATATTTTAATTGGGGACCCCCCACCCTGAAAAGCACTTGGAATGTATAAGTTGAGGCATTACATTTAGTTTGACTCGGGTCCATAAATAAATATTGTGAGCCGATTGTTGATTACTTTTGATGCAGTAATTCATTTTCTTGTCTTTATTTAGGCTTTTTCATTTTTTGAGGTATTAAAAAGGTCTTAAAAGGCTTAAAATGTTCACTGTACTGTCCCCCCCCCCCGGTTGAGAACCACTGTACTATGCTACAACTGTTGCTTTGGCAACCAATTTAGCCAATCACAGGCCGGCCGGCTATACAGGCTATGGGATCTCAACTTGTCAAGGGCAGCAAGCATGTCTCTCTTCTCACTCAAGCTGTCATGTCTGAACAGACATGTATGGAAAGCTGTGACAGTGGCGTCATGTATACGGCACCATTCTTCTTCTCTTATAGGTACGTTTGAATGTAGTTTCAGTAAGTTTACCCACTTGAGTGCAATCACAAACACAACATGCATCAGCTAGCTAACATTAGCTACTGTAGTAGCCTTGGCTTGGTACAAGACTGTCATAGATTATATGACAGTCTTGGATGATCTTCAAAATAGTGTTTGCACTTTCTCCCTTTTTGGCCCGTACATCTACATTAACGTTCAGATTTCAAATCTAAAGAGCTTAAACCATGGCCACGGATGTTACAATTATGTACGGTCCCTCAGAAGTACCCGTATCATCCGTAATGTTCAATTAAAAAACATTTTAATCTGATTGGTGGTCATTTTCTCATAGTTATTTATAAGGTATCCGCGTGCAGTACACCTCCCAACCGATAGGGTCGCGTAGTTCAAAGCATGGAGGAAATGCGGAGAACATGGCCACCGATCGGATTCAAATGTTTTTTTATTGAACAATATGGCATATAATAGACCCCTTAACAGACGACGTCACACTGATAAGAACCAGTATGCGTGCAACCAGTATGCGCGCAATGAAACCCATTCTATCAGGTCTGGCTAGGACGCGCCTCACTAGCCAACACACAAGAGGGGGTCCAGCGCACCCCGAAACAACAGGTTGGGAATTGATTGCGTGAAACAATCACCTGTGCGTACAGTCTCAATGTTGGTAAACAAATAATTGGTCTATATCCCGTATTGTTCAATAAAAAACATTATATTTTTTTCTTTCAATGCGAGTGGATGGGTTTTTGACGAACTTTAGACTTGATTTTATGAGCTGTGGATTTTTGAGCTAGGGGGGGCTCTATTTTCTGACGTCACGTGCACGCGCATGTGCACGCATGTGCACATAGCCGATCAGCTCAGTCAGTGCTAGTTGAAATACTGTAATCAACATGTGATTTTTAATGTAATTATATCTTATTATTTAGTTGCATTGTCCATTTGTTTTTTATTTTTGTTTCAATTAATTAATTATTTTTATTTTCCTTTTAGTTTCATATAAAAGCCCTTTAACAGGGCCAGGCAATTTGGCGCCCTAGGCAAAAACTTTTCTTTCTTTTTTGTGTGTTTTTGGTCGCCCCTACCTCTCTTCTATCCCAAAAAATACCCCAGTTTGAGCACTCAGGCTTTCACAGCATATCTGGGGTTTTATGTAAATTGGTCTCAAAACAGGCCAAACTGATTTGGCCCCGAAAGTGACGTCACTACCGGTACAATCCCTCCCGTTTTGTTTTTTTACTTTTTTTTTTCTTTTTACTTTTTCCACTCAGAACCAGGAGATAACATGCATACAAACTGGCTCAATAGGCCACGTTCAAATCAGGACAATGTGGTATTGCAGGTGAAAGTGCTTTATAAGCCAGAGAGAAGTTAGTTGGAATGAGTATATATGAGGCTTGATTTAGGCTCAAACCTTTTGAAAAACGTTTGAGGGACATAAACAATATGATATTAAATATTATTATTATTTTTTTAATTCATGGTGTAGATCCTTTAAAACCAGTTACCTGAGAAGGGGTGTAGGTGCGCAGGGCTCTTGTTCAGCCGTGCGTCCCCCTGGGGGTCATTCACGCTATACACCACCACTTTCCCCTGAAGCATCAGTGCTCACAGCGCGTCGCAGTGCGGCGCGCTGTGAGCTTGTAGATCAGTTATTTACACAGCCAAGTATAAATGAGGGTTGACAGAACACAAAGACTATACTTCGGCGTCCTGCTGGCACTCGACGGCGGACAGCGCGATCAGCATCTGCGCAGCGTAGTAGGCGGCCATGATGATGGCGCGCGAGTGCGGCACGGGGAAGCAGAACTTGTTGACGCCGAGGGTGAGGTCGGACGCCATGAAGAGGGCGGCGCCCAGGCAGGCCGACAGCTTGGTCCACGTCCACAGGTCGTTGGTGAGCCGCACGCCGGCCACCGCCCGCCAGCTCATGAAGCCGATCAGCGCCACGTAGACGCCCACCAGGTAGGTGAAGTGCCCCCACAGGTAGGGGTAGAGGAAGACGTAGCCGAGGCCCGACACCGCGCCGGTCGCCAGGCCGGCGCGCAGGTCGAGGGGCCTCATGCCGAAGGCGGACGAGTAGAGGATGTGCGTGATGGCGAACATCAGGAACCCATGGCTAAAGTATCCCTGCTCCTGCCAGATGAGAAAAGCATCCCCTATGGCAGAGAAGATGAGGCCAGCCAGGATCTTGCGGGCGCTGGAGCGGGCGCCCAGGAAGCTGAACCCATGGGCCAACAGGAAGACCCACAGGCAGACGATAGGCAGACACTTGATGAGGGCACTGAACCAGGACGGAGTGGAGGTGGGCAGCCACAGGACGAAGTACACACAGGTCGACATGAAGAAGGGGACCAGCTTAGGTCCCTCGCTCTTCACCACTGTCACCGGAGACACCATGATTTTTCATCCGCTTTATGATGCGCCAGGTTTTTATACGCCCAAACTCTGTAGTCGGTGCATCACAGCCGTGCTCTGATTGGACAGGGATGTAACATAATGATTGCCATATATGGTATGAGTACTCGTATTTACAGCGTAACTCTGTGGAAGATGAAATGTCAATACTGATGTATATTCTGTAAATTAGCCCTGGGGCTTACAGTATGTACAGACTTTCCCGTGCACACTGCTATAAGGCCAATGAAGTAAAAGTAACTGTTGTTTTGTTTTTTTCGTTCTGTGAATTATTTTTACTCTGAAACTTTGACTATGACATTGACATATAACGTGCTTACCGGTCCATTTGGTTCCATTTGTACACACTCAGGACGGGACCCATATTTGGGTCACGGACCCATTTGTAAGGGTCGCGACTCGCGAGTAAATATCCCCCTTTTCACGTTTCCTATTTAGTTTTTAATTATTGTTATTTTAAAATTTCAAGATTATTTTTTAAATAAAATAAAAACAATTTAAAACATTTTCAAAATAATTTACATTAAAAAAGAAAATAATAAATTCCATAGCTACAAACCTTTCATAAGCAGTGAAAATAGCAGATCTACAAGCTCACGATGCGACACGTTGTGAGCTTGTAGATGGGCTATTTGCATCGTTTCTATAGTTCGGGTCCCGGGGAGACATCTCATTTCTCTTTTGGGTCTCGGGCTAAAAAGTTTGGGAACCCCTGGCCTAATGCACACCAAACTGGGGGTCCTTTTAAATGAAACAGTTTGAGAAGCACTGTCTGTCATAACTGTAGATAACTGATGTCATAGACCGGCCATCACATGGAGAAGCCACACTGTTATTAGACCCTTTTTCTTTAATGGGGTGGCTCTGTAGGAAGCTAGCCATCTATAAAATATAGAATATTCAAATAGTAAACTTAACCCATTCAATCAATTTAACCCATGACAGTCTCTGTCATGTTAAATCTCTTTAGCTAATTGTAGATCTGCTATTTTTGAAAATTTGTGCAAATCTTTGAATATATATAAAAAATATATATTCAAAGATTTTCACGACTTTTCAGATAAAGCAAATCTACAAGCTCATAGCTATATGAGCTTGTATGTCTGCTATTTTTGAATAGCCAAAGAAATCTTGAAATGACAGATGCGTTCCCGGATTGAATCGGTTTAAATTGGCTAATGGGAGGGCGGGCCGGCTGGCCGGATCTCTGATCTCATTCTGACCATAAAAAAATACACTGTTTTAGGCTGGACAGGTGCTGAGTAGAAAGCGTTCCTGTCAATATACGGGTACTTCTGAGGGCCCGTACATAATTATAACATCCGTGGCCATGGGGTAAGCACTTTATATTTGAAATCTGAACATTTATGCAGATGTACCTACCAAAAAGGGAGAAAGTGCAGACACTATGTTGAAGATCATCCATGACAGTCTTGTATCAAGGCTATCATGTCACTAGGTCAGTGAGTTTATGTCTATGGTTTATGTGTAAACAAACACTTACACTATGTTCAACTGGAGTTCAGTTGCAGGTTTCAAGCAAATTCTATCAGTATTGTTCTAGTTCTGTGCTGCTGTTTTGAGCTCTGTTTAGTGTATTTGCATATCAGTAAAAGTATATGCTTTTAACATATGCATTGCCTTTTGTGTGTAATTCGTAGCTGAACTAATTGAAAACATGGACAAGAAAGCGACCTGGGACCGTTTCTACACCGAAAACAGCAGCGCAACGGCCACCTTCAAGAACTTTGAGTGGTTCTTTGGTTTCGACTCGATCCGCAGCTTCATCCTGCCAACCCTGCAGTCACAGTCTCAGTCTCAGCAGCCTGGTGCCTTGCTCAGAGTCCTGGACCTGGGTTGTGGTACCTCCGCGGTGGGGCCCGGCATATACAAACACTCACCCGTCCCTGTCCACGTCACCTGTGCGGACATCTCGCCCGTAGCCGTGGGTCTCATGCAGGAACACACACAAGCCCAGACCCTAGAACCCCAGAACCCTCGTTCTCGGCTCGACTTCTTGGAACTGGACTGTGCCGAGCTCCACGGACATTACGGGTCTCACAGTTTGGACCTCATCGTGGACAAGGGCACCATAGACGCCTTGCTGAGGTCTAAAGAGGGAAGAGGCAAGGCCAGCCGGGTGTTGGGTCAGTGCCTCAGGGTTCTGCAGAACTCCGGGTCTCTGCTTCAGTTCTCTGACGAGGACCCGGACGCCAGACTGTTGTGGCTGGAGACGGAGGGGAGGGAGCACGGGGGGCTAGCAGCGACCGTGACGGTGCATGACGTCGGGGAGTTGCGGGGGATGTGCTACTACTGTTACCAAGTCACTCCTCACCCTACTGTATAGTTACTGTTTTGTTCATTGTTGTGTTGTTGACTGGGGAGTAAACACGTTCTATTACTGCAGTTCATCTCCTTCTTTTTTTGACTCAACAAGGACTGTTGCTCTCATCTCTCCGATACTTTTATTGCACAAATCCAGTAGTCTACATTTAATATTTGCCTCTGAGGTGTAATGGAGTAGAAGTAATGTTATGTATTGAAAATTGGAGATACTCCAATAAAGTAAAAAATACCTCAATTGCACTTAAGTACAGTTACTTTCCACCACAGTACTTGAGTAAATGTACGATCCACCACTGCAAATATTCAAGCACTGAGGGCAGTCTGGTGTCATGTACTCTATTCACGTTGTGGAGATCAATAAGGAACCATAACTAAAAGCTGACACTCATTTTGTCTCACAAATCTCTCTTAACCCATTAAAACCTGCGGCCGATTCTACAAATACCTTCTAAATCAGTTTTTGTGCCAAGGACCCCAATATGTATTTGGCCACGAGAACGCCCATCTGAGAATGCTTTGTGCCAGGGACCCCAAGAAGAGATTTGGGTAAAAATATTTGGAAATTATTCAACATCTTTCAACGCTTTCAAGATTTTCTCAAAATGTTCAAAAATAGAAGAAGTACAAGCTCACCGCAGCTTGAAGAGCTGCTATTTTTGAGAACCACTGTTCTAAATTCTAAGAGTTTTCTAAAAGACTTACTGTAGGATGTTGCTTTACAGCTAAAATCTAAAATGACAGAAGCTTTTGGATTCTATGGTACTGCAGATAATTCTGTGCATGTGCAAATGTAGTGTAGCAACAAATAATGGGGACAGGATTATTAACCCATTAAGACCTGAGGCCGATTCTACAAAATGTCTTCTAAATCCTAACTGTTTTTTGAAAAAACGTATGTCGCTATATCAGTGGTGCTCAATCTTTTTCATGTCAAGGACCCCAAAATGATATGTATTTGGCCGCAAACCCCCATCTCAAAATATTTTGTTCCAGGACCCCCAGAAGCAAAGATTTGAGTTAAAAATGTTCGCTTTAAACAATATATATTCAAATTTGCACACATTTTCACGATTTAAAAAAAATAGCAGATCTACAAGCTCAAAGTGCGTCACTCAGTGCCGCGCTATGAGCTTGTATATCTGCTATTCTTTTATAGCCAAAGTGTAAAATAATGCTTTTTAGCTCAAATCAAAAAGTGACACAGATGCGTTCCAGGTCATAAAGGGTCAATTTGAAAATGCTGTCATTTTATCAAGTGTTGAGCAAGTATAAATTAGCCTTGGGCTCACTGTACCAGCATTTATGTGTAGCTACTCTGTGTGTATAAAACATGTGGTACCATTAGTACTTGACTAAAATAAGTCGTAGACTGTGTCACATTATCCATTTTCATTTTATTGGTCAATAGAAAACCGTGCTTAATTTGTTTTTCCTAGCATAAAAAAGTAATTTGTCAAGTGGAAAAAAATAGATAGTCTCTATATAACTTAAAGCATGGGTTTTCAACTGGTGGTCCGTGGACCACTGGTGGTCCGTGAAGGTATTGCATGTGGTCCCTGACCATGCATTTAGTAATGTAGGAAAGTGAGGATATGTATTATATTTTATTTTATCGACCACTAGTTGAGAAACAGTATGATGTATGATGACGCATCAATGTTGTCTGTTACTTGGAAGTCAGATGTCAAGGAATTCCACAGAAATAGGAGTTAGAATTTCAAGGGAAACTGTACCGGTTTACCTGGTTGAGTTAGTAGGAAATGTGCCCATATCAATTGCATGTGCTTGCTCATGATGTTGCAATGAATCACATGAGTTTAATATGGAAGGTTAAGAGAACAGAATTAACACATTAAATTAAGGCCTTAACAGTCATTATTTAATTTCAAGCGTTTTCCCCCACATCACGCCCATATCCCCCCTCCCAACACAACAGTGGTCCCCAGGTTGATTCTCAGTCAGGGTGGTGGTCCCTGGTTCATAATCAGTTGAAAAAATGACTTAAAGTACAGAAAAACAGTCTTTCAGTAAAGATAACCCCACACACACCCACCCACACACATCACAAACATTTAGACACATGAGATCATATTTCAGAAGCAGCAGTAAAAGACTATGATCTGATTTGAACTTTTTGAAAATGCAATTTAAGTAATAAAGACACTGGATAATTTGTCCCAGTACTATTCTTTCAGGTGAATGATCTCACATGTTAGTTTTGGGCTACATGGTGAAAATCAAAAATTTGCCATGGACAAGACCAAGTCTTTGCCACATGGACAACAAATAGTTCTATTAACATTCTTTGAATGTTATGTTTTCACTGTCAACTTTCCTCTTGGGACTTTTGGATGAAAAACCCCTCTCACGTTTAAAAAACACACCAAAGCTGTGCTTCACATGCCTCTCCATACTAAGAGACCTTGAACCATGAAAGATCTCTTGTTTGAAAAGGAGTACTCTCTGTCTCTAGATGAAATGTTACTAAATATCCTTGATTCACATTCAAGGATGCACATTCAAGCCTGCACAAAAAGGATTACATAAGCATTTCTGTGTGCACCTGTAACATTTGATTCCACACGCTTGGCTATCAATTGTTATACCACCGAAAAAATTGCAGATCTACAAGCTGACAATGCCTGGAGATGCGACGCATTGTGAGCTTGTAGGTCTGCTTTTTTCAAAAGATTTGTATTCATTTTACACATTTGAAAACTTGTGAAATGGGACTTTCTGCATAATGAGTATTTTCTACTTTTGGTGCTTTAAGTATATTTTGATGCAGATACTTTACTTTTTAAGTACATTTTTAATACGGGATTTACTACCTGTAACAGAGCATATCTACATTGCAGTTTTGATACTTTTACTTAAGTATAACATGTGAGTACTCTTCCCACCACTGACACACGGAAGTCGTGCTACTGCGGGGAGAGAGACACATGTCGTTTCAGAGCAGGCCAGAGTGATCATCATCACACACACTGGTGTGTCGGTGATAAAGGTTATAATTAATTAATCATTAATTTAATGACAGTATGTAGTAGTATGTAACTTTAATATCCGTTTTTGTGGGAGTGTGTTCGGCCTCCGGCGTTCAATTAGCCTGATTATCAGCCTGAAGCTGGTGGAGCTTCAGTCTGACATTGGCTGCAGTGTCGGCGATTACGAGGGGGAGGGGATTTGAATTTCCCTAAACCAATCACAAGAGATCCACGGATCCGCCTACATCTGACGTCATCGCACAGCTTGTTTTAGCAGATATTCGCTGATTGGCTTGTCATTAGACCCACCCCCACCTCCAACTCTGATTGTACGTTTTTTTTGCCAGACCCAAGGGGTCTAGCCTACATGAGGCTTTGTACCTGTTTTCTCCATACATGGGCATGCCCCCTTTGCCCTTAGGCCCCAGCCATAAAAGTCTGTCCCCCTTCCGTCCATACATGGACATGTTTTGTACCTGTTTTCTCCATACATGGGCAAAAAACAGGTTTTGCCCCCTTTGCCCTTAGGCCCCAGCCATAAAAGTCTGTCCCCCTTCCGACCATACATGGGCATGTTTTGTATCTGTTTTCTCCATACATGGGCATGCCCCCTTTGCCCTTAGGCCCCAGCCATAAAAGTGTGTCCCCCTTCTGTCCATACATGGGCATACACCATGATGTAGTGCTGGGTCTGGCAGAACCAGGTCTCCTGGTTTTGTTTTCTACCGCGAGGATCCATAGGCTCACATTTGAACACCAGACCAAGAGGAGCAGTCCACTCAGAGAGTGGGCGGGGTCTATGGTTTGGAACCAGGCTAGCGTTCAATGGTCACATATGCTGCAATACCCCGCTCCGGCCGATGAGAACCAGGCATGGCGGACCGTGTGACAGTCCTCCCTCAGCCCGCTCTCCTCTCCCCCAGCAGAGTTGGGGTGAGAGGCCGTCACGGAACACAACCAGTTTTCACCGCTTCCACGACTTGTTGGTTGTATATCCTTTTTTTCCCAGTCCATAAATATGCCATGTTCTTGCCAAATCACCACTAATATTACATATACAGCCATTATTTAAAAAAAAACATATTTCTATATGTATTGAGATATTTCTTGGCTGAATGAGCTAGTCCCCGCCTACTCAGATCATGCTGTGCTCTGATTGGCTAGAATTGATTTTGAAAAAGCTGACGGCTCGAAAGGCAAAAAAAAGCAGCTTCAAGAATGAGGTCTAGGGAGAAAAAAAGCACGCGTTTCTATTTGAGCTTTTAAAAGCTCATTCAAAAATGATAAAGCTGATTTGCATAGAGATAACATTGAAAACTAGAAAATGTGCTCCTCGGAGCACAAGTCTCCGCCAGCAGAACCGTGCTATCAACTGTCATCAACTGTGATATCAGTTTGTACTGGAATGTACTGTTCTTGATTAATCCTGTCTAAGCTATTTATATTACGTATTGTGATGACACCAGTGTGTCTACATAATGTATTGCTCCGCCATTTCTCAGCCATTTCGTGATTATTCCTGTCTTACCTCACTTTGAAAGACTCTTTCAAAGTGACACATCTATTTAAAGGCCGCTATACGTCATGCGTCTCACTAGCCAATCCGAGCACACTCTTTCAACGTATTGTCACTTGTCACGTGAGTCTTGACCAATGTTAGCTTGGCCGAGGGGGACGGGACGGAAAGTGAAAACATAGTCTCCTGGCGGAGACAATAAAAGGTGATTCATTGTTCAGCTTTGTTTGGTGTGAATGAAGCATCGGGGTTGTAAATTCTTACTGAACCCGCCCATGCTATACATGCATGCTGTACATGCATGCTGTACATGTTATGGTACCTGATGCTTTGGCTAAATTGTTCAAAAGTGACAATTGGCATATGTCAACTTTCAGCCCAACTTTTTTTGTCATAGTTTTAGTCGACGAAATTAACACTGACTCTTGGCGTGTGTGATGCATAAGGTTGGTGTCTTCAAACAGGCTGACCAGCTCTCCTGGAGAGTAGGGCCATGCATAGACATTTCAGGGCAGGTGCTCAACTGTGTAACAAAAAGAAAAAGACTAGAAAAACCAAACCTAAAAAAAATAATTACAGACTGAATAAAAGAAGAATTTTGCCTAGGTGCCCGGGCCACAAAGGTGTGATCACCCTAGTAAACAAGTGCTTACAATAAATGTGTGAAATCTCTGTCCATCCGTCTGTAGTTCACATGTATCGAGGACCGTTCAACCGACCGACTTCAAACTCGTCGCTGACGACCCAACAGAATACCTTGCCTGGCGTCAAGTCGGTCGGATAGGCGGTTGTCAAGATCCAACCGATACGCCCGTAGTCATATACGGATATCCGGTTGTCTGCCAATCCGACCACTATGCCCATGGTCATTCAAGGGAGTGTGTGCCCGGAATTTGCCCAAAACCGCTGATAGGAGAGAAGATTAAGCCCAGGCCAAACTAAGGAAGTGTGGGCATAAAATTGAAAATTCAGGACAACCCTGCACAAATCGGCATTGTTACGCAATGTTTTGTGTTATGTGTGACATCAGACCACTGCTATATAAGGGTTGACTTTGGCGACTTTCACATTCTGATCACGATAGCAACATAATAGAAAAGCGTGATAAGAGAAGAGATACATGCAAGCAGAACATAGCCAACGTACCAAGAAGCAGTGTGCCAATTTGATCCCGGTGCCCATGGCAACTGATAGCCCAGTCTACATGTCAATACCAATAGCAGATAAACCTCTTCCTCTATGGACATCCAAGGGCAATGAGGAAGTGACACTGAGAATGGCGAAGTCTGGCGTGGCCGCTGAACCCCCACTAACGGTCCACCAGATGTTCACCTCAGCTGTGGAGCGATTCGGCACTTTCACTGCACTCGGCTGGAAGGACGGAGAGCAGCTGAAGCTTCTCAACTACAGAGACTACTACCAGGACTGTCGGACGGCAGCCAAGAGCTTCCTCAAGCTTGGCCTGGAGCGGCACCATGGTGTGGGTATCCTGGGCTTCAACTCCCCTGAGTGGGTAATTTCAGACATTGCTGCCATCTTGGCAGGAGGGTTCTCCGTAGGCATCTACGCCACCAATTCTCCTGAGGCGTGCCAGTATGTAGCAGATAACTGCAAGGCCAATGTGATTGTTGTGGAGAACCACAAACAGCTTCAGAAGATCCTCCAAGTCCAAGATCAGCTGCCCTACTTGAAAGCCATTATACAGTATAAAGATACTATAAAAGAGGAGAGACCAAATCTTTACACATGGGCAAAATTTATGGAGCTGGGCCGAGCCGAGCCAGATGCTCCCCTTGATGACATCATTGCCAGTCAGAAGCCCAATCAATGCTGCACGCTCATCTACACTTCAGGGACCACAGGTCCGCCGAAAGGAGTCATGTTAAGCCACGACAATCTGACATGGTCAGCTTTGGCTCAAAAATGCCACCTGCATCTGCCAGACGCCACCGAGGCCCAGGAGAAAGTGGTCAGTTACCTACCCCTCAGCCACATTGCCGCTCAGATGGTTGACATCTGGGTTGTCATGAAAATTGGAGGGGCCACCCACTTTGCACAGCCAGATGCCCTCCAGGGCTCCCTGGGAATCACTCTAAAGGAGGTGCGTCCAACATTCTTTATGGGCGTACCCCGTGTGTGGGAGAAGATGCAGGAAAAGATGAAATCTGCCGGTGCCCAGTCGTCCACCATTCGCAGGAAGGTGGCCATATGGGCCAAGAACGTGGGGCTATACACCAACCTCAACAAAATGAACCAAAACGGAGCAGTTGGTCATGAGTCGCTCAACTACCGCATTGCCAAGACACTAGTGTTCAAGAAGGTGCGCAAGGCACTGGGCCTGGACCACTGTTACAAGTGCTTCACGGGTGCTGCCCCCATCACCGAAGACACCCTGGAGTTCTTCCTCAGCCTGGACATACCCTTGTACGGCGTGTATGGTATGAGTGAGGTAACAGGACCTCACTCCTTCTCCACTCCCAACGCCTTCAGACTCACCAGCTGTGGGAAGGTGATGCCAGGGTGCAAGACAATGATTCACCTCCCAGATGAGGAGGGCATTGGTGACATCTGCTTCTGGGGTCGACACGTCTTCATGGGCTACCTCAACATGCCTGAAATGACGAAGGAGGCCATTGATGCAGAAGGCTGGCTACACTCTGGTGACCTTGGTAAACACGATGGGGACGGATACCTTTTCATAACCGGACGCGTCAAAGAGCTGATCATCACAGCAGGCGGAGAGAACATACCTCCTGTTCCCATCGAGGACGCTGTAAAGAAGGCCATACCGCTCATCAGTAACGCCATGTTGATCGGAGACTACAGGAAGTTCCTGTCCATGCTGCTCACTATCAAGTGCCAGGTGAATGGTGAGACGGGCACCCCAGAGGATGACTTGACACCCGAGGCCGTAGAGCTGTGCAAGAAGCTGGGCAGTGAATCCATTCGTGTCTCTGAGATTGCTGGTGGCAGGGACTGCGTTGTTCATGCTGCCATCCAGGAGGGAATCAACCAGGTCAACAAGAATGCCACCTCCAACACCCAGCGCATCCAGAAGTGGATCGTCCTGGAACATGACTTCTCGATCATCGGGGGAGAGCTTGGTCCTACCATGAAGCTGAAGAGATCGGTGGTCATGAAGATGTACAAGGATCAGATTGAGAACTTTTACAAATAGGTGGCCACTCCCAACAACCGCTGCCCTTGATGATGCCCAATCAGTGCTGCACGCTCATCTACACCTCAGGGACCACAGGGCCGCCCAAAGGAGTCATGTTAAGCAACGACAATCTGACATGGTCAGCTTTGGCTCAGAAATGCCATCTGCATCGGTTAGATATCGTGAGCCGAAGATTTGCTGCTCCATTCACTTCTTACTTAACTAAAAATCCTGTATCTCGGCTCCTGTGTACTTTTTTTTCTATGTATTTTTGGCTGAGGCATGCTATTCTCAAAGGCGTATAAAAGCGAACGGGAGGTCGCAATTTTTTTTCTTTTGCGGATGCAAAGTGAAACCATCTTTGATTAGCAACCATCAGGGGATCGCTCATACTGGAGTTAAAAATTCTGTGACTAAAAAGGTAATACAATCGAAAAATCGCTGGCAGTGGGCAAACACAGCCAGAAATAAGAAAAAGAGTTAATACAGGAGACTTTTAACACATCGTTTGTCAGAGGTTTATTAAAATAGGACCAGGAGACCTGGTACTGCCAGACCCCTAGTGGTTGAAATCTGAATGGCCGGACTTCACTTGACGTGTGTGCAGAGGAAAAGAGGAATTCAATTCTTTCGTCCCCATATATGGACGGAAGAGGGACAGCCAATTATCCCCATATATGGACGAAAGAGGGACAGACAAAGCCTCATATAGGCCGACCCTCTGGGCCTGGCAAATAGGGTACATCCAGTGCCAGCATATCTTCCATCCACTTACGCTGAATGTTTCGTGCTGTAGAAGCCCCGACGCGGACGTGCATGTAAACAAAGCCTGTGTGCGAGACGGCGGAGGGTCCCGACTAACGCCTGGAACAATAATATTTATAACGCGATCCTCCATTGCAGAGTGATCGCCGATCGAAAATGGCTCACTTCCACCACGTTAAAAAGAAATAGGAGATATTAAGCTTTTAGTCAAGGAGTTAACATCGGAGCGGACGAACGGAAGAATTTTTTACATGGATACACATCCGGCCTCTCCTTCTTAGAGACTCCTTGGATGATCCCAAGTTTCGTTAGAGCGTTAGAGCGCCCCACGTGGGAAAAAAATATTTAAAAAAAAATGGGCCAAAAAAGGTCCAGACCGTTTATGGCACATAACGCATAGCTTCTCAAAAACGGTCCGGACCGTTTTTGGCACACAATGTGTTAACTGCATAATCAAAGACTAAAAAGGTGCAGTTAAGACACGTGGTATGGTATACAGATCTGATACATCTTGATCACAAGACTTCATAGATAATGTGTACCGATTTGTGTGAGTTTTTAACAAAAGTCGTGGGAGTTGTCAAAAATCAAAATGTGTGTTTTGAAGAAAACCCAAAGATCTAGTCTGGCAAAAATGGCCAGGGCCTGTATGTGGAGTTGCATCATGATCCAAGGAATCCAGTGGGGAAGAATTCTGATTGTATGACCTACAGTTCAAGAGTTATAGGCTAAAACGGGAAGTGTGCTGTTAAAGTGCCACCATAAGGCTGATTCGGGCCGAGGTTCTTGCATGCCTACTGGGAGTGTGCGTGCAAAGTTGATGACCCTACCTTCTTTCCATATGCATGGGGAGGACACGTCCTCCCCATGCACCTGCTGACTCAGGGCCCTCTGTTTCTTAAATGGAGAGAGAGGTGCTTAAAATCAATATGAGTAAATCAGTGATCGTGTTCTCTCCTCCGAGTCATCAGTGCCCATACCCTAGGTGGGGTTGGTGAAAGGGCCTCTCTGTGTGGAGTTTGCGTTTCTGTGTCCCCTAGGGTAGGTACCCTCACAAAAACATGCAGTAATCCTGATCTCTATACTGCCTCCCCCTGGTCAGCCGGGGCGCCTGATGGAGTGCAAAGGAACTGGTTGGAATAACCTGTTCCTTCCACGCGCCAAGGTATATGGAAAGAAGGTAGGGTCATCTACGTCATTCTCGCTATCATGCAATTCCAGCCGGCACCAATCCTCAATAAGAGGATTGGTGTCTGTGTGTCTGTATGTCCGAAGCTAATCTGATCAGTGCGTAACTTAATTATTTTATTGAAGCTATTGAGTCTCCTAATCTCTTGTATTTTAGCCTGCCACTGTATGTCTACTAGAAGTTCGGGCCGCTATGCGGCTGGCACGTCTTGAGTTCGACACCTACGTGCCACCGCCGATGTGGCTGATATGTCCCTTTTATGGCCATATATGGAGATCTCTGTATTTGTCACGACTTGTCCCTTTTATTCCCATATATGAAGATCCCTGATGTCATCAGTATATGTCAATTGCCCATATATGGGCATGCTGATATGACTATTCATAGCGGTGGGGAAAAAATATCATATCATGATTTTTTGGATGCAGAATCACAAACTATACACATACACGTATGTGTATATACTGTATATATAACGGAAAGGTTAATGAATATATGAAGTTGTCTAACCACAAATCAAGAGCAATGCACACACGTTTGAAGATGAAGCATCAGAAACAACAGCTGTCCATTTCAGCGCCAGGTCCCGTCGCGTGCAGGTTAAGCCAGGAATTATGGAATGCATGCACGGTCCCAACCCGTAAACAAACATTACCACTTGAATTGAAGTTCTTTATGAGGAGATGGAGACTGCACATGATCACCACTAAAGCTTATTCAACTTTCCCAAAGTTGCATAACAGCTGCATGGACACACTCGATCCTGACATAATTATGTCACCATATGACCATACCAGTGAGTAGCTTATATTTTGATTAATTTGGCCAGATGAATCTATCAACCTTATGAAACATTTGCGCAGACGCAACTTTTAGACTGTTGCTCGTTATTCTGAAGAACATGTGTTGGCATGAAACTAATGATGCAATGTTGAGAAATCATTACGCACGCAGCCAGCCACGGACACAACCTGCGCGATGGTAGCCCAATAATTAATTCCCTTAAAGGACAACTTTGTTTTTTTACAACCAAGGTTTATATTTTAGCTTGTAATTAAAGTAAATTAAAGATGAGTGTCATTTGTTTTTCATTTACTGCTTTCTATAGTTTTGGCAATTTTCGTGATATTTTTTACAGTGGGCGGGGGCATTCTGTCCGGTGGCTAAATATGCCTTTTTTACACAATAAAAAAGGTCCTGTGGTCTGATGGCCAGATGTGAGTTATTGGGGGCTAGAAGAGCTACTGTAAATAATAATAAATAAAACACCGGTTATTGTGTAAAAAAAGACATATTTAGCCACCGGACAGAATGCCCCCGCCCACTGTAAAAAAGATCGCAAAAATTGCAAAAACTATAGAAAGCAGTACATTTAAAAAAATGTACACTCATATTTTATTTACTTTAATTACAATCTAAAATATAAGCCTTGGTTGTAAAAAACTAAAGTTGTCCTTTAAGCAAGATGAAGCTGTACATTTTTGTATAGCCTACCACTCCTTTACATTCAATTAGCTTTCAGGCCCAAATATAATGCTTTAACTGTTGTTATTGGCTCGGTTTGTGCACCTGCTTGTCATTCATGCATAAACAAATTATTATGTACGTTATTTTTATCAGGTGTCCGGTAAATGTTATTCATTCTGGACACTGTGACCGGGAGTTTAAATCCTAGCGCGACCTCTATATTTACCTACAGATAGATAATCAATTTGTTTTTATGCTGCTGTTCTATCATTCAGACATTCAGGGCCGGTTGCACCAAGAGGGATTAAGCTTTAACCTAAATCAAGCTTTATCTATTAATCCAGTTGCACCAAACTTTAAACCCAGTTTCCACTAATCAGGTTTAGTTTTAAACCATCCTTTTAATCTTGGTTTTCATTTTCCCTGTAAACCTGGATTAATGTTAATCCTGTTGCACCACTACTTTAAACTTCAATTTAAATATCAGTAAGGGATTAATTTTAAACTAGCAGTAGAGGTAGTTTAAATGTAAACATGGCAGCATATATCAGATGGCTTCATGAAAACGAAAGAGTACCTCAAAGAAAAATAAGGGACCGTCTAAACCCAGTCGAATTTTATGATTACGATGAATTTATACAGATTCAGCAAAGAGTCTATAATGAGAATAATTGACGCGTTGAGAGTTTGTAGATCTACTATTTTCAAACATTGTAGTACTTTTACTTTTGGTACATTTTGATACCAATACTTTTGTGCTTCTACAGTGGTCACCTATTCACATACGCACCGGAGTCTCTGAAAGGTACCCACCATAACCCACCATAACCTTAGGTTGTGAAAGGTTGGGGGTGTGGCTATGCCTTGGGGGTGTGTTTTAAGTTTTTCATTTTAGGTGGACAGTAGGTGGCAGAAGAGAGCAGAGGAAAGCAATTACTCTACTTGCAGTTTATTTCTTAAAAGCAGAAGTCATTAGAGAACTTATGAATGCAGACAATTTGTCATTTAATTAATAAAACAAACTTATGTACTAGAGTATTTCCAATTTCCAGTATTTTTACTTTATTTTATACATAGGCTATTTGAAAATAGCTGATCTACAAGCTCACAATTTTCACAATGCTATTTTGAAACATTTTACACAACAGTGTATTTTCAAACATTTTACAGTGGTGTAAAGTAACAAATTACATTTACTCAAGTACTGTACATAAGTAAAGATTTTAGGTATTTTTACTTTACTAGATTATTTCCAATTTCCAGTACATTTACTTCTACTCCACTATACATCTCAGAGGCAAATATTTTTATTTTACTCCACTACAATTATTTGAAAACTTAGTTGTTACTTTGTAGATTTTGATTATTACAAAACATACATTAACCACTTCAGCCTTATATAAACGTTGGCTATTTAAAAATAGCCATGTGATGCGTTGTGAGCTTATAGATCTGCTATTTTCAAAGGATTTTTATATATTTTGATAACCTGTGAAACTGGACATTCTACATGTATTTTAAGTGGTATATGTGGTGGCTTTTACTTTAAGTAAAATATCTGAGTACTTCTTCCACCACTGAAGAACAACAATTAAAGAACAGAGGATAAGCCAGTGTTTTTCTCAATCTTTTTTTTCTCTCTCTCAGTCATAGGAGACAGCTGTTGCGACCAGTGTTGCCAGAGTTTGCGAGAGTAATAAGCAAACAGGTCTATTAAAACAAGCCCAAAAGAGATTGATTATTATAGGCCACATGAGCACATTAAACCTATATGCACCTCAAGTTCTCAAATAAAAAGCAGCCAGCTTCTACCAATATTTACAAGCAACTTTACAGAAAAACAGGTTGCTTATAATAAGCAAACATGGCAACGCTGGTCGCGACCCCTTCCTTTCATTCAGTGAGAGAGGATCATGGTTAACATATGCTAATAGACAGTCAGTGGCTTCAAGCTTGGCCATTGTTGTCACAAAACAAGTTTGGCCACCTTCACACACAGTTAGGTAGGCTACAGTCAGCAGGGAGAGGGGGTTGGGGGAGAATTTAGCTTTTTTGAAATCATGTTCTCAGTGGTGGAAAAAATGCTCACATTAGCTCAAGCACCCCTCTCTCTCTGTCTTCAGTATTAACTGGGCATCACCTGCCTTTTAAGGTCAACCCTAAATGCATCAAATTCTCTCTTATGGGATGTTTTAAGTTGTATGTATCTTTCTGATGCTTAAGTAAGAGTCCCTCTTGTGGTTAAAGCTGATGTCCAGTGATTTTACGGCCCGGGTTTCGGGGTTTGAATCCCACGCTATGAGCTTGCAAATTCCATGCGGAATGTCCAGTTTTTTTTACCACAATATAAAAATTACATTACATTTTACAAGTAAAAGGCCTGTGTTAAAAATGTTACTGAGTAAAACTACAAAGTACTGGCATCAAAATATTTTCAAACATTTTACACAACAGTGTATTTTCAAACATTTTACTGTGGTGTAACAAATTACATTACACAAGTACTGTACATAAGTAAAGATTTTAGGTATTATTTTTTTTTACTTTACTGGAGTATTTCCCTCTCTCTCTCTTTCTCTCTACTTGTTATGCAGAAAGTCCTCTTTCACACGTTATGTCAAAATGTAAAATAGCAGATCTACAAGCTCACAACGTGTAACTTAGTTCTGCTATTTTTAAATAGACAACGTTTATATAAGGTTAATGGTTAATGTATGTTTTGTAATAATAATCTAAATCTACAAAGTAACTCAAGTTTTCAAACACTTGTGCTGTGTGTGTGTGTGTGTGTGTGTGTGTGTGTGTGTGTGTGTGTGTGTGTGTGTGTGTGTGTGTGTGTGTGTGTGTGTGTGTGTGTGTGTGTGTGTGTGTCTGACTGTGCAGCGTGTGCGCACAGACAGACAGACAGTAGGGGGGAGGTAGGTAGCAGGTAGCAAAACCGGTTATGTTAATGATATACTGTGTAGCCTACACTACAGTATTCCAAATAAGCTGAGGAACTCTGCTATCAGGTTCCCCTCCCCCCTACAGTACCTCTGTTCCCACCACACTGTGGAACCACACGTTACTGCCGGACCCCCGGCAGTAACTCTGAGGACCCTCTAGGGGTCTCAGACCTCCTGTCGAAGACCCCTGATTTAAGTCTCTCTCTCTCTCTCTCTCTCTCTCTCTCTCTCTCTCTCTCTCTCTCTCTCTCTCTCTCTCTCTCTCTCTCTCTGCAGCCAATGACAACAGCAGTTGTAGCAATGCAACGTGCTGTGAGCTTGTAGATCTGCCATTTTCACTATTCTGAGTTTGTTGAATATTGCCCCTGAATACACTTACAATAATACAAGTAAAATTAACACTGAAACTAATTTTAAAAACTCAACTAAAGCTAGGCCTTTTCACAAACTAAAAACGAAACTAGCAAATCCACTTAGAAATCTAACAAAAACAAACTGCAAAATAAAAATGTGCTTGTGTGTGTGCGGGGGGGAGAGCACAACTCCTGAGTCCATTGTGATGACGTGAAGTTTGGCTAGAGACCCTGGCCAAGATGTTAAACCAGTTAATTTGCATGTCATTGCATGTCGTTGACAGACAGACTGATAGAAACAAACTGCTGCTGAGGAGAAGAACAGTGTTCCTCTCCTCTCCTCTCCTCTCCTCTCCTCTATATCATTGGTTCTCAAAGTGGGGTCCGGGGACCCCCAGGGGTCCTTGAGGGAGTTCCAGGGGGTCCCCAGCTAAATGATAGATTAGGCACCAAATGGACCCTTATGGGTCTGTAACTCTGAGAGTGTACAAATGGAACCAAATGGACCCGTTTGATTTTACATTATAAATTGCGGTCCAAGTGATAGAAATGCCATTAAATGGGGGTCTGTAGCCCTAATGCATGTCAAACTGGGGGTCCTTGAATTTAAAATGGTTTAGAATCACTGCTAGAGCCGTAAAAAATCTCTTATGGGGGTCCCTGGCATATCTTTTGAAATGGGGGTCCGCGGGCTAATAAGTGTCAATTTGGGGGTCCTTGAAATGAAAAAGTTTGAGAACCACTGCTCTATATCTTAATAGGCTAATTAATATTGACTGTTGTAAGTGAAAAGGTTAAGAAATGTTAAAAAAGTTTACTTTATTGTTTCAGTTTTTGAGAGGCTGCAGCCAGTGTGTGCAGTTCAGATTTATGTTGTTCCTGTAAGGATAATTATTGTTCCAATTCCAAATATGGAATCTGTAGCAGGCTAGCAGCAAAATACTTAAAAAGATAAAAACTGTTTTCTATTGTTCCATTAAATTGGATTCAGTTCTAAAAGGCTAAAAACTGTACACGTCTTTTTTTTTTAGGGGGGGGGGGGGGGGGGGCACGGGGAAAGTAATATAAAGTAATATGTAATATATTACTCTTGATTCCAAGTAATAAGTAATATAATATTATTAGATATTAGCCATTAGAAAATAGACGATCTACAAGCTCGTAGATCGGCTACTTTCAAACATTTTAGTACTTTTACTTTTGGTACTTTAAGTATATTTTGATGCCAATACTTTTGTACTTTTACTCAAGTAACATTTTGAACACAGGCCTTACTTACTTTTTTTAAATACATTTTGATACCAAGCGCCACCTCGTGGCTGAACGGCCACACTACACTTTCTAATCATTTCAATGGGAGGCGCTAAGAATCTGTGGGCGTCAACTTTGAAAGGTACCTAAAGAAACCTTTGAAAACCTCTGATGTCCAATAGGAGGCCGTTTGAAGATCGTGCATGAATGAACAGGTGACCACTGTACTCAAGTAAATTTAGAATTCCAGACTTTTACTTGTAACAGAGTATTTCTACATTGCAGTATTGATACTTTTACTTAAGTAAAACATTTGAGTACTTTTCCAACACTGGGCACATAGCTGTGGGCACAGTTTTTACCCAGCTGCTGCTACATTGGGGCGGAACTACTTTTTGGTCCACCGTGTTTCCGTCCGGACCGGTGCACATTTAAAAAAAGAAAAACTGAACTGAACGGAACTGTTGTTTAGATGATAACGTGGTTAAAGACGGGGTGCCGTGATTTTCAGTGATTTCCCCCCCCTAAAACATAATCATCAGGTATTATGGTTATATACTAGGAGGAAGATTTTTTTCAAAAAAGTGTACAGAAATTGTGAAAATTATGTTTTTATGTGACACGCCTCCAGTTCATTAAGTATACCTGGTTCTCACCTTAGCACCTCCTCCACCACCTTAGCACCACCCACCTGTCCTAGCACCTCCTCCTCCTCATGCCCACACCTGTTGTGTTATGATAATGAGGGGGAGGGTATGTTTTTACTATGTCACTATGCGCTGTTTCTCTATTGGCACGTTTGACCCTCAAGGTTTCAGCCTCCAGGTAGAAACTCAAAATAGTCAGAGAAGACATAAAACACCATGAAAACACCACCAGGGGGCTCAATGAAGTTCTATCAACCTCATAGACACATGAAAAACAGAAAAAGTGCAAAACCATCGCACCACCTCTTTAATAATGTCTTCTTTGGGATGTACATGACACGAAAATTTCAGAAATATTAACGTGACTGGTGGCTAAGTATATGGAATACGGACATTACCGACATTGCAGTGACTGCAAAGAGATAGTGGCAAATGTTTAATTACTATTAGCCATTCTGGCTAACTCTCGCTAACGCCGTCCCCTTCCGGTGTGGTTCGTACTGGGCCGATATTGCTGAAAGAAAACAATATGTCTCAAAGAGCCAAATATACAGTGAACAATTAAAAGTAGGCACTGTATGATGGAAGTTGTGGCGAACTTTGTCTGAAATTCCCCAGAGAAACTGGCCTCGATACGTAAACAATGTTGGTGTAACTGTCAATAATATTGAGGCCTACGATAACATTGAGACATATTTTGATATTTTTTATGTGACAGGAAATGGAGAGGGAGATGGGGGATTGACACACAGCAAGGTCGTCGGGATCGGGAGTCGAACCCGCATTGCCACAATAATATTGATAGATTTTGTTATTGCGATATCATTATAACAACAATATTGTTGCATTCCTAGTACACAGTTCTACTAGGGAGGCAAGGTGGTTGTTGGGAGTGGCCAACTATTTGTAAAAGTTCTCAATCTGATCCTCGTACATATTCATAACCACCGATCTCTTCAGCTTCATGGTAGGACCAAGCTCTCCCCCGATGATGGAGAAGTCATGGTCCAGGACGATCCACTTCTGAATGCG
The DNA here is from genome assembly GCF_963454915.1 of Gymnoscopelus microlampas. NCBI lineage: Eukaryota > Metazoa > Chordata > Actinopteri > Myctophiformes > Myctophidae > Gymnoscopelus > Gymnoscopelus microlampas. Next base: position 32,018,367 of record NC_139956.1, on the reverse strand, counting down.
CTGGGCGTTGGAGGTGGCATTCTCGTTGACCTGGTGGATTCCCTCCTGGATGGCAGCATGAACAGCGCAGTCCCTGCCACCAGCAATCTCAGAGACACGCATGGATTCGCTGCCCAGCTTCTTGCACAGCTCTACGGCCTCGGGTGTCAAGTCATCCTCTGGGGTGCCCGTCTCACCATTCACCTGGCACTTGATAGTGAGCAGCATGGACAGGAACTTCCTGTAGTCTCCGATCAACATAGCGTTACTGATGAGCGGTATGGCCTTCTTTACAGCGTCCTCGATGGGAACAGGAGCTATGTTCTCTCCGCCTGCTGTGATGATCAGCTCTTTGACGCGTCCGGTTATGAAAAGGTATCCGTCCCCATCGTGTTTACCAAGGTCACCAGAGTGTAGCCAGCCTTCTGCATCAATGGCCTCCTTCGTCATTTCAGGCATGTTGAGGTAGCCCATGAAGACGTGTCGACCCCAGAAGCAGATGTTACCAATGCCCTCCTCATCTGGGAGGTGAATCATTGTCTTGCACCCTGGCATCACCTTCCCACAGCTGGTGAGTCTGAAGGCGTTGGGAGTGGAGAAGGAGTGAGGTCCTGTGACCTCACTCATACCATACACGCCGTACAAGGGTATGTCCAGGCTGAAGAAGAACTCCAGGGTGTCTTTGGTGATGGGGGCAGCACCCGTGAAGCACTTGTAACAGTGGTCCAGGCCCAGTGCCTTACGCACCTTCTTGAACACCAGCGTCTTGGCAATGCGGTAGTTGAGCGACTCACGACCAACTGCTCCGTTTTGGTTCATTTTGTTGAGGTTGGTGTATAGCCCCACGTTCTTGGCCCATATGGCCACCTTCCTGCGAACGGTGGACGACTGGGCACCGGCAGATTTCATCTTTTCCTGCATCTTCTCCCACACACGGGGTACGCCCATAAAGAATGTTGGACGCACCTCCTTTAGAGTGATGCCCAGGGAGCCCTGGAGGGCATCTGGCTGTGCAAAGTGGGTGGCCCCTCCAATTCTCATGGGAACCCAGATGTCAACCATCTGAGCGGCGATGTGGCTGAGGGGTAGGTAACTGACCACTTTCTCCTGGGCCTCGGTGGCGTCTGGCAAATGCAGGTGGCTTTTCTGAGCCAAAGCTGACCATGTCAGATTGTCGTGGCTTAACATGACTCCTTTCGGCAGCCCTGTGGTCCCCGAGGTGTAGATGAGCGTGCAGCACTGATTGGGCTTCTGACTGGCAATGATGTCATCAAGGGGAGCATCTGGCTCGGCTTGGCCCAGCTCCATAAATTTTGCCCACATGTACAAATTTGGTCTCTCCTCTTTTATAGTATCTTTATACTGTATAATGGCTTTCAAGTAGGGCAGCTGGTCTTGGACCCGGAGGATCTTCTGAAGCTGTTTGTGGTTCTCCACAACAATCACATTGGCCTTGCAGTTATCTGCTACATACTGGCACTCCTCAGGAGAATTGGTGGTGTAGATGCCTACGGAGAACCCTCCTGCCAAGATGGCAGCAATGTCTGAAATTACCCACTCAGGGGAGTTGAAGCCCAGGATACCCACACCATGGTACCGCTCCAGGCCAAGCTTGAGGAAGCTCTTGGCTGCCGTCCGACAGTCCTGGTAGTAGTCTCTGTAGTTGAGAACCTTCTGCTGATCTCCGTCCTTCCAGCCGAGAGCAGTGAAAGTGCCGAATCGCTCCACAGCTGAGGTGAACATCTGGTGGACCGTTAGTGGGAGTTCAGCTGCCACGCCAGACTTCGCCATTCTCAGTGTCACTTCCTCATTGCCCTTGGATGTCCATAGACAAGGTTTATCTGCTATTATTGACATGTAGACTGGGCGTTGGATATTCCGTGTAGGTAAGGGTGGTAGTGTCTGTTTAGTCATGGGCACTGGGCTCAAACTGGCACACATTTGAATGAGAGCTTTCCGCATCTTTGACTGCTTCTGCAACGCCCCTGTGGAAGAGGCAAAGTGTGTATGAATTAATCACACAACGCTGTGTGTTTCTTCTCAAGCACAGTGTTATAGGTCAGGGCAAAAGCTATAACAACCTGATTAAAGGGTGTATCAAACTTTTCTCAGTTGATCCTTATGTCATTTTTGACGTAGAATCCATTTCTGCTTGGAACATTTTTGTATTGCGCATAGTTAATGGGAATTTGCATATTTGATTAAACTAGCATAAATAACGAGTAGAGGTCATCCAACTTGTGTTTTGGTGGTTTTCTGGTAAAATAATGAACATTTTATTTCATTCAGGTGTAAGGACCTTTACATTGTAACTATTGGGCATGTTTATGGTAGATAATTAGCATATATTATGCATATGTAACGACTCAAAGCAAACGCATGGTCATTTTCTGTTCAGTGTTATTCCAAGTACACATTTTTACAATTATTGTTCCTGTACATCTAACCACTACTGAAGCAGTAAATATCCCAATAAACTGCTCTTTGTTCATGTTATAAGCTAATATGACCATAAAAATAGTTTCTGTATATCAATTATTATGACTTCTAGACCATATTTCTGGAAAACAATGGTCACTACCACTTGTTTTTCAGTTTCTAAAGGTAATTTCTCCTGTAGAATCCATTTCTGCTTTTTGCATAGAGATGGTCCGATCGATCGGGCATGGATCGGATCGGCCCGATATGAAGGTAAATAGTGTGATCGGGACATTCCGATCACTGTGGTATGGAGAAGTATTCTCCCCCTGTAAAATACCATCATATGGAGAAACGCACTGTCTATCGGGCTGCTGCTCCTAACTCCCTCCCCCCCACACACACACGCGGAGCCACCGTAGAGAGAGGGAGACGCAGGCGGAGAACTAGCACTGGTCTCGGTTTGTTTGTTTCGGAACTGGTCCAGTTTTCCTCGGTCCCGTTTCGGGCCGGGTCCACCTAGCACGGGTCCGTTTCGGACCGGGTCCAGTAATTTAGAATATTTTCTCGGTTCCGTTCGGACCGGTCCAATTACCCACGGGTCAGTTTCGGTTCTAAATCCATCGCTGATTGCCAATTGCAGTGTATGTGATGATGGGGACAGTGAAGAGCCATTACATCAGGTGTCACCCATCAATCACAAGAGACACTGGAAAGACAGAAGAAAGTCCTATGCTCTGGCTGCTACCAATGTTGAGAACCGGGGCACATTGCATGAAATGGCATTGCAATGAAAGCCAGAGGTCAGTGTCCTGGAACATTGTAGGGATGTGCAGCTTCCAGGACCTGGTATATTATCGCCTGTTTAGGCGTACATTTGCAATCAACACTAGCTCCTTACACAGGCTGACACATTGGGACGAGGCAACAATGTATCCTACACACAGTGGACCAGCCTCACTGTAATCAACAGATTGCCATGTTACTGTGTCAACAGAAGGTTAACTAGAAAAAGTGCTCCTCGGAGCACAGGTCTCCGCCAGGTCTGGTACGTTATTCTGACCTCCTGGTGGCGCTATAATAGGCCAATGTGAAAAGGATGCCATTTATTCTTAGGTCTTTCACGGCAATCAGACACTGCATTCATGATTTGAGGCATTTTGTTCCAAAAATGTGTTTTGCTAAATTAGACCTGCTGGTGGCGCTATAACAGGCCAATGTGAAAAACGTGGCATTTCTTCCTCGGCCTAGTGGGAATGTGCTTGTGAAATTTCACGGAAATCGTAAGCTGCGTGCATAGTTTGAGGCTTTTTGTTCAAAACGGACCAATCCTGCAAACTTTGGAAGCCAACCATAGGCAATGAGGATGGAATATGGGAAATCGGACAGATCCGTGTTGATCACATGACTATAGAGATACTGTGTACCGATTTGCATGACGTTTGGATAAAATCTGTAGGAGTAATGTAAAAAAATGTGTTTTGCACAAATCGGCCTCCTGGTGGCGCTATAACAGGCCCATGTGAAAAAATTGGGGCAGAGGTTCTGAATTGGCATCCAGGGAGTGTGTGTGCACAGTTTCGGAGCGACCGGGCCAACGGTGCCGGAGATTAGCTGCTAACACACACGGACGGACACACACACGGACACACGGAGGGTAAAACATACTCTCTCGCTAGGAGACAATAAAGGATTCTTCCTGACAAACGTAGCTCGCAGGAACATTTGAAGAGGTTTGTCTGGAAACAATGTCTTAAGCAAGATAAGATATGCCACACCATAGGACAATGGCTGGCAGCAGCAATTTATTCCATACAAAGTAAACACTCTTCAGACTGGTTAACCATATAGTAACACAAACATATTTGACATGTTCGTTCTAGTGTATCTTGATATGTCTTAGTTTTGCAGAAAGTACAGCTTTATGGCATGCCCCCTAGTGATGAGCGGGCCGACCCGTAACCCGTCCCGCGGGTCAACCCGCGGCGCGGGCGGACGAGTCAAGATTTCAGAGGCAATTATGCGGGCTGCGGGTGTTGCGGGTCGACGCCACTCTCACATGCAAAAAAATACTGTTTTGTCTTTATTCCTAATAAGAATAAGAATAAGAATAATAGCAATAAAACACTTTGAATACACTTGGGGTATATACTTATCTTTTTTTTTCCACCGTGGGGGGCGGGTTGAGTCATAGATTTATATATGGGTTCGCGGGGTGGGTTGGGGTGGGTTGAGTTCCGTGGCGGGTTGGGCGGGGCGGGTTATGAAAAAACCCGACCCGCTCCTCACTAATGCCCCCCCCTTAACCCAGAGCACACTCTTGGACGCTAGACTATTTAGGCTAATTTAGTCAAATAATTTGCTTTGCTATGATATTCTTATGAAAAATAAGTCATATTTTAACAATAAATGTAAAGATTTACCTAATCTTTATAGAAAATCTGCACCCTAACCCATATCTCACAACATTTTTTTAAATTATATTTAAGCATGTCATATATGATAACAATTTGAATATTTTGTGCCATAAATAGCACTTATATTGGTTTACCTACACCCTTATTATGCTTATTTCCACTAATTTGCTCAATATGCAAATTATCTAATTACATATGCACAATCCAAAAATGTCAGCAGAAAGCAGAAATGGATTCTACAGGACAAATTACCTTGGGATCAACTGTGAAAAGTTTGGTATGTGACCATTGTTTTCCAGAAATTTGGTTTAGAAGTCATAATAATTGATATATAGAACCTATTCGTATGGCCATAATTAGCTTATAACATGAACAAAGAGCAGTTTATTGGAACATTTACTGCTTCAGTAGTGGTCAGATGTACAGGAATAATAATATTTGTAAAAATCAGTACTTGGAATAAGACTTAACAGAAAATGACCATGCGTTTGCTTTGTTACATATGCATCATATATGCTAATTAGCTACCATAAACATGCGCAATAGTTACACTGTAAAGGTCCTCACACCTGAATGAGATAGAATGTTCATTATTTACCAGAAAACCACCAAAACACAAGTTGGATGACCTATACTCGTTATGTATGCTAGTTTAATCAAATATGCAAATTATCTCATTAACCATGCGCAATACAAAAATTAACCCAGAGCACACTCTTAACCCAGAGCACACTCTTGGACGCTAGACTATTTAGGCTAATTTAGTCAAATAATTTGCTTTGCTATGATATTCTTATGAAAAATAAGTCATATTTTAACAATAAATGTAAAGATTTACCTAATCTTTATAGAAAATCTGCACCCTAACCCATATCTCACAACATTTTTTTAAATTATATTTAAGCATGTCATATATGATAACAATTTGAATATTTTGTGCCATAAATAGCACTTATATTGGTTTACCTACACCCTTATTATGCTTATTTCCACTAATTTGCTCAATATGCAAATTATCTAATTACATATGCACAATCCAAAAATGTCAGCAGAAAGCAGAAATGGATTCTACAGGACAAATTACCTTGGGATCAACTGTGAAAAGTTTGGTATGTGACCATTGTTTTCCAGAAATTTGGTTTAGAAGTCATAATAATTGATATATAGAACCTATTCGTATGGCCATAATTAGCTTATAACATGAACAAAGAGCAGTTTATTGGAACATTTACTGCTTCAGTAGTGGTCAGATGTACAGGAATAATAATATTTGTAAAAATCAGTACTTGGAATAAGACTTAACAGAAAATGACCATGCGTTTGCTTTGTTACATATGCATCATATATGCTAATTAGCTACCATAAACATGCGCAATAGTTACACTGTAAAGGTCCTCACACCTGAATGAGATAGAATGTTCATTATTTACCAGAAAACCACCAAAACACAAGTTGGATGACCTATACTCGTTATGTATGCTAGTTTAATCAAATATGCAAATTATCTCATTAACCATGCGCAATACAAAAATGTCCCAAGCAGAAATGGATTCTACGTAAAAAAGTACATAAGGATCAACTGAGAAAAGTTTGATACACCCTTTAATCAGGTTGTTATAGCTTTTGCCCTGTCTATTATATTTATATCAAAGGTTCAACAGTGCAAAACAATTATATACAATGGCATTCTTTGAGAATATTCATATATATGTAGCAGCATTACAGTATGCCCACGACACTACTGCAATAAACATGTTTGACCATGAATTCCTCCAAAAGGACATTCATTAAAATTAATGCACAATATCACATTAATAGAAAAGGCACCTGGTAAGCATATATATGTTACCATACTAGTCCAGCACAAGTGCATCAAAAGTTAAACATATACATTCACATTTGTCCCATTTTTAACCAAAATTATATAAATGAATTGCTTGACATCAAACTCTCTTTAACTCTTTTTAACCTTAAGTTATTATCTTTATGTAATTACCTTCATGAATTATCCCTGGTTTTAACTGTAACAAATGCATCATCAATACATCATGTTTTTAACTGTTACCAAAGAATGTGCTGTTACACAAACTAATCATGTTTCACAAAGATCAAACAGCAATAATAGGTTACAAGGCAAGCTGGTTCTAAAACCACAATCCATCTAGTTACTATTATTTGGTCTAAATTAACCTCTTAAAAGTAAGTATACAAAACGGTATCACAGTTCACAGTATTATGCACATTTCCCAATATATATTATTCACCCTTTGTTTGGCTAGAGACAATTTTTACCTGTGGAAGTGGCACACGATATGGAAGATTTTCGAAGCTGTGTCTCTCTTCTCAAGCACAGAGTAATCTCTCAAGAACAGATTCAGAGCTGCTAAATCAAAGGTTAAAAAAAACAAACAGCAGAGGGCGCGGTTTTTCCTTTGGGTTCCCAGATTGAGCAGGAAGGCACAGCCATAGAGTTAAAAAATAAGGGCACAGCGCGCCCAATCCACTGTGGCAGAAACCAAAGCAATTGATTGCAGACTCACCAACACATACAGTACTAGTCAACCACAGAATGATAGATCAATATAATGCTGTAAAGCAATATAATCATGTTAAACTTGTACAACACGAACCCACCATGTTACTCAAAATAAGGAAATCACTCAAAATAGCTGGACCAAAATAAAGACATTTAAATAAAGTACTTTTGAAATAAGACCGTTTTGCATAAATCAATAATATTTCAATCTACTACACTTCTTGGTACTTTGGTTATTTTCTGCTTGCAGGTATCTCTTCTCTATACAACACTATGTTTTATCTCTCTTTCTTATCATGCATTTCTATAGACCACCGAAGTCTGATGTAATTTATACATCCTTGGTTTGTCTACCTGGTTCGCGGTTTTCCACCCCCATTCTGAATCCCATAGACGTCTTTAATATCGCGTCAAATAAGAACTGTGTTCCAAAAATAAACAAGTGACCCCGGCGGTTTGACTCTTATGGATATGAAGCATCAACTGACGGTGAGAAAACGATAATGTTACTTCCGCCGAATTAGTTACATTTTCGCCTAGAAACAGACTGTATCAAATATAAGTGACTGACTCATAAACGATACAGAACCTCCTCCCTGACAATTATGCCGAGACAGTTTGTTTATTTTTGGACCACAATTCTTATATGAGACGATTCTATGATGACCCAATGTTATTCTCCATAGCGAAATTACTTTACGAACCTGGGGATGAACGAGTGACGTCAGGACTTCGGTGGTCTATAGTGTTGCTATTGTGAGTAGAATGTGAAACCCTTATATAGCAGTGATCTGATGTCACACATAACACAAAAAAGAAATTGTGCAGGTTTGCCCTGACTTTTCCATTTTATGCCAACAACTTCCTTAGTTCGGCCTGGGCTTAATCTTCTCTCCTATCAGCAGTTTTGGGCAAATTACTTCTGGACAACCACCGACAGAGATTTCACCCATTTATTGTAAGATGTCAATTGTAAACACTTGTTTACCAGGGTGATCAGACCTTTTTGGCCCGGGCACCCAGGCAAAATTCTCATTTTATTCAGTCTGTAATTCATTTTTTAGATTTGGTTATTCTAGTCTTTTTTTTTTTTTTTACACAGTTGAGCACCTGGCCTCCCAAATGTCTATGCATGGCCCTGCTCTACATGAGACCTGGTCGACCTGTTTGAAGACACCAACCTTATGCGAATATGCGTGTATGACCCATAAGATTGGTGTCTTCAAACAGCCAGTGTTAATTTTGTCGACTGAAACTATGACAAAAAATATAGGCAGAAAATTGACATATGCCAATTGTCACTTTTGAACAATTTAGCCAAAGCATAAAGTACCATAACTGCATGTATACTGTAGCATGGGCGGGTTGAGTAGGAATTTACAACCCTAACGCTTATCATGTTAGTGCCATGCTCTAGCTACATGCAATGAAATCTTTCAGTTGGGTAGCAGACACATAATATTATAATGTATGACATCCAAAGGACAGTTTATTTATTTATGGTAAACATGTCATCTGGTGATAAAAAAACAGTGCAATTACCTATATACCCTTCAAGTTGACGAAGTAGGGTCAGGGTAGAGGTCTAGTCAAGGGATGCAATAGCTCACGAAGAACAAGCTTCAGCTGGGCATAATGCGAGGATTCTCAAGGGAACTATGTAATGGAATAAACCATGGAGAGAAACCTGTAGGAAGAAATAGCCAAAGCATGGGGGGGTCCTTGAAATTAGAAAGTTTGAGAGCCACTGTTATTCAACGGAGCATGACTCTGCTGTCAGTGGCCTGTCATGAAACCTCCTCGCTCCCTCTCACATGCAGAGGAATGAACACACACTGTGGCATTAGAGCTTTCTTACTTTCTCGTAAACAAGGTTCCATGTTTTTACAGCAGCCAAAAAAATGTTTTTCCCTTCACACTGAAATAACAGAAAAGGCATGTTAAAGGACACTATGGAGAATGCAATGATTTTACATGACAATATAAGGAGTACTGTTTGATGCTATGCAATCTGGGAACCCATCATCAAAAAAAAGGAAAAACAGCGCCCTCTGCTGTTTTTTTTTAACTGCAGCTCTGAATCTGTTCTTGAGAGATTAGATGCTATATGTGACCTACAGGCCTGCCAACATCTGACTGTGAGAATCAAGGAGTTTTTTTTTTAGGGGGGGTTCTGGGCGTCCTCCCCCCGAAACCTTTTAACGGAGTAGATTTAATTTCCTGTGTTCTGGTGAATTTTGTAAGTGTGATACTTTTATCAGGCTTGCTATAGCATTGGAAAATGATGGGTACAATTTCATCGATTAAAACGCAAAAAAGTAGGTCTACAGAAATGTATTTGATGACTGAAGCAATGTATGACCCATCTTTAATGATAACCATTCATTACTTAAAAGTGAATATCTCTGTATGATTGCATGCATTGACCACACACCCCCAACTTTTGAACATGTAATTTCCTGTGTTCTGTTAATACCAAATCAAGGAGAAATCCAGGAAAAATGACAATCAAGGAGTCCTCAAGGAGATGTGGTTGAAATCAAGGAGACTCCTGCAGAATGGGTTGGCAGCCCTGCACTGCTGGTATGACATGCCAAAATGCTGAAACAACTTCATACATATAATATATGTATGAATATCACATTGACATTTGGCTTCTCCTGGTCAACTTCTCCACATCAATGATTTTATTTTTTAGTGTTTTCGTGAAAATACTTTTTTTTGAGTGTTTGCGCTTTTTCACTTCTGCTTTGGAGATTCCAGATTTGGCACTCATGAATTATGTAAATAATAATGCAAAAGAAAAAGCAACAGGTGAAGACTATAAGCACTGAGGGAATTAAATCAGTAATTAACTTCAGTGTATGTTCCCGCTTACAAATAATCCCAAACAGCCTCAATGTTTATAATTATGAAAACCTTTAAATCAGGGGTCTTCAACAAGGGGCCCGGGACCCCTAGGGGGTCCTCAGAGTTACTACAGGGGGGCCGGCAAATCTTTGTGTGATATGATTTTAACCACTTGAACCCCATAGCATCCCTTTTCTGAGGAGAACTTTAGCCTAGAGCTTGTAGATCGGCTATTTTTGGCAAAGAGGTTTGGTGTAGAGGGAAAAAAGAGCAGACAATACAAAAAAAAGTTTAATCTGGAACACAATTTTATACAATATAGAGGGGCTCCTTGTTTCATCTCTCTCTCAGCTAGGGGGTCCTTGGCCTGAAAAACATTGAAGACCCCTGCTTTAAAGAATATTAATAATATAAAATGATTGCGCTGGTTCCTTCCTCTTTGAAGGCATTGGACCATGTACCAGTCACATGGGTATAAAAGACAGCGATACACAGAGTTCTTTGATGGCAAAGCAAGCGCCCACCATCTCAGATTTATGAAATTATTTCTGTAGTTGAAGAGCTAATTAATAGCATCACATAATAGACCAGATCAGAAGGTTTGAATGTTTGTACAGAAACACGTATATCCGAGTAGAATGTCTATGGTTGTTTTCACAATATAAAATAAAGTGTCCACAACATTAGCTTTATCTACTTTGTCAACCTGTGGATATTTAGGTCGCAGCACAATTTACGGTACACTAATTTGACATAATAAGCCGTTATTACAAATAATGTGTTTCTTATTAGCAATAATATTTTTTTTATTATTAAGAAACAAACGTTGTTATACCCTTATTTTCCACTATTATCCCTTAATTATGTTCTAATTAGAAATTGAATGAAAAGTAACAAAAGGTGTTATTAGAAATGGTGTTCTCTGCTATTAGACAGAAACAAACAAACACAGTTATACTCTAATTATGGAACATAATTCCTAGAGGCTAACAAAGCCTAATAAGACCTAACAAAGCCTAATAAGACCTAACAAAGCCTAATAAGAACCCCACAACTACTAACTACACGATGTGATGTTAGGCTACTATTAGTCTACTGTAAGGGTTTCGTCAGAACAAATGTGTTCTTTATTAGGCCTTTATTTAATGTTATTTCCACTTACTTCAAGTTACTTTACATATAATTACAACAGAACTGTGCCGTAAATTGTACATCAGCCATTCCGGGCAAACTTCATGACACATTATATTCTTCCTACCTTTTTAGTGTGGTTGCCCTAACAGGGCAACCAGACTACTGTTATCCTCCGAGGCCATAACAGTTTATTTTGAACCACATCTCCTCCCACAATTTATTTTTCCCAATTTAGTGCCATATGTCAAAATGACCGGCTTCACCGGGAATCGTGTGCTTGTATTTTGCTAAGAGATTGGTTTCATAGTTTAATTGATATTGATTTATTAGTGCATTAAATGTCCCCATCCACTTTAATGGGAAAATGAAAAAACTCCCATTCAAGTATTTATTTCTCAGAAACCGTAAGGGCTAGAGTTTCAAGACTTGGAGGGGTGGTTCATGATTTAGTCCAAAATTATTGGGAAAAAAATTACACCAGTCAGCCTCATGGTGGCGCTATAACAGCCCACTTTACGTTTTGGCCTATAACTCTTGAACCGTTGTTCGTAAATTAAAAATATTTTTTCCCTAGATTCCTTGGGTCATGACGCATTTGTGTCAGGATAGATTTTCCGCCATTTTTAATTTTCATCAAAACACACTTTTAGCTCCTCCTCCCACATATTTTGTCCAAATTTTCTATGTCAAAAATCGGTACACATGATCTCTGGGCCCATGCGATAAACATATCCAAACGGCATTTTGATAGTCCTTACCGTTCGTCCGTAAATGGCTTCCAAAGTTAGTGGGAGGGGCCTGTTTTACCAAAAATGCCAGAAATCACGAACGAAACGTCCGGTGAATCCCAAATTTGAATCACATGTTGAGGATGGTTTACTCAACAAATCCCCAAAAGCATTTCCATTTTGACCCATAGGGGGCGCCACAAATGCACAAAATGTAACCGAGGCAAAAACATGATTTTTGGGGGGATCAGTCCTCTCAAAATGAAATAAAAGCGATATCAGGAGTGACGTGACAATACCATTGGTCTGTTACATTTGTGGGAGGGGCCTATTTATTTAGTGGGAGGGGCCTATTTCCTAAAATCAAAACGGCACGTATCACGAAGGCAGGATCCGATCGGCACCCGATTCGAATGGCACGTCGCACGGCCTCCGACGGTATTCCTCCCGGCGTATCCCTCGAGTCGTGATACGGTCGGCGCAACCACGCTTTGCAATTTCCCAGAATTGCGACGCGTCTAGTTATGGATGCTATAAATCAGTAGAGACCCCCACATTAACGTATGCTTTATGGCCACGGACCCCTAGGGACCCCCTGGCCCAGGGGCCCCCATCTGAAAAATATTTAGTGCCAGGGACCCCCAGAAGAGAAAAGTTATGTTAAGAAATTCAACATCATTCAAAATGTTCCAAACATTTTCAAGATGTTTCAAACATTTTTTTAAATATCAGATGTACAAGCTCGCTGCGCCGCCTCGAAGTGACGCGCTGTGAGTTTGCAGATCTGATATTTTTGAATGGCCAAAGTATAAAATATGGATAAAGTGGTTAAAATGATTGTGACGCTGTATTTTAAATTCAATCGATTTTTTTTTGTTTTAAAACATACTGGTTTTAAATAGACAATTTATTCAAATATGTAAATATACACAATTCACATATGCAAAGTACAAAAGTATTCACATTAAAATATACTTAAGTGCTGAAAGTAAAAGTACTCATTTTGCAGAATATCCCATTTCACAAGTTTCCAAATGTGTAAAAATGCTTTGAAAACAGCAGATCTACAAGCTCACAACGCATTGTGAGCTTGTAGATTTCAAATAGCCTAAGTATGCATAGGACTGTAGTGGTTAATGCATGTTTTGTAATCATATTAAACATCTATAAAGTAACTAGTAACTAAAGCTTTCAAGTAATTGTGGTGAAGTAAAAGTACAATATTTGCCTCTGAGATGTAGTGGAGTAGAAGTAAAAGTATTGAAAATACTCAAATAAATTACAAATACCTCAAAATTGTACGTAAGTACAGGAGTACATGTACTTAGTTACTTTACACCGCTGCTCTGCACAGGTGAAGATGATTTAGTGTTGATGAGTAAAAAGCAGTCTGTGGGGATCTATTCACTCTGCAGGATGAAGATCCGGTTAGAAAACGCAAATGGTTTGTCCATGTGACGTTCGTTTGAACGTGTTCAACGCACCGGATCCAGTAGGTAGGGCTTTAAACCGGATGTGAATACGGATTTACTACGTCTGCTTTCAAACCATTTCAGCTTGCACCACGTCGCGCCGCTCTGCTGAAGGTAATGTTTGATTTATATCTAAAGTTTAAACACTCACTGTGTAGGGGTTTGTAGATCTAACCCTGCCATATGTTCATGTGTGTTTATAAATCTACTTTAGTCTTGGATCAAGACGGCCCGTCAGGGATTGTATTATTTATGGTGATCGAGTCTGATGTTTGTTGGTAGTTTTAAACGGATCATAAATCCTCATAAATGAACCCAATCCAACATATAAAGTGTTTAAACACAAAGACACGGATGTTACCCGTCCATACGGGTCTGTTGTGTTCCGTAATATTACGTAGAGTTTAATAAAGACGCGTCTTAGTCCCGTGTGCGTCTGAACGCCGTTCTAGTTCCACATTTACATGGACATTTACCTGCTGCAACAGCCACTTTACCAAATAGTTTGTGGTTCTGTGTTTAAGGCTCGTGCGTCTATACTTATGTATGCATTGTAAATATAAAGTGATTATCTTAAAGCCACAGATATTATCCGTACATGCGGGGTGTTGGTGTTCAGTTAATGTTCAGTATAGATTAATAAAGAAGTGTTTTAATCCCCTCTGTGGATGAACGTCATTGTATTTCCTGGATTACATGGGGTGTAATACCGGTGTTCACCTGCAACAGCGCCACTTACACCCATTGAATGATATATACAGTGATGTTCAGACAGACCAGATTGAAACATTTATTTATCGAATAATGCGGAATATTACCGAACATAAAGGGTCTGTATGGTGGGATAACATCTGTGGCTTTGGGATAAACACGTTATATTTAGAGTAACATACATTTATCAAGATGTTTGAGACTTTAACATGGAACCAACTAACAAACACTATTTTTGGAGAGTGTTAAGAATGTCAAAGATAGGATAATGATAATAATGTCATTTTATTTGTAAAATGTACAGCACTTTTCACATTTCATACTTTTCATGAAATATCTAGAACAAAACAAATGTAAAAGCCTAAGGATAGAGATTAAACTGAGCTAAATTGTAACATAAGATAAATAACACTCAGGCAGGATAATAAGTAATCTAAACTAAATATCGATATCAAAATCGATAAGAAATCTGAGTCTTGATCTAAGGCTAAGATGAAACTATAATATCGTCTCTATCGGGAGGAAACCATAGAATGTCCCAAACTGTTACTTTTCAGGATTAAAAAAATGGCAAAAGTAGCAGATCTACAAACTCAAAACGTGTTGCTTTGTGCCACGTTTCAAGCTTGTAGATCTGCTACTGTTGATGGTACTACTTGAAAATGTGTCCACATTTTTCAATATGTTTTTTTTAAAGCGAACATTTTTAACACTAATATTTGCTTCTGGGGGGATTCTACAAATGTCTTCTAAATCAGTGGTTCTCAAACTTTTTCGTGCCAAGGACCCCCAAATAGACATTTATTAGCCCGCGGACCCCCATTTGAAAAGATAAGCCAGGGACCCCCATAATAGAAGATTTTTACGGCTCTCTAGCAGTGATTTTCAACCATTTTAAATTTCAAAGACCCCCAGTTTGACATGCATTAGGGCTACAGACCCCCATTTAATGGCATGTATGTCTCTGGGACCCCAATTCATATTGTAAAATCAATGTTAATTTAACTCTGAGAGTGTACAAATGGAACCAAATGGACCCGTTAGGGTCCATTTGGTTCCATTTGTACACTCTCAGAGTTACAGACCCATAAGGGTCCATTTGGTCCCTGTCCATCATTTAGCCGGGGACCCCCTGGAACCCCCTCAAGTACCCCTGGGGGTCCCCGGACCCCACTTTGAGAACCAATGTTCTAAATCATACGTTTTTTTGAAAAAAACTTATGTTGCTATAATCAAACTTTTTCATGTCAAGGACAAGGACCACCCAAAATGATATGTATATTTGTTCCAGGGACCCCCCAGAAGCAAAAATTTGAGTAAAAGAAATTCAGAAATTTTCACAATTTTTCAAAAAATAGCAGATATGCAGGCTCATAGCGCCGCACTCGGTGAGCTTGTAGATCTGCTATTTTTGAATAGCCAAAGTGTAAGATAATGGTAAAGTGTTTACACTGACGCGTTCCCGGTCTTAAAGGGTTAACACTATAGCATACATGGGCAACTGGCGGCCCGGGGGCCACACGCGGCCCTCACCTTAACTTAATGCGGCCCGCAGGTTAATAGTGATATATGTTATTGATTTCAGCTGTTCCAATTCCAAACATGCAATCATGACCCGCTTTAATTACTCCAGTCTATATTATTAGTTCAATGACTTTATATCCAATGTATTTGTATTTAAGTTCATAAAGTTAACTTAATTATAAGCAAATCCGTTTGAAATAAAAAAAACAAAAACTGTCAGGATTCCAATTCCAAAATAGCTGATCTACAAGCTCAAAACGCGTCGCGATGCGACGCGCTTTGAGCTTGTAGATCAGCTATTTTTTGCTACTTTTGTGTGACATACTAGAATGACGAATTTAACCCATTAATACCTGGAACTGTGTCATTTTTAGATTTGAGCTAAAAAGCATTATTTTACACTTTGGGCTATTTTTTAAAAATCGTGAAAATGTGTGCAAATCTTTGAATATATATTTTTTTAAAGCGAACATTTTTAACTCAAATCCTTGCTTCTGGGGGGTCCCTGGAACAAGATATTTTGATGGGGGTCCACGGCCAAATACATATAATTTTGGGGGTCCTTGACATGAAAAAGATTGAGCACCACTGATATAGAAACATACGTTTTTCAGAAAACTGTTGGGGTTTAGGAGACATGTAGAATCGGCTTCAGGTCTCAATGGGTTAATTTACAAAAAAAGTAAAAATATGGAGATAAGAGGCGTCTGCCCGACAGTAACAATAATATGCAATGTGTCCATATAGTGAGTGTGGAAATATAGTGGCCCTATACACCATCAAAGTTGTATCACCCCTGCACTATAGCCTACTTAAAAACTGTATTTTCTATTATTATTGTTATTATTATACAATATATTAAATTTAATGTTGGTATATATCTGTGTCTTGCAGGTTAATCATGTGACCTTCTGCAGAGTGGACTAAATCTACTTCAAACAGTGAGTTAAAAACGCTGAGTCATGGCTCCTAGCTATGACTCAGCGTTTGACTCACTGTATGAATGCTTCAGGGAAGGTTCAAAGGATGGATGGAGTCATCAGGAGATAGCTGGTAATAGAGTGTCTGTAACTCAGGACAAGGGGCTTGAAGATGGAACCTCGATGGCGTCGACGCAACAAGGAGGCCCTGAGAGCTGAAACGTATAACGGTGCCAACGAACGTTCTCCGTTTGAGATACAAGGCGTACGGTGCTCGGGACGTGGTGCCATACAACCTACGCGGCTCTATTAATACCAGCTATCTTCAACCACGCGGCGGGAGGCCCCACACGGTACGTACCTGGATCACACCTGGCCAGCAGTGGTGGAAAGTAACTAGGTGCATTTACTTGAGTACTGTATTAAGTGCAATTTCAAGGGATTTGTACTTTCCTTGAGTATTTCCAAATTTCAATACTTTTACTTTTACTCCACTACATCTCGGATCCAAATATTGTACTTATTACTTCACTACATTTATTTGAAAACTTTATTTTAGTTACTTTGTAGATTTTTACTATAATTAAGAAAAACAATTATTAACCACTTCAGCCCTATATACATTTTGGCCATTTGAAATTAGCCGATCTACAAGCTCACAATGCGATGCGACGCATTGTGAGCTTGTAGATCGGCTATTTTTAAAAGATTTTAATATATTTTGAAAACTTTTGAAACGGGATATTCTACATAATGAGTACTTTTTATTTTTGGTACTTCAAGTACATTTTGATACCTGTACCTTTGTACTTTTACTCAAGTGAATTTTGAATTCTGGACTTTAACTTGTAACAGAGTATTTCTACATTGCAGTAGTGATACTTTTACTTAAGTAAAAACAAATCAGTATTTTCTTCCACCACTGCTGGCCATTATTACAAAATGGAAGTTGACGATTCATTGTCACATGATTGATTGCGATCAAAGATTTAATTGTTTTTGACGTTGAGCATGGGAACATTATGAATACAAATGTAATTTATTTTTGGCTTTTAGGGCTTCGTAAACAAAAGTTGCACAAGGTAGATATGACACATAATATACATCATTTAATTACAACAAATACATTCATAGTGGGATTAGCAGAGTGGAAATAGCCAATCTACAAGCTCAGAACGTGTCGCATCGCAACACGTTTTGAGCTGGTAGATCTGCTATTTCCACAAAATGTTTGAAAATATATGAACATTATTAACATGGTAATGATTATGACGATTATGCAAAACATAATTGCAAATTCAAATAATTGCAATTAGGCTATTGCGTAATAATTGTGACCGGTCTAGTATAAACCCTAGGGTTTATACTCATGGTAACTGATGACTGGTATCAGACATCACTTTGAGAGCCACTGGTCTAGCGGCTGAGAGCTGAACCAAGACGTCTGTGGTTTTATTTTCAAGCCGAATCCCAACCCTCAACATTCTGCCTCCTCCAGTGTTATGGAGAAATTGGTGACCTGGCAAAAGATGTGTCCATCGTGTCCCATCACATGTCAAACATCCAAAGTAAATCACTGCTGTTAGTTCATGAACAGAGTTGCTCTGTTCATAAACAAACGGTTGTTATTTACATTTGGACGTGGTGATGTTTTTGTGAAGTCCACGAGATGGTCGCATGTTTTCTGAAGGTCACCAATTTCACTGTAACACACAACCATGCTGGAGGTAGGAGGCACAAACTGGATTTTTGGAATCAGCGGCCATATTGGAAATAAATCGGGCCTCTTCCTCATTTCCCTTCACAGGTGTTACCAATGATGCTAATGAAGGCTCTGTTCCAAATGGACCCTTACGGGTGTGTAACTCTTGAGTGTACAGATGGAAACAAATCACAGTCCATTTGGTTCCATTTGTACACAGAGTTATGGGTGTCCTTTGAGAACCACTGTGCTACACTAAATAGAACAGAGCCTTCATTTGTATCATTGGTAACGTGGTAATGTGACGGAAGTAAGGAAGAGGCCCAATCCTTGGCCAAATGAATATTCATGTGGGGGTCCTTGATATGAAAACATTTGAGAGACACTGTCTTTAGTTGTTTCTGAAACTTGATGAAATGATAAGCATTGTAGACTTTACTTGAACATGGTGTTTGATACAGGAATAGACGGCACCTCTTTGCTAAATTGGCAATGTTTCTCCCAAAATGTAAAGCAAATGAAGAATTTGCAAAATGTTCTTAAAGCAGGGGTCCGGGACCCCGAGTTACTACAGGGGGTCCGCCAAATCTTTTTTTACATTAACCACTTGAACCCTAGCATCCCTTTGCTGAGGAGAACTTAAGCCAAAAATAGCAGATCTACAAGCTCACAACGCCTCGCGCTGCAAGGCGTAGTGAGCTTGTAGATCGGCTATTTTTTAGCAAAGAGTTATAGGTGTAGAGGGAAAAAAGAGCAGCAAAAGTTTATCCCAAACACAATTTTATACAATATAGAGGGGGTCCCTGCTTCATCTCTCTCTCAGCTAGGGGGACCTTGGCCTGAAAACGTTGAAGACCCCTGTCTTAAAGGGATAGTTTAAAACAGTGGTTCTCAAACTTTTTCATGTCAAGGACCCCCTAATTGACACTTATTACCCCACGGACCCCCATTTTAAAAGATAAGCCAGGGACCCCAGTAAGAGAAGGTTTTTACGGCTCTCTAGCAGTGATTCTCAACCATTTTCATTTCAAGGACCCCCCAGTTTGACATGCATTAGGCTACGGACCCCCATCTAGTGGCATTTATACCTCTGGGACCCCAATTCACATTGTAAAACCAATGTCAATTTAACTCTGAGAGTGTACAAATGGAACCAAATGGACCCGTTAGGGTCCATTTGGTTCCATTTGTACACTCTCTGAGTTACAGACCCATAAGGGTCCATTTGGTTCCTGTCCATCATTTAGCTGGGGACCCCCTGGAACCCCCTCAAGTATCCCTGGGGGTCCCCGGACCCCACTTTGAGAACCAACGGTTTAAAACACTTTTTCCTATGGATTAGTCACCCCATGGAGACATGAATTCATGAATATGTTTTTGTTTTTGTCTCATTCCTAAACCAATAATTTGATGACCGGCAGCGGTTCCGGTAGGAGACACAAAGAGTCTCCTTTGTGCCTACCGGTCCATAATTCAAGGCTCCGTGGGGTGACTAATCGAAAAAAAGTATGTTTTTGGGTGAACTATCCCTTTTTAAGTAATGTAAATTATACATGATGTGAACATGTACGGGTGGGTACATCATTATCAGACCTAAAACGTATTGTTTTATGCCCACAGTGGCTGTAGGCCAATCAAGAATCTTCAAAGCATGTACTTAAAGGAGTAGTTCACCTAAAAAATCACTTATTTTCTATAAATTGCACACCCCATGAAGCCTTGAATTCATGATTTCGTTTTTGTCATTACTAAGCCAATCATTTGATGACCGGGTGTATTTCCGGTAGGAGACACAAATAATTTACTTTGTGTCTCCTACTGGATACATTAGCCGGTAGGAGACGGGAATCTAATTATTGGCATAGGAATGCGACAAAAACAAATCCATGAATTAAGGCTTCATGGCGTGTGCAATTGATAGAAAATAAGTCATTTTGTGGGTGAACTACTCCTTTAAGTTACTTAATTACTTACTTTGAGGAATAGAAATGGCCAATTACACATTGAAGTGCCCACTTTTCCCGGGTGCCCACTCTTCTAGTTACAAAAATGTTGATTTATTTTCAAACATGTTCAATGTTCATGTACAATACAATTAAATCCTTAATCACAATTATTTGTGACAATTACTCAAGTAAAATGCCATAATGGTGACACAGCCCTGTCAGTGACCAGCTTATGGCTCTACAGACCATCTTGGCTTCCAAAATGTCACCCTCTAAGGCCTGCTCAACTCAACGTTTTTGTTTTCTTTTTTGTGTCTTTACAGAACACGAAGATGACAAGAAGTAGACGTCCGTAAGTGAAGATGGCAGGAAGGTAGGAACCTTTTGATTGCAGCTGCTGCTTGTTAAGGGGGCTACATGCTACATGCTACCATACCATGTATGTGGTAATTTGCGTCGTCTATCGTTTCACGTCATTTGCATCGCGTCATTTGTGGGTAAAGCTTCATCACGTCGGTCCACATCACATAGGACCATGTGCCTTTCTGTGATGTGGATTAATGTGATTTTATTTATTGTTTCACGTCATTTGCGCCCAAAACTTTGATCACATCGGTCCACATCACATATGACCATATGTGGTCGTAACTGCTCCTCTTTTTCGCTATTCTTTGCTTTAATAAAGCAATAACAAGATTATTTGTTTTTATTTACTTTTGTGTCTGAGTTATTTGATCGATTTTTTATTTTTGTCTATCTTTCTTTTCACAAACACATTTCTTTCTTCTTGCCTGTCTATTGCACTAGTTCTTCACTAGTGGTTTGTGTGTACAAATGTATGTGATGTGGAGCTATGTGATTTATGTCTGGTATCATTATGGTAGCATGTAGCCCCATTAACACTGTGTTAACAGTCATCTATGCTGTAGGTCTGTGCAAACTAAAAGAGAAAGCAAATGATGTGCGTGGTGTCATTTGCTTAGTGTTTTTTTAATTTCATCTGCTGTTTGAGTCGTGGCTGCTGTTCAAGGTAAGTGATAGTAGTGACACGGTCTATCATTGGTTGTCGGGCAGAAACCATATATATATAATTTTTTTTTTGTCGTAAAGACATTTCTTTACTTGGTCATACCGTGTGACAGTGTCACATACTAAAGCAGTACAAACAGCCGATCTACAAGCTCACAACGCAAAGATCATGATAATTATATTGGATCCATTGGAACACAGGTTATTTTGTGTCCATTTTAAAAAGTAACAATTTTGGACATACAAGGTTTCTGCCTGACCTCCATACTTTAACTTCCCCTCTTTTCTCTTCATTATTTGCTTGAATAAAGTTATAACTTTTTTTCCTTCTAGTGTGTCTTTGAGTTTTTTACAAATGGAACCAAATGGACCCCTCACTGGTCCATTTGGTTCTATTCGTAGTACTGACAGTATACGTATCCAGGCTGTTTATGTAATGACAGGGTACAGTATATGTAGGCCTACGCTAAGCTGTATAATATAGTGACAGGGTACAGTAGATGTATACTAGGTTGTATAATATAGTGACAGGGTATAGTATATGTATACTAGGTTGTATAATATAGTGACAGGGTATAGTATATGTATACTAAGTTGTATAATATAGTGACAGGGTATAGTATATGTGGCTCTTGGTCACATAGCAAACTCACATAGTTAAACCTATTTGTGCTTTATCTATTTTTGATAAAGTTAAAAATATAGCTTTTTTTTTTGCCCTGTCATAGTATCAACTAAACATTTTTTTAGCTTTAACTGTAAAATTTGCACTATCAGCGCCGCTTGCGTTGCGTCATTTAACGGGTGGCGGGCCAGCGGTTTGCGTCGTTTGCGTTCAATGCCCGTCATTCGTGAAGAATATGTAAGGGACTGGACCATTTTTTTTAATTATTGGGTCACGGCCAGCGTTTGTGTGATTTATGTCTCGTAGCATTTCGCGTCATTTGCGTTAAGTAATTTGATTTGCGTCGCGTCTCAGGATTTCACGTCATATCCGTGCAGGTAAGTCTTCATCACGTCAGCCCACATCACATAAGTCCATGGTGTAGTGTAGTGTAGTGTAGTATGTGATGTGGATTGATGTGATGTATGTGTTGTCATTTCACAACACATGCGGGTAAAAATTACATTTGATTTCACGTCGCTTCCGTCATATGCAGGTAAGTCTTCATCACGTCAGCCCACATCACATATGACCGTACACGGGGGCCGTATGTGATGTGCATTGATGTGATGTATGTCTTGTGTTGTGTCATTTCACAACATATGCGGGTAAAACATCATCACGTTAGTCCACGTCACATATGAACATATGTGGAGGTATGTGATGCATGTCGTCCTTTACGTCGTGTGTCGTTTCGCGTAATTTTATTGCCGTTGTACCGTTTCAGGCTATTTGCGAGTAAAGCTTCATCACGTCAATCCACATCACATAATAATAATAATAATAATAATAATAATAATAATAATAACATCACATTACTGGTCGTAGGGTTAGGGTTATATGTGATGTGGATTTATGTGATTTTGTGATTATTTCACGACATTTGCGGATAGCTCGTCATTCACATCGGTCGGCAATTTTTTCTTTTAGGCGAGGTACACGCCGTTGTTTACAGTAGGTCAGAACAGGGAGAGATGTAGGGCCATCATTCATATCATATGCATTTAACCCATTAAGACCTGGAACTGTGTCATTTTTAGATTTGAGCTAAAAAGCTTTATTTTACACTTTGGCTATTCAAAAATAGCAGATATGCAAGCTCATAGCGCAGCACCGAGTGCCGCGCAATGAGCTTGTAGATCTGTTGTTTTTGAAAATTCGTGAAAATGTGTGCAAATCTTTGAATATATATATATTTAAAGCAAATATTTTTTAACTCAAATCTTTGCTTCTGCGGGGGGGAGGGGGGTCCCTGGAACAAAATATTTTGATGGGTGTCCACGGCCAAATACATATCATTTTGGGGGTCCTTGACATGAATAAGTTTGAGAACCACTGATATAGAAACTTATGTTTTTCAGAAAACTGTTGGGATTTAGGAGACATGTAGAATCGGCTTCAGGTCTTAAAGGGTTTATGACTTTGGTTATTCCTGTTGCTTGTGTTGTATGTTGTGTATTAATGTCATTCATAGTGTTGTATATTGTGTACTAATGTCATTCATAGTGTTGTGTACTAATGTCATTCATGCTGTTGCTGTATTGCTGACAAATATTGGCACAATTGATTTTGCGTTGCGTCATTTGCGGTAAAGCTTAATCACGCCAATCCACATCGCATATGACCAGTATGTGATGTGAAGGTGTTTGACGGATGTCGGCATGTGCATCACGTATAGTTACTCGTTATTTGTGCCGTCATTTGCGAGTAAAGCTTCATCACGTCAATCCACATCACATAATAATAATAATAATAATAATATAATAATATAATATAAACGATACATACAACCATATGACCAGTATGTGATGTGGACTTCGTTTCACGTTGTTTGCGTACAATGCTCGTCATTTGGCCGGAGAATAATGAAGAAAATGGACTGATGCTGGACTGAGACTGATGCAGAGAACATGAAACAAAGAATGCTGCTGCCATTGCGTCATATGCGCCTCGTATGATTTATGTCAATCGTTCACAAATGATGTAAATTATACGAGTCTCTCTATCTATCCCTCTCTCTGTCTCTTCATCCCTCATCTCTCTATCTCTCCCCCTGCTAAGTATGTTGGTGAATGTAATGCACATTACAAAGTGCTTTGGTTAAAGGTACTATAGATAAATGCACCATTTAAATTGAAACTTTGAATTGAACTCATAGGCATCAGCTAGCAGCCACTGTGACACTGTGTAAGAGGCAGTTCAGTCACTGTAGACTGTATTACTTCTGGAAAATAAAATAAACATTAGTCATAACTGTGTGATTGCATTCTAAACATTACAGTCATAACTGATGTCATTCAAAATGTGTAAGCTCTATATTTAACAGCTACCAGGCATTGTGCCACTGCAGAGGTTCCCAAACCTTTTAGCTCAGGACCCAAACTAGTGAAGATAATAGATTTGCAAGCTCACAACGAGCATGTAAATCTATTTTCACAACCTCTTTTTTTTGTTTTGTTTCTAATTTATTGCTTAGATTTGTTGTTTTCACGAAATAGCACATGTTCTATTTTGCTTGCTTCTTATATGTGCTTTTAATTCATTTTCATTTTACTATTTGACCCCAGAAAAAATAGTCACTGTTTGAATCTGGATCTGAAATTATCAATAAACAAGCAATGGCAAAAACACACTGGAATGTAAACATTTCAGTGTAAAGATTTTCATAACGTTTTAGCTCGAGACCCAAAAGAGAAATGTGATGTCTCCCTGGGACCTAGTGAGAATAGCAGATCTACAAGCTCGGCGTGTAGATATGCTATTTTCATTACTCTTATTTTAATATTTTAAATTGAATTTCTTTGATTTTTGTTTTTAAATGTATCGGGTTCTTTTGAAACATAAGAACGTTTTACTACTCTAAATATTGTATTTTATTCATGTAAAACAAATGTAGGATGCTAAAAGGAAAGAGGAATATTCACTGACTGATCTCAAAAACAAATTAAAACTGGCAGAAATAAAGACTCACTCCATAAAAACCTTAAGGAAAACTCCTCAGACTGAGACTAAGAACATATATTTTTATTTTATTTTTTCTATGTTCATAAAGTGCTCCAAGTGCTCAAAGTGAAAAGTGCAGCGACACACATTTAGGTCGTAGGACCATCGTCAGTGCAATTAAAGCTTCATCACGTCAGTCCACATCACATAATGACCGTAATGTAGTGTAGTCAGTGTAGTATGTGATGTGGATTTCTGTGTTGTCATTTGTGGGTAAAGCTTCATTATTCATGCCGGTCAATAGGCGAGGCACTGACGATGGTCCTTTGACCCAAACGTTTGCTGCTGCACTTTTCACTTTTAGCACTTGGAGCTCTTTATGAGCATGAACAAATAAAACACTAATATATTTTTTTAGTCTCTGTCTAAGGTGTTTTTCTTAAGGTTTTTGTGGAGTGAGTCTTTTCTTCAACCGGTTTTCCTTTTGTATAAAGATGTTAACATGGCTTCACATTTATGGTCTGTAATGATTAAATTATTACAAATTTCTAAATGTTTTTGTTTGGAAGAGTCAAGATTGTATTTCACACTTGTAAGTTCTGTGGATATTTTTGCTTTGTTTTTTTGATAAAAATATGATGTATTGTTTACCCGATGATTAAATGCATTATCAGGTTGTCATTAAAAAAAAAAGTAAAACAAAAAATCCACAGAGCTTTAAAAAGTGTTGAATAAAATAGTTTTTCCTTTAAAAACAATCTTAATTGTGAACTACATTTTGCTCATGTACAGAGCGTTAATCGATAGGGTTATGTTTTGATGTTGTAGATCTTTGATTGAATACTTTATTAACAGGTTTGGGGGGGGGGGGGGGGGAGGGGGTATTTACTCATGACCCAAGAAAATGTGTCCACGACCCACCATTGAGTCCCGACCCATAACTTGGGAAACAGCGGACCAGGGTCCATTTGTTGCCTTAAATGTATGAGGTTCTTTTGAAATATGAGAACTTTTTATTTCTGTAAGTGATTTATTTTAAAACAATGTAGGAAACTTAAAGGAAAAAGAGAAAGATTGATAGACAGATTAAGAAAATCTATTTTTGTTTTATTTGTTTCATGATCATAAAGTGATCCAAGTGCTCAAAGTGAAAGTGCAGCAACACACATTTAGGTCATAAGACCATCGTCAGTGCTATATCATCAGATCTAATCATTTGCGGTTAAAGCTTCATTACGTCAATCCACATCACATAATGACCATAGTGTGTGTCTGGTGTAGTGTAGTGTAGTGTAGTGTAGTATGTGATGTGGATTTATGTCTCGTATCATTTTGCGTAATATGATTTGCGTCTCGTCTTATCATTTCACGTCACTTATAAGTCATTTGCAGGTAAGTCTTCATCACGTCAGTCCATCACATATGACCATAGGCGCTGTATGTGATGTGGATTTATGTGTTGTCATTTGCGGGTAAAGCTTCATTATTCACAGCGGTCAGTAGGCGATGCACTGATAATGGTCCTTTGACCCAAACGTTTGCTGTTGCACTTTTCACTTTTAGCACTTGGAGCTCTTTATGAGCATAAAAAATTAAAACACTAATATATTTACTTAGTCTCTGTCTAAGGAGTTTTCCATAAGGTTTTTGTGGAGTGAGTATTTTCTTCAATCGGTTTTTATTTAAAAAAAAGATGTTAACATAGCTACCCATTTATGGTCTGTAAATGATTACATTATTACAAATTTTAAAAATATAAAATTGGTTGGAGGAGTCAAGATTTTATTTCACACTTGTAAGTTTTGTGGACATTTTTGTTTTTTGATAACAAATATGATCTATGTCATTTACCCGATTAAAAGCATTATCAGGTTTTTATTAAAACAATGTCCACAGAGCTTTAAAAAAGTGTTAAATAAAATGAAGTTCCTCTAAAAATGTCAATCTAAATTGTGAAACTTAATTACATGTTGCTCATGTACTTAATCCATAGGGTTAGGTTTTCATCTGCCGTAGTTGTAGATCTTTAATTAAATGTTCATTTCTGCTGTAGTTGTAGATCTTTGAAATGTGTAAATCAGTGGTTCTCAACCTTATTCTGGATCTGACCACTTAACATGGCAGCCGTGTTAAGTGGACAGATGGGTGGGCCTTTCCAGAGCATGCTTTAAAGACCAATCAATCCATTGGTACTAACTTAGTATAAATTATTTATTTATTATAACTTTTTTATATTAAATCTTAATGTTTTTGCCAAATATTTAGGAGGAGAACCACTGGTTAAATTTCAACTAAATGTAAGTTGTATGTTAAACAAATGATTCCCCTACTTTATGGAATTGCTTTTCTTTTTTGAATTTACTATATGAAATTAGTTTGAGCTTGTAGATCTTCACTCTTGTAGATTTTCATTATTTTCTTTTCTTCATGGAATTTCTTATTTGGCATTTTCTTAAATTACATTATTTTGAATGTTTTTCTTTATTTTGTGACATTGATCTTGTAGATCGGCTATTTTCACTTTTTATAATGTTTTTTGGACATCAACAATATTCCAATATGTCATATCTAATCCATTCAGAACAAACCAATGTCATTTCAAATGTATTTAATACATTACAATGTTAAATGAACCGTAATCCACAGGCCAATAACCTGCTGGAAGCTTTGATTGAATACTTAATTAACAGGTTGGGGGGGGGGGGTTATTTACTCATGACCCAAGAAAATGTGTCCACGACCCATTATTGAGTCCCGACCCATAACTTGGGAAACAGTGGACAAGGGTCCATTTTGTTCCATGTTTCCTTAAATATATGAGGTTCCTTTGAAAAATAACGTTTTATTTCTGTACATTTCTTTCTTTCTTTTTTTTATTTTAGGAAACTAAAAGGAAAAAGAGGAATATTTACTGACTGTAGCTGGTCTCAAAAACAAAGCAAAACTGGCAGAAAAAAAGACTCCTTCCACAAACTCCTTAGACGGAGACAAAGAAAAGCTATTTTTATTTTATTCGTTTCATGATCATAAAGTGCTCCAAGGGATCAAAGTGAAAAGTGCAGCAGCAAACATTTAGGTCATAGGACCATCGTCAGTGCTATATCATCAGATCTAATCATTTGCGGTTAAAGCTTCATTACGTCAGTCCACATCACATAATGACCATAGTGTATGTCTGGTGTAGTGTAGTGTAGTGTAGTGTAGTATGTGATGTGGATTTATGTCTCGTTTCATTTTGCGTAATTTGATTTGCGTCTCGTCTTATCATTTCACGTCACTTCAGTCATGTGCAGGTAAGTCTTCATCACGTCAGTCCACATCACATATGACCATAGGCGCTGTATGTGATGTGGATTTATGTGTTGTCATTTGCGGGTAAAGCTTCATTATTCACGGCGGTCAGTAGGCAAGGCACTGACGATGGTCCTTTGACCCAAAAGTTTGCTGCTGCACTTTTCACTTAGCTCTTGGAGCGCTTTATGAGCATGAACAAATAAAATGCAAATATATTTTCTTAATCTTTGTCTAAGGAGTTTTCCTTAAAGTTTGTGTGGAGTGAAAACATGGCTACCTATTTATGGCCTGTTCATGAATTTTCCATGGCCAGTCATTTGGGATCAATAAAAGTAGGACAAAAGTCTGTTATTCTAGTCCGGACTTGTCCTTTAACATGGCAACCTTGTTAAGTGGATAAACTAAATTGGTAAATGGATGAACTGTGACTGGATAGATGATGGAGGTCAGCAAGAGTTTTTTTTTGTGCAAATATTAATTTGAATATCTGTTAGTTTATTGTATCTTATCTGTATTTTGTTTTAGTTTTTCTCCTTTTTTATTGTAATGTTAATTATTGACATGTATTTTGGGTTATTGTTTTCCTGTTTTCTTCTTGGTCGTCATGACTTCATGGGCTTGTCAAAATTACATAATAGCATTAGTCTTGGATATGGATAATATCATTGGAAATTATGTAATATTTGCACAAAAAATATTTCAGTTGTAATGTATGTTTTGTTTTAACTTCCATTTACTGTATTTGAATGTGATTGTATTCTATGTATGTGTTTACCTTGTTTATTGTGAGTCACTCTGGACAAAGAGTATAGATGAATATCTACATTGAAAATTGTGAAGTGACTTTACTGTTGAAATGTAAATGAGTGAATGTTACCATGATTTGTAAATAACAACATAAAAACAAAGGCTCTGGTGTGGTTCTCCTGGTTTACCGGGATGGGGTTCAATTCCCTGCAGTGCCCTACTCATAGTATTGTATCTACCATTTTATATTGTCTGTTTTATTTATGTTCATAGTGTTGTATTTACCCTTTATGGTTTTATGTTTTATTCTTTATGTTCATTGTGTTGTATTTACCCTTACATGGTTTATTTTATCTTTATGTTCATAATGTTGTATTTACCCTTACGTGGTTTGTTTTATTCTTTATGTTCATTGTGTAGGGTTGGGATCCTTCATTATCATTATAATTGTTGATGACCAAATGGACCATTACAGGTCTGTAACTCTTTAGTGTACAAATGGAACCAAATGGACCCGTTATGGTGGTCCTTGAAACGTAAAAGTTTGAGGACCACTGGTATTGTAATGGTTTATCAGACGTGAAGTCCACACACCAGCTCTTACAGTGTGATGGATACGGTTCCAAATGCTAACGCAGCTACAAGCTCTTAGCCTGTCTCAAAGTGGGGTCCTTGGGGGGATTTCAGGGGGTTCCCAGCTAGAGTAGTTAAGGTAGCATCATAAACATTTTAACCACTTTATCCATTTACTAGAGTCTCGGGGGACTACGCCCCCCGAGACCCCAGCCGTTGCGCGGGGCTTTGCGTTCGCTGGTGCCTACGTGTGTCTGTCTTTGTGTTAGTGTCGCTGTAGCACAGAGTGGGCATTAAGATGAGATATGCTCCTTTAAGGGAGGTGGATCGTGGGATTCTGTTGTTTGCAAAGAGGCGTTGTGAATATTGGCTCATTGCAGACTCACCTTATTGCCACCTGATCGTGTGAGTGAGTGTTGTGTGTACGTAGGGCGGAATAGCTTGCGAGGTTGTGTGCTTTTTTGTTTGCTACTGGGCCTTGCATAGGAATGGATATTTTGAAAAGATGTGTTGTGATGACATGTGAAAAGGAAGTGCAATAATGTGAGATAAATGACATAGACGGAATTGCATGTGACGAAGTGAGGAGTTTATTTGCATGAGATTTTGTATTTGTAGAAAATGATGTAGGAGTGAGCAGGTGTTGCAGACAGTGGCAACGTGCTGAGGACGACAGCTTGTCATGGCTGGGCCTGCGGAATGGGAGAGAAGGAGAAGGCAGGAGTCAAGCACGCAGTCTGGCATGTCCATCAGGGAACAGGTGAAACGTAAGCTAGTGGTGTATTAGTGAAGTGGTGAGAAGCATTGTCTGCATCGGTGATGTAGGTCAATGAGATATGGCACAGGTGCCCATTCCGCAGGCCCAGCCATGACAAGCTGTCGTCCTCAGCACGTTGCCACTGTCTTCTCTCTGTACTGGTTCTGTTGGACCTCAGTGCTGCATTTGATACTATTGATCACCATATTTTGTTGCAGAGACTTGAGCATCTGGTTGGCATTAAGGGTGCTGCATTGAACTGGTTTGAGTCCTATCTGTCTGACAGATTTCAATTTGTAAACGTTAACGATACACCTTCACTACGCGAAAAGGTTAAATACGGAGTCCCACAAGGCTCTGTACTTGGACCAATACTATTCACTCTATATATGCTTCCCTTAGGTGAGATAATTAGGAAACACTCTATAAATTTCCATTGCTATGCAGATGATACACAATTATATCTATCAATGAAGCCAGATGAAACAGATCAACTGGCTAAACTTCAAGCATGTCTTATAGACATCAAGAGTTGGATGACCCGTAATTACCTACTCCTCAACTCGGAC
Source organism: Gymnoscopelus microlampas (assembly GCF_963454915.1). Taxonomy (NCBI): domain Eukaryota; kingdom Metazoa; phylum Chordata; class Actinopteri; order Myctophiformes; family Myctophidae; genus Gymnoscopelus; species Gymnoscopelus microlampas. Next base: position 31,987,454 of record NC_139956.1, on the reverse strand, counting down.
AAAACTGAAGTTATTGTACTCGGCCCTAAGCACCTCAGAGATAAATTAATCGATGAGAATTTTACCCTAGATGGTATTACCTTGACCTCCAGGGCCACTGTAAAGAATCTGGGAGTCACGTTTGACCAAGACATGTCCTTTCAGTCCCACATAAAACAAATTTCAAGAAATGCCTTTTTTCACCTGCGTAATATTGCAAAAGTTAGGCACATTCTGTCCCAAAATGATGCAGAAAAACTTGTCCACGCATTTGTTACTTCTAGGCTGGACTATTGCAACGCCTTACTATCAGGCTGCCCAAGTAAGTCCCTAAATAGCCTGCAGCTTGTCCAGAATGCCGCTGCGCGCATACTGACAGGAACCAGAAGAAGAGATCATATCACTCCTTCATTGGCCTCTTTGCACTGGCTCCCGGTTAAATACAGAATAGAGTTTAAAGTTCTCCTCCTCACATACAAGGCTCTCAATGGACAGGCACCAGTATATCTCAAAGAACTCATCGAGCCCCGTAAACCAGCCAGAACACCACTGCGTCCACAGTATGAAAAAATGCTTACGGTTCCAGTAAACCCCCAAAAAACTAGAACAGGAGGTAGAGCATTTAAGTTTCAAGCACCTCAGCTGTGGAACCTTCTCCCAGTCTCAGTCCGTAAAGCAGACACACTCTGTATATTTAAAACTAGACTAAAAACCTTTCTCTATGATAAAGCCTATAGCCGAAGTGTATAGACTCAGTCCCCCTATAGTCATCCTCTCTCCCCCACCTTCCCCTTTCTCCTCTCTCCCCTCGTCCTCTCTCTTCCCGTCCTCCCTTTGGTTGTGTGGGTTTGTGTCCCATTGGTACAATCGTAATTAACCCTGTACGGATTCACGCTCTAGTAAGGCCTGCCACTAATTCTACAACCGGGGACTCGTTCCCCGGAGTTTCTTCTACCACCCACGTCGCAGGTCCATGGACTATTACTATGGACCCCCAGCTGCGGCTCAAGACTGTGACTGCGGACCGGGCCTGGGCCTCTCCATGGAGTCTATGGACTGTTACTACGGACCCCCAGCTGCGGCTCAAGACTGTGACTGCGGACCGGACCGGGCCTCTCTCCATGGAGCACGACCTGGACACGACCGTGGACTTCTACTACACTACACTATACCGCATATTATATTATCTTAAACATTTTTATATTATTCCATTATATACTGCATACACACTATTGCTGTACTATATTATACTATCATATGCTAGTATCTTACACTATTATATTTGCTATTATTGTTATTGTTACTGCTTGCACTGTATCTCTTTCTGTCTCTCCTCTGTCTCTCCCTTTCTCTCTCTCTTCTTTCCCCCAACACGGTCGAGGCAGAAGGCCCCCGCCCTAGAGCCTAGGGTCTGCCTGACGTTTCTTCCTGTTGAATTAAGAGGGAGTTTTTCGTTGCCACTGTCGCAAAATTGCTTGCTCAGGGTGGGATGTTGGGTCTCTTCTCTACATGTAAAGTGTCTTGAGACAACTTGTTGTGATTTGACACTTTAATAAAATTGAATTGAATTGAATTGAACAATGCAACAGATGTACCTAATTTGTGAAGGAGTACTTCCCCATGAAGGAATGTTGTGAGGGATGCAGTTTCCATCGATGGCATTCATGGCAGAGCCTGCAGAATGGGAGAAAGGCAGGAAGAAGGACATAATGTGGATGGCCAGCATAGAGTATGTAACAGTAAAGGAAGCGTCTTTTGTGTGAAGTGGTAGGCCTTGACAATTATGTAGTGCAAGCATAAATGACACATGGAAGAATGCAACAGATGTACCTCAATGGAGAAGAAGCAGATGTCCATGATGAAAGGAAGTTGGCACGTCATCAGATTCCAGATTTGGCACTCATGAATTATGTAAATAATAACGCAAAAGCAAAAGCAACAGGTGAAGACTGTAAGCACTGAGGGAATTAAATCAGTAAATTAACTTCAGTGTATGTTCCCGCTTACAAATAATCCCAAACAGCCTCAATGTTTATAATTATGAAAACCTTTAAATCAGGGGTCTTCAACAAGGGGCCCGGGACCCCTAGGGGGTCCTCAGAGTTACTACAGGGGGGCCGGCAAATCTTTGTGTGATATGATTTTAACCACTTGAACCCCATAGCATCCCTTTTCTGAGGAGAACTTTAGCCTAGAGCTTGTAGATCGGCTATTTTTGGCAAAGAGGTTTGGTGTAGAGGGAAAAAAGAGCAGACAATACAAAAAAAAAGTTTAATCTGGAACACAATTTTATACAATATAGAGGGGCTCCTTGTTTCATCTCTCTCTCAGCTAGGGGGTCCTTGGCCTGAAAAACATTGAAGACCCCTGCTTTAAAGAATATTAATAATATAAAATGATTGCGCTGGTTCCTTCCTCTTTGAAGGCATTGGACCATGTACCAGTCACATGGGTATAAAAGACAGCGATACACAGAGTTCTTTGATGGCAAAGCAAGCGCCCACCATCTCAGATTTATGAAATTATTTCTGTAGTTGAAGAGCTAATTAATAGCATCACATAATAGACCAGATCAGAAGGTTTGAATGTTTGTACAGAAACACGTATATCCGAGTAGAATGTCTATGGTTGTTTTCACAATATAAAATAAAGTGTCCACAACATTAGCTTTATCTACTTTGTCAACCTGTGGATATTTAGGTCGCAGCACAATTTACGGTACACTAATTTGACATAATAAGCCGTTATTACAAATAATGTGTTTCTTATTAGCAATAATGTTTTTTTATTAGAAAGAAACAAACGTTGTTATACCCTTATTTTCCACTATTATCCCTTAATTATGTTCTTATTAGAAATTGAATGAAACGTAACAAAAGGTGTTATCAGAAATGGTGTTCTCTGCTATTAGACAGAAACAAACACAGTTATACTCTAATTATGGAACATAATTCCTAGAGGCTAACAAAGCCTAATAAGAACAAAGCCTAATAAGACCTAACAAAGCCTAATAAGAACCCCGCAACTACTAACTACACGATGTGATGTTAGGCTACTATTAGTCTACTGTAAGGGTTTCGTTAGAACACATGTGTTCTTTATTAGGCCTTTATTTAATGTTATTTCCACTTACTTCAAGTTACTTTACATATAATTACAACAGAACTGTACCGTAAATTGTACATCAGCCATTCCGGGCAAACTTCATGACACATTATATTCTTCCTACCTTTTTTGCTTAATACAAATTATTATGTTGTTATTAGGAACACATTACTTATCATTACTACAGAACTGTACCGTAAGTTGTACACCAGCTATTCCGTGCTAACGTCATGACACATTATACTTCTGCCTACCTTTTTGCTCAATAAGAATTATTATGTTGTTATTAGGAACAAATTACTTCTCATTACTACAGAACTGTACCGTAAATTGTACACCAGCCAGTCCATAATTGGACTAATTTCTGACAAACTGTAGGCCTACTTCCAAATAACTTACCTGCTCCAGAAATGTTATGGAAGCCCATTGCATATGAATACTATACTGCTCACTATTACATATTATAATAAAACATGAGGCACATTAACTTAGGCTACTTTCTCAATACATTTGGCTAGGTGAAGACAAAATAGCCTAAACACACCGTTGGCTGGTTGCTGTATAGATAATAACATCAACTCGGAAAGCTTAATACATTGAAACATTGCTGCAGCTTATTATTTTATTTTCACTCACTGCAAAATAAGCCATTTTGACAATGAAATCCAGTATTATGGACACATTTCTTTAAATATTTTGCATTAGAAGATGCAATTCAACATTTGACCAGTAGGGGGATCAGTAATGTTATCTCTACGGGCGCAACTCTTGCGCAATGTCTTAAAAACATGTAAGTATGGACCTGGTGCAACACTCAGGTCCTGGACACCTGGTGAGACGAAGGAGGGGCCAAACAGGAGGCCATCCACAGAGCCTAGTCCCTCCACATGCCAGAGCCTCCCCCGGTCCCGGCAGAGTATTTTAAGAGAATCGGACTGAGGGGCCCTTTCTTGCCCTAAGAGGACTGACCGTGGGTTTTGTGTGTATGTGTGTGTGTGTGTGTGTGTGTGTGTGTGTGTGAGACACACAGGAACGCATCTCGGTCATGTTAGATTTATTTGGATTTTCAAAAATAGCAGATCTACAAGCTCATAGCGCGGCACTCGGTGCCGCGCTATGAGCTTGTAGAGTTGCTATTTTTGAATAGCCAAAGAAATCTAACATGACCGAGATGCGTTCCCGGATTGAATGGGTAGAAACCGGGAAAGCATCTGTGTCATTTTTAGATGTCACCGTTGGCTATTCAAAAAGTAGCAGATCTAACAAGCTCACAGCGCGGCACGAAGTGACGCCTGTAAATGCAATCAGCAGGACTCCGCAGGGACTCGAACCCCGTCCTAGTGAACCTCTTTGTCTTCTACCTCTTTGACTCACTTACAGGCTCAAGAAAATCACACATTGACCCTTTAAGACAAAAATAGCAGATCTACAAGCTCATAGCGCAGCACCGAGTGCCACGCTATGAGCTTGTAGATCTGCTTTTTTTGACTATTAGTGAACATTTTTGCATATCTTTGAATATATATATTCTTAAAGTGGACATTTTTAACTCTGTTACAACTTCTGGGGGGTCCCTGGAACAAAATATTTTGAGATGGGGGTCCACGGCCAAATGCATTTTCAAAAAAACTATTGGATTTAGAAGACATTTTGTAGAATCCCCCTAGAAGCAAAGATATGAGTTGCTTTAAAAGAGTTCCCTTTAAAAAAACATATATTCGAAGATTTGCACACATTTTCATGTTTTTTCCAAGGGGCCAGTCTGACATAATTTATAAAAAAAGGTCCCGTGGTCTTTGATGGCCAGATGTGAGTTATTGGGGGCTAGAAGAGCTACTGTAAATAATAATAAAGAAATCGCCGGGTTATTGTGTAAAAAAAGACATATTTAGCCACCTGCCCGAATGCCCCCGCCCACTGTAAAAAAGATCGCGTAAATTGCTAAAACTATAGAAAGCAGTAAATGAAAAAAATGTAACACATCTTTTATTTACTTTAATTACAAGCTAAAACATAAACCTTGGTTGTAAAAAAAAACAAAGTTGTCCTTTAATTTGACTTCCTGGTAGCACTTTACAATAATGACCCGTTATAAAGCATTTATAAACGTTTATAAGTAGTTTGTAAACTATTAACAAATCATTAACAACCTGTTTGTTGACATTCGTAAATGATTACTAAAACCTTTATAACTACAGTTACAAATCATTTGTAAAGTATTAGTAAGTAGTGAACTATTCATGAATAAGTCATTTATATACATCTGTAAAAGATTATTAAATCATTTGTAACGACCCATTCTAAAGCATTTATAAACGTTTATAAGCAGTTTGTAGACTATTAACAAATCATTAACAACCTGTTTATTGACATTCGTAAATGATTACTAAAACCTTTATAACTACGGTTACAAATCATCTATAAAGGTATTAGTAACTATTCATGAATAAGCCATGTATAATACATCTGTAAATGATTATCAAATCATTTGTAACTGATGTTACATAATATATACAAGCTATTGGTAGCTTGTTCATGTTTAACATATGCTTTGTTAAACATTCCTAAAGTATCTATAAATCCTTAGTACATGTTATTATGTGCCCTATAGTAAAGTGAAGACAGTTCATCATTTACAACTGTCTGTTAATGTGTTTGTTCATGTTTAACATGCTTTGTAAAACATTCCTAAAATATCTATAAATCCTTTGTACATGTTATTATGTGCCCTACAGTAAAGTGAAGACAGTTCATCATTTATGACTGTCTGTTAATGTGGACTTTCTCCTTACCTGTTGCAAACTACCTGGCTTTCATGAATGCAGACACCAAACAATTACTAGAATTATCATTCATGTTAAGCAAATGATGCGTAAGACATTCGTGAAGAGTATGTAAACCATTTGTGGTGTTAGGGACCAAAAAAGTCACTACAAAGTACTACCAATCAACTCTAAATTGCCTGAAACGTACTCCTAACAGGTTTTTGGGGGGACGATTTTGGCCTCCACACTTAGTGATTATTTCGGATTTAACTTTCGTTTCGGTGGTGACCAACTTTCGTTTCGGTAGTTTGATTACAAAATGTAAGTTGTGTAAAAAATAATCTGACTATACTAAGTTGTTATTTGTTTGTTTAAGTCAGGCTATACTCTACTCAGAGTCATAAGTTTACAAAATGTACTAAAGTACAGTGAACGTCTGTGCGGTTTGTCTTCATCACTGAAAATAACATACATGTAAACTGATGTCATGTGCAGTTGGGGTGAAGAAACACAACCATTTCACTCCTAATAATACCTATTTGATTTGACATCCTGACTTGCTGCTGTAGCTGAGGCTTGAACCTGTTACCTGCGGCTCACTAGTCAGTGACTCTATCCATTCACCTACAGCTGTTTCCTTGGAATCTGTGGTTCTGAAACGTTTTGTTGTCAACCCCCCAAATTGACATGTATTTGGGCAGTGGACCCCAATGTGAAAAGATGTAGTGTCAGGGCCCCCCATGAAAAAGATTTATATTTATGCTGTAACATATTTTTTAAAAGTTATTTGTCTTGTTTGTTGTTCAAGTCAAAGCACCAGGAAGGCTGTACTTGTCAGCCATCTGTTAGCTCAATGGGTTGAGACGCAGTATTCATGATCCAGAGGCCATGAGTTCAAATCCCATTGAAGTCTTTCCTATGATTCTTTCCTTTGCAGACTGGCTTCCAGAAGATCAACTGAAAACTACCAGGAAGGCTATATTTGTCATCCAACTGTTAGCTCAATGGGTTGAGACGCAGTATACATGATCCATAGGCCATGAGTTCAAATCCCATTGATGTCTTTCCTATGATTCTTTCCTTTGCAGACTGGCTTCCAGAAGATCAACTGAAAACTACCAGGAAGGCTGTACTTGTCATCCATCTGTTAGCTCAATGGGTTGAGACGCAGTATACATGATCCAGAGGCCATGAGTTCAAATCCCACTGGTGTCTTTACTGTGATGCTTCCCTTTGCAGACTAACTTCTAGAAAAACAACTTCTAAAACCACCAGAAAACCTGTAACTCTCAGCCAACAGCATAGCTCAACTGGTAGAGCGTCTGTCCAATAACATGACTTGACTTGACTTGAGTGGGTTCGATTCCCACTCGAGTCAAGTGTCCCCGGTAACTTGGGGCAACGGATAAATTGACTGATATCCTTAGTGATGCTTCCCTTTGCAGACTAACTTCTAGAAAAACAAGTTAAAACCACCAGGAAACCTGTAACTCTCAGCCAACAGCATAGCTCAACTGGTAGAGTGTCTGTCCAATAACATGACTTGACTTGACTTGAGTGGGTTCGATTCCCACTTGAGTCAAGTGTCCCCGGTATCTTGGGGCAACGGATAAATTGACTGATATCCTTAGTGATGCTTCCCTTTGCAGACTAACTTCTAGAAAACAAGTTAAAACCACCAGGAAACCTGTAACTCTCAGCCAACAGCATAGCTCGACTGGTAGAGCGTCTGTCCAATAACATGACTTGACTTGACTTGAGTGGGTTCGATTCCCACTCGAGTCAAGTGTCCCAGGTAACTTGGGGCAACGGATAAATTGACTGATATCCGTAGAATAACGTGTAGGAGTGTCCTGGTTCAAATCCAGTCACCACCTTAGTAACTGAAACAGAATCTGGCCAATTCGGTCTCAGTTACTGAGATAGATAGAGGGAATTATCACGAAGAATATCAGTCAATTTATCCGTTGCCCCAAGTTACCGGGGACACATGACTCGGAGTGGGAATCGAACCCACTCAAGTCAGGTCAAGTCATGTTATTGGACAGACGCTCTACCAGTTGAGCTAAGCTGTTGGCTGAGAGTTACAGGTTTCCTGGTGGTTTTAACTTGTTTTTCTAGAAGTTAGTCTGCAAAGGGAAGCATCACTAAGGATATCAGTCAATTTATCCGTTGCCTCAAGTTACCGGGGACACTTGACTCGAGTGGGAATCGAACCCACTCAAGTCAAGTCAAGTCATGTTATTGGACAGACACTCTACCAGTTGAGCTAAGCTGTTGCCTGAGAGTTACAGGTTTCCTGGTGGTTTTAACTTGTTTTTCTAGAAATTAGTCTGCAAAGGAAAGCATCACAGTAAAGACACCAGTGGGATTTGAACTCATGGCCTCTGGATCATGTATACTGCGTCTCAACCCATTGAGCTAACAGATGGCTGACAAGTACAGCCTTCCTGGTAGTTTTCAGTTGATCTTCTGGAAGCCAGTCTGCAAAGGAAAGAATCATAGGAAAGACATCAATGGGATTTGAACTCATGGCCTCTGGATCATGAATACTGCGTCTCAACCCATTGAGCTAACAGATGACTGAAAAGTACAGCCTTCCTGGTAGTTTTCAGTTGATCTTCTGGAAGCCAGTCTGCAAAGGAAAGACTCATAGGAAAGACATTATTGGGATTTGAACTCATGGCCTCTGGATCATGTATACTGCGTCTCAACCCATTGAGCTAACAGTTGGATGACAAATATAGCCTTCCTGGTAGTTTTCAGTTGATCTTCTGGAAGCCAGTCTGCAAAGGAAAGAATCATAGGAAAGACTTCAATGGGATTTGAACTCATGGCCTCTGGATCATGAATACTGCGTCTCAACCCATTGAGCTAACAGATGGATGACAAATATAGCCTTCCTGGTAGTTTTCAGTTGATCTTCTGGAAGCCAGTCTGCAAAGGAAAGAATCATAGGAAAGACATCAATGGGATTTGAACTCATGGCCTCTGGATCATGAATACTGCGTCTCAACCCATTGAGCTAACAGATGGCTGACAAGTACAGCCTTCCTGGTGCTTTGACTTGAACAACAAACAAGACAAATAACTTTTAAAAAAATGTGTTACAGCATAAATATAAATCTTTTTCATGGGGGGCCCTGACACTACATCTTTTCACATTGGGGTCCACTGCCCAAATACATGTCAATTTGGGGGGTTGACAACAAAACGTTTCAGAACCACAGATTCCAAGGAAACAGCTGTAGGTGAATGGATAGAGTCACTGACTAGTGAGCCGCAGGTAATAGGTTCAAGCCTCAGCTACAGCAGCAAGTCAGGATGTCAAATCAAATAGGTATTATTAGGAGTGAAATGGTTGTGTTTCTTCACCCCAACTGCACATGACATCAGTTTACATGTACGTTATTTTCAGTGATGAAGACAAACCGCACAGACGTTCACTGTACTTTAGTACATTTCGTAAACTTATGACTCTGAGTAGAGTATAGCCTGACTTAAACAAACAAATAACAACTTAGTATAGTCAGATTATTTTTTACACAACTTACATTTTGTAATCAAACTACCGAAACGAAAGTTGGTCACCACCGAAACGAAAGTTAAATCCGAAATAATCACTAAGTGTGGAGGCCAAAATCGTCCCCCCAAAAACCTGTTAGGAGTACGTTTCAGGCAATTTAGAGTTGATTGGTAGTACTTTGTAGTGACTTTTTTTGGTCCCTAACATTCATCGAGCTCTGGACTTAGTATATTTATTTTTTCACCATTGTGTCACTACCGAAACGAAAGTTTGTCACTACCGAAACGAAAGTTAAATCCGTAAAAAATCACTAAGTGTGGAGGCCAAAATCGTCCCCCCAAAAACCTGTTAGGAGTACGTTTCAGGCAATTTAGAGTTGATTGGTAGTACTTTGTAGTGACTTTTTTTGGTCCCTAACATTCATCGAGCTCTGGACTTAGTATATTTATTTTTTCACCATTGTGTCACTACCGAAACGAAAGTTTGTCACTACCGAAACGAAAGTTAAATCCGAAAAAATCACTAAGTGTGGAGGCCAAAATCGTCCCCCCAAAAACCTGTTAGGAGTACGTTTCAGGCAATTTAGAGTTGATTGGTAGTACTTTGTAGTGACTTTTTTTGGTCCCTAACATTCATCGAGCTCTGGACTTAGTACGTTTATTTTTTCACCATTGTGTCACAACCGAAACGAAAGTTTGTCACTACCGAAACGAAAGTTAAATCCGAAAAAATCACTAAGTGTGGAGGCCAAAATCAAAAAAAGGTAGGAAGAATATAATGTGTCATGAAGTTTGCCCGAAATGGCTGATGTACAATTTACGGTACAGTTCTGTTGTAATTATATGTAAAGTAACTTGAAGTAAGTGGAAATAACATTAAATAAAGGCCTAATAAAGAACACATTTGTTCTGACGAAACCCTTACAGTAGACTAACAGTAGCCTAACATCACATCGTGTAGTTAGTAGTTGCGGGGTTCTTATTAGGCTTTGTTAGGTCTTATTAGGCTTTGTTAGGTCTTATTAGGCTTTGTTAGCCTCTAGGAATTATGTTCCATAATTAGAGTATAACTGTGTTTGTTTCTGTCTAATAGCAGAGAACACCATTTCTAATAACACCTTTTGTTACTTTTCATTCAATTTCTAATTAGAACATAATTAAGGGATAATAGTGGAAAATAAGGGTATAACAACGTTTGTTTCTTAATAATAAAAAAATATTATTGCTAATAAGAAACACATTATTTGTAATAACGGCTTATTATGTCAAATTAGTGTACCGTAAATTGTGCTGCGACCGATATTTATAACAAAATGATATATTTCTAATAGCCAATAACAACATCAAAGTGTCCTGTTCCTAGAAATAAGGTTGATGATGAATTAGACTGTTCCAATGGTAAAAATGTCAGCACTTGCACAGGAAACCTAGCCTGGTTCCAGACGAATCCGCCTTTGCAAAATTGCATGCACTTTAGCCCTCGGCAGATTAGTGTGTCGTGTGATATTGTCTGGCCACGCGAGGCTACAGGAAACCGGGTTCAAATCCAGGGTAGAAGAGGAAAGTTACATGGTGCAGCTTTAATTTCAGCTCAATTATGATTTTAACTTAACTTAAAGGTAGGGTAAGTGATATTTTTTGGTTAAAACAAAAAGTATTTTGTTAAAAGGTTAAAGCACTATATTCTGATTGTAATCATTGCTATAGAGTGTTTGTTCAGTAACAGGAGTCTCCCCGTCTCTCCAGCTCTTTAATAAACAGATAATACATTTTCTGGTAGGTGTCAAAATCTCAGCCAATCAGGAGAAAGTACCCATTTTTAAGCTTCATTTTTATAGTGTTCCAGTTCCAATTTTGACTGCTCATTTCTTAGTGTCATCAGTTCCAATTGCACTTGTTTAATCTGTATCCTGATTGAGTTCTCTATCCTGATTGGATAAAATTGGAAATGAAACTGAAACTTAAACGAAAATGCATTTTCTGTTTATAAAGAGCTGGAGAGACAAGGAGACTCCTTTTACTGAACAAACACTCTATAGCAATGAGAACTATCATAATATAGAGCTATTTAACACTTATTTTAACCAAAGAAAATCACTTACCCTACCTTTAAGTGATTTTTACAGGGGCACCTCAACATGTGATACCAATTTGGGTATCACATGTTTTAAAATATTTAAGGCAATAGAGGCAAACAGTATCAAAACTCCAAAGCTCCAATTCACTTTAAGCAATGAAATACTTTACTGGTGACACATTTGAAATAAAGTTGCTATAAAACAGAAATATAAATGTATTGAAGAGATTGCATCATGAATCATTGCTAATAATGATAATATAAACCGAAACATGGAGTAACAATGAAATGCATTCACATGGAATCACACGAATGTCTCCACAAGGCATGATGCCACTCAGTACCATTTCCAGAGTAAGTTCACTATAACAGTGGAAAAAACGTATATATACTTACTATAACTTACTATACTACTCATCATCTTGGCACAACATGCCCAATTACCACATTGTTGTATTAAAGGGAAAGTACTGTCTGGGGCTAAGATACAAATTAAACAATTCAATGTGACAGGTATCATCTGTGTTACGGTCTTTAGCCTGCCTACTACTCACTGGCAAAAATTGCCAGTGAGTATTTTGCTTCAACATTGATGCCTCATTCATACAGGTTGCTGTCTTTATTTCGGTTCAACAAAAATGGCATCACTGTATTGCTGCATATCCATGTTCTGTGTGGATGTACTGATGCCATGCATGTAAATAACAGCTAAAGCCCCCAGTGTGCAAGGACGTTTACTCAGAAAACAAGCTATAAAAGTCATCTGGTTCTTCTCCATCGTCGTCTTGAAGCTGAGCGTCCTTACAGAATGGTGGAGGGATTAACATCTGAGGATCCATGATCCCGCGGACGTTGTTGAAGAAGCTGGTGGCAGAAATACGATTGCAATCAGAAAACCAAGCGTTTTGAAGGCTAATACAAATATCAGATGTTTGTTGAGTGACACGGTGTGTACGGTGAAGTATAAATGTGCCCTGAAACATTATACATTTCCAATAAGAGGACAGGGCCTATACAGTAAAGCAGTGGTTCCCAAACTTTTTAGCTTGAAACCCAAAAGAGAAATCTGATGTCTCCTCCATTTTTTATGGAATTCTTTTGAAAAAAAATGTTACACTTTTATTTTAAAAAGTAGTATTAAACAGAGTTTAGACAACTGACCTGGTCACCATCCATCCATTTTTATCGGTGTGGAACAGAGTGCTGACGGGGACACATCCAAACTCGGTGACAGTGCTCATGTATTTAGCTGTAAAGAGAGAGAGAAGTACAGTAACTCCCATGGGAACTTGGGGCAGCACCTCTCTCAAAACAAGAAATGTGCGAACATAATGAGGAAGTGCACATAGTATACACAATGGATGACTGTTCCATTTGTACATAACAGTTGAGATTAACAGGATTTTACTGTTTCATAGTCACCAGTGTGGTCAGCCGCAGAGAGGAACTATTTGGTCTTTTCAAATCTTCTGCCATAAGAAGACAGAAGTATGAAAGATGACTTTCTTTCTACTTTTAGCTTACCCTTCCCCCCCCTTTTTCTCGTCAGTTCCCCCCACCAGGTATTGACCAGGAGACCCTGCCTGGGTCCAGAGGAGCTACCCAGCACAGCCTGGCCCAGAAGAGATGCATCCTTTGGGATGGCCAAGGGATGGAAGTCTGCCTTCAGTCGCATCTTGCTACACGAGTGGTTATGGTGGTCGATCTTATACATAACACCCTGGTAGACATAGAGGGTGACATTGATTTTGGTATATTTATTTGGAACAATTTCCTTAGATTTCCTGCTTGGATGTACTGTATGTCATTGATCATGCGATTAGCACAATTGTCCCCACCTCTTGATAGAGTAGAAGTACATCAGCCCGGAATGTCTTGTTCTCATGAGATCCAATCTCTCTGAGGCGAATACGCTTAAACAAAGCATCATAGATGTATTTGGCATAGGCTGTGAACTTCCCACTCTGGACGGACTGTGAGAAAGACAATGAATGTGACTTAAATTATTTCGAGGTTAGAGTTATGTCATCAAAATCATAAAGGACAATACATTCTTTCAATGTCTGCTTAACAACACATCTAAAGAATTAGAAAACGTACCACGGAAAGGCTTCCAGTCATCAGAGGCGGCGATCCTGTGATAACAGAAACGTTTTATTGTTTTACTCTAAAGAAAACACTCAGTTAACCACTCAATTGTCAAGGGGTTCTGTATTGCAAATCTTTACGAGGATACAAATGTAATCATACAAGCAATGAACAGAACAGCAGTTAGTAAAACATTAACATGTTTATAGCTGGCTGCATGCGGATGAACAGATGAAGTCAGAGACACAAGACTGTTCAGCCGCTGAGAGGGAATTCATCCTGATTTTCAGTGGTGTAAAGTAACTAAGTACATGCAAACAAGTACTGTATACAGTAAGTACAATTTTGAGGTATTTGTACTTTACTTGAGTATTTCCAATTTCCAGTACTTTTACTCCTACTCCATTACATCTCAGAGGCAAATGTTGTACTTTTACTCCACTATAATTATTTGAAAACCTTAGTTGCTAGTTACTTTGTAGATTTTGAAACATAGATGAACCACTTCGGCCCTATGTGCATTTCGTCCATTTGAAAATAGCCGATCTACAAGCTCACAATGCCTCGCAATGCGACACATTGTGAGCTTGTAGATCTGCTATCTTCAAAAGATTTTAACACATTTGAAAACTTGAAATGGGACATTCTGCATAATGAGTGCTTTTACTTTTGGTACTTTAAGTACATTTTGATGCCAATACTTCTGTACTTTTACTCAAGTACATTTTGAATTCCGGACTTTATACTATACTTTATACTATAATAACAGAGTATTTCTACATTGCAGTATTGATATTTACTTTTTCCACCACTGATTTTAAACATTCATATTACTCATGCAATGCCTCCCATTTGTTTACTTACTGCATCGGTGGGGTGTGCGGGCCACGCAGCCCACCGCCAGGCATAAGAACAGGAGCAGGCGTCTCATGGCTTCTCTCGCTCCCTCTCACATGCAGAGGAATGAACACACACACACTGTGGCATTAGTCTTGTAGAGCTTTCTTACTTCCTCGTAAACAAGGTTCCAGTTTCACATCTACTTCCATGTTTTTACGGCAGCCAAAAAACCCTTTCCCTTCACACTGAAATAACAGAAAAGGCATGTTAAAGGACACTACGGAGAATGCAATGATTTTACGTGACAATATAAGAGTCCTGTTTGATGCCATGTGACCTACAGCGGTTGAATGGTACATTGCTATTACATTTTCCATATTTTGTTCTATATATCAGCGGTTCTCAACCATTATAATTTCAAGGACCCCCAGTTTGAAAGCATTAGGCCACAGACTCCCATTTGATACCATTTGTTATCTCTGAGAGTGGGACCCTAATCTACTGTAATATTCTGTGTTAATTTAAAGGTAGGGTAAGTGATATTTTTGGGTTAAAACAAAAAGTATTTTGTTAAAAGGTTAAAGCACTATATTCTGATAGTAATCATTGCTATAGAGTGTTTGTTCAGTAACAGGAGTCTCCCCGTCTCTCCAGCTCTTTAATAAACAGAAAATACATTTTCCGGTAGGTGTCAAAATCTCAGCCAATCAGGAGAAAGTACCCATTTTTAAGCTTCATTTTTATAGTGTTCCAGTTCCAATTTTGTCTGCTCATTTCTTAGTGTCATCACTTACAATTTCACTTGTTTAATCTGTATCCTGATTGAATTCTCTATCCTGATTGGATAAAATTGGAAATTAAACTGAAACTGAAACGAAAATGCATTTTCTGTTTAATAAAGAGGTGGAGAGACAAGGAGACTCCTAATACTGAACAAACACTCTATAGCAATGAGTACTCAGAATAGCTCTATATCAGAATATAGAGCTATTTAACACTTATTTTAACCAAAGAAAAACACTTACCCTACCTTTAACTCTGAAAGTGTATTAATGGAACTAAATGTAGTTCCATTCATACACTTTCAGAGTTACAGACCCCTTAAGTGTCCATTTGGACCCGGTTGGTCTTGGCCTTATACATTACAGTACATACATTACACATACATTACATACATTACATACATTATGAGTATGACCCAAACCAATAAAAGGTGAACAGAATCTATTCTACAGCATCTGCTGTGGTGTCATCTGCTAAATGACTGTAATGTAATGTATGTAATGTGTCGAAAGGAGACAACAAAAGCCTGTGCTGGATTCAAAGGAATTCTCTGTGTGTGTGCTGTCATGTGATCTATGGGGGATTTGCAGACTCTACCTGTACAAGACTAGAACTGGCATCTGGAATTTCAAGGCCAACAGGTAGAGTCAGTCATCTTGCCATGGTTCAAGCATGCCGGAACAGCGGCTTCCTCATCTCACTCACAACCCTTTGGTTTAAAATCTAGGTCAGTGGTTCTCAAACTTTTCCGTGCCAAGGACCCCCAAATTGATATGTATTTGGCTGCGGACCCCCACCTGAAAATATGTTGTGCCAGGGACCCCCAGAAGCAAAGATTTGAGTTAAAAATGTTTGCCTTTTAATAAATAAATAAAAAGATTTGCACACAGTCGAGATTTTTCAAAAAATAGCAGATCTACAAGCTCATAGCGCGGCACTGAGTGCCGCGCTATGAGCTTGTAGATCTGCTATTATTGTAGATCTAAATTATTGTGATTTATTAACACATTTTGCTGTTTTTGTTTGTCATATTATGCACCCCTGGTCCCCTGCCGACTAACCCCTGAGAATGTATCACTTCCGTAAAGGAGTGGTTCTCAACCTTTTCAGGCCGCAACCCCCCAAAATAATCATATTTGAATTTGAGACCCCCCCCCCCCCCATGTTTGAACTGGGGATCCCCAAAATAATCATTTGGGGACCCCCCACCCCGACAATCAGTTGGAATTGTAGGAGTTGAGGCATAACATTTAGTTTGACTCAGTTCCCACTGATAGATGTTGTGAAAGTAGCAGATCGGCTATTTTCAAACTTTCTGCCTCTTTCTTATATTATTTGACAATTGGGGGGTATACTGTAGACCCCAGGGGGAACACTGTCAATTAATTATTTTGTTGAGTGGTGGAATGCATGTGCTAATAAAACGTATTTAAAATGTTCTGATGTTCATATTTAAGGTAGGGTAAGTGATTTTCTTTTTTTTAAAGGTTAAAGTACTATATTCTGATAGTAATCATTGCTACAGAGCGTTTGTTCGGTCACAGGGGTCTCTCCAGCTCTTTAGTAAACAGAATTTAGTACATTTTCCGGTAGGTGACACATTTTAAGCCAATCAGGAGAGAGCATTGAAAATGCATTTTCTGTTTAATAAAGAGCTGGAGAGACATTGGAAACTCCTTATATGGACAGGACACTCTATAGTAACGAGCACTATCAGAACATAGACCCATTTTGCAATTATTTGAATAATTGCAAATCACTTACCCTACCTTTAACCGTAGGAAGTATTAAGTTGTTTTTTATTAGGACATGCTAATAATTCCATAGGGCTGGACAACACATGGACAATGACATCATCAACTTGAGACGGGAGTTGTACCCCTTGGGTAAAAGATGAACTATTCCTAAAATAAATCAAATATTAAAGGTGTTTTTAATTTAACATTTTAGTTATAGAGGGCAATTCAATGCATTAAGGCATAACTCAAAATTGAGCACAGTCTGTTATATTAAAGCATTTGATTAAAAGCTACATAATGAATGACCCCAGCAGCAGAGTATGATGGAAAAAATGCCAGGTGCTACTTCCTGTACAGCAGCTTCCCTTTTATTAATTTATTGCACATACACATGTAAATATGGATCAGTGCACATTTGTATTAATACATTTCAAGTGGCTAATTGCTGTTTAGGAAGTAGAGTATTGCTTTAGTTTTGCATTTTTCAGTTAAATCTGTCTCAGACTACTGACGCAAAAGCGGATTTTGCACAGCTGCGATACAATGCATTACAGATATTTATAGTAGTAGCTGCAGTGTTCTCCAAATCACAAAATGCTTTTAACAATTATACCAACTCCAAAGCATACAAGCACGATACTAAAAGGCAGACAATTTGAACACATATGCTCAGTTCCTCTTTAGGAACAAACTCAAGAAGTCAGCTGGTGATGGTTGGTCTCCATCCTCCACACTCATCTCTTTTGGGCAGAAGTCTGGACGGTTGAGCTCCCCGGGGTCCGTAATTCCAATGACGTTATCGAAAAAGCTAGAGTGACAGAGCAACAGAGAGGTGTTGATTTAACCATATGAACCCCCTAGCGTCCAGATTTTGGGCATGTCCATAATAAGCGAACATCTGGTGAAAATAGTTGAACATTCACCAACAGTAGCAGATCTACAAGCTCACAACGTGTTGCAACGCTTTGTGAGTGTTAGCAAAATGTCTGTGCTAGACGTACCTTACTGCGACCCAGCCATATTCGGCAGTTTGATACGCCGTATAGACTGGAATGCATCCAAACTCTGTAACAGTCATCATGTACTTGCCTGGAGGGACAGATATGGGAAACCAACATGATCAATATTAATTAGTTAGCCTAACATAGAGATGCACACAGTGGACAGATCTACATGCATGTTGGAAAGACAGACAGACAGACAGGCAGGCAGGCAGGCAGGCAGGCAGGCAGGCAGGCAGGCAGGCAGGCAGGCAGGCAGGCAGGCAGGCAGGCAGGCAGGCAGGCAGGCAGGCAGGCAGACAGACAGACAGACAGACAGACAGACAGACAGGCAGACAGGCAGGCAGGCAGGCAGGCAGGCAGGCAGGCAGGCAGGCAGGCAGACAGACAGACAGACAGACAGACAGACAGACAGGCAGGCAGGCAGGCAGGCAGGCAGGCAGGCAGGCAGGCAGGCAGGCAGGCAGGCAGGCAGACAGACAGACAGGCAGGCAGGCAGGCAGGCAGGCAGGCCCTCACGCCCGCACACACATACACACACACACACACACACACACACACACACACACACACACACACACACACACACACACACACACACACACACACACACACACACACACACACACACACACACACACACACATATTGTACAGTGCACATACAATACATGTGTACAGTGTATACAGTTATTTGTTTTCTGTGCCTTATATTCTATACAAGCAGCAAATGAATACAAAAACTGGCGCAAGGCAGAAGTAAACATAGGAAAATAGAGACTGCACACTGGAATATGCTCCAAAGGTCATAGGTTTATTACCACCAAAAAAGTGACGTTAGAGCCGGTCTGAGGAAGAGCCAAACAGCTCTAAACGTCACTTTTTTTGGTGGTAATAATCCCATTATCTTCGGAATATATTCCAGTGTGCAGCATCTATTTTTATACTACATCTGATTGACACCACACACGTTATCAGGGCCACATTTGAAAACACATTGCACGTCTTCCACTCTGACCTGTGTTATCAGGCAGCGTTCCCCACCAGCTGTTGACTAGGAGACCCTGACCAGGCCCTGAGGAGCTGCCCACTATGGCCTGGCCCATGAGAGACGCGTCCTTTGGCACCGTCAGGGGCTCGAAGTCTGTCTTCAGTATTGTTTTGGTGCATTTGTGGTTTGGCTCATCAATCAGAAACATGGAATGCTGGGGGATGAGATTTACAGGAAGCAAACAGTTTTTTGGATCATTTGGGGCCACGCTCTCAGTCAGTGTTATACTTTTAAGTTTTAGTCATAGTCTTCTGAATAAAATTCCATTTCATCATAGTTTTAGTCGACGAAATGAGGAAGCAAAGAGTTATTTGGATCATTTGGGGCCACGCTCTCAGTTATGCAACATTAATTTGCTCCATACACGATTCTACTTCAGTCATGATAGCACGTGTTGTGGAATTCTGGATGAGTCCGTAATTTGTTGAAGCAAATGGAGTCAGAGACACGTATTTCCAACATAGAAGTTTAGTCATTATATGAAGGGAGACTTATATTAACCACTTGAACCCCAGTGTCCATATTCTGGGGGGAAAGTCAAGTTCTCAAAGACTACAGGGGTTTAAGTGGTTAAAAACAGAGGTCAGTGGCCAAGTGGCCAAATAGTTCTCTGGCGAAAGATCATAGCTATAAACAAAGATAGGAGGGGGCATCTTGCTGTTGCATCTTGACTCTATGAAGAGTCTTCGGCTTTATCAGATCATAAGGCCGAAGCTGAACATAACTCTCCCACACATGATAACCCAATATGAATGACTGAGGTGTTACAGTGTCATTAAGATGAAAATGTTGTTTATTAGTTAATAATTAACTTCCCCAACCATTAGATTGCTGTTACGTACTGGGTAATTTAGTCATAACATTAGTCCATGGTACATGCAGTAGTAGTGACTGGGGTGTAAGAGGTACTGTACAATGAACCACATGAACCCTATAGCGTCCCTATACTGGGGTGAACATTCCATAAAAAATAACCTCACAACGTCGGCTTTTAGATCTACTATTTCTGGCAAAGTGTAGAGTGAAAACAGGAGGGGGCCTAGTATAGAGCCTTGGGGGACTCCAATCAACTAGGCTACGTTTATAGCACTTAAGCAGTTAATTCCACCATTACATTACTTATAAAGTGCAGACACACACACACACACACACAGGGGATCGTCAGAGACAGGTGCTCCACTATCACTGTGGTTACCTCTCTGTAGAGCAGGAGAGCATCGACGGAGAAAGTCTTGTTCTCGTACATCCCCATCTCCTTGATGCGGAACCGCTTGCCCAGAGCATCGTACCAGTATCGCGCGTAATACTGCATCTTCTCATTCTGGGTGGTCTGGGAGAAGAACACTTTGATTTTGAGGGGCAGTTAATCCAACAAATCAATTTAATCACTTCTAAAAACATATATAAATATCAATTATCAAAATACAAAAAATAGCATTGGGTATTTCTTTCTTTTTTGGGCTACATTGTTGTATGACAAAGTATGATAGTTATACAACAAATAAAAATGTAATCGTGTTAATTTGTGATAAAGAAATTATTATTATCCCCAAAACAAGCTTCTTGATATTCAATTAATCAGAAAAGATGATCAATAGTTGCAGCCCAATTTGAGTCAGTTTAATTTTCAACTGAGAAATGTTATATATCTATAATAACGTGTTCAATTTGTTTCAGTTTTTCTCATTTTGCACATAAGAAACACTCACCACAGTGAGGGCTCCAGTCAGAAGAGCTGGACTTGCTGTGAGAAGCAGGGACACATGGTGTTTTTATTGTACAACAAGGTGACCCATACTGTGCATGTATTGTGGAACATGCTTCCAGAGTAATACATAAGACCAACCAGGTGAAAATAGCTTCTTATAAATATATCCAAGATAAGATAAGTGAAATAATGTAATAATGTAAACAGTAGAAACAGTACCACAACAGTAGTCGTCCATCCCTCCATTCAATGTTATTTTACTTACAGCATGGATAGGGCTTCTGTGCCAGACAGATGGGTGCCAGCAGGCTCAACAACAACAAAACCACGTTCCTCATGCTTTTCTACTGCTTGCTCACACACACATACACACAGTACAGTACACTGACTGCTTAATGGCTGTTGCCAGAGGGAGCCACTTCCTTATAAACAAGACACAGACGGCTCCAGTTCTGGATCGACTGCCAGAGTTTCTTTCCAACAGCTTTCTGAGAGCCCAGGCCTTCTTTTGTAACCACAGTGATAAGAGGCAATAAGAAAGCATGTGACTTTAACAGATCATATTCTAGATAATTTGATGTACTTTATCCCAGCACACAGGCTGCTAGATGACATGTAAATAAGTAATCCTCTATGATATTATAATAAAAATTATAATTTTACAATTACAGTGGAATAAAGGCCTGAATCCAGTTATTAAACCATGCATCAGCTTATTTGGTGTGACTAATGGACGTACAGTCTGTTTACTGTATGTAGACTCTGAATTATTATGTGCAAGTTAAGCAGGCCGTTCTTGGGAGTTCTCCAACACTGGGTCAGAGGTAGTGCTGTTGTCCTCACAGGAAGGAAGGAGGCTTGGAAAACTGGTTCTGGAGTTTTGGGTGACTGGAGAGGATCACATTGCACTGGGGAGTGACATCATCACTGTCATGTGAGCTTGAGGTAGTCACAGGACTGGAATACCTGACTATATATACTATACAGGTACATACAGTCCAAGGATGGGCCTTGTTCATGTAATCATCATTATTAGGCAACAAATCAATTATATATGTTTGAGGAAAGGTTACATTCCCATAAATTCAAATATTTGTATTCACTGAATCAGTCAGTAGGAAACATCCAGACAGAGGCCAGTAGTGAGGCAGAGGAGGGAAGGTTCACACAGAATTCATTTAAGCTAACAGATGTTCGTGAGAGGAGCCTTAATAATAAAGTTTATAAATAACTTTATTAAGGCTCATACACTTTTTTCAAAGTCAAGCTTTGCGTGACGTAGTGCTCTGACCATGCAGCGCATAGAGATTTGGCCTGAACACCTTGTAAAGAACAATTAAGTAATACGTATAATAGAACAATAAAAGGCTAAATGCAATGACAGTTACAGACAATACAATTGACAATTAACCATTAAAGCCTATATGGTTGACCAGAGTCCCTCTGGGCTCTGTATTAGTGTGTTTTCTGATTTTGGGGGAAAATCAGGAAATCATTTATTGACAAATACAACCCAACCAAATTATCAATCAACCAAAACAAAAATTTGAAACCCATTTGATCAAAACAGCAAAAACCTATAGTAAACTGGCTCTAAACAGTAAACAATGGCAGAATATTTGACCACGGTGACTAACCAACTGGGAAAAAGTCCTGGATATAGCGGCTGTCACTGCAGTCAAGGAGTGGAGGAGCTTCATTTCTTGACCACATATAAATATACAAGAAAAGAAAAGGGTGATTTATACCCAGGCAATCCCCTACTTGTGCTGTTATCAAACCCAACTCATCGACTCACTTAAAGGACGACGTCACCCATTTGCAACCCATCTTCATACGATTGGTCTTCACTAATGCTCATTATAATATGGTAACCATTTTTTTCTACTTGGTCTGTGTCTCAGAGGAGGGCTGTGGACACTTCAGAAACCCACTCACAATGCGTCGCGGTGCGACGCATTGTGAGCTTGTAGATCTGCTATTCTGTACATTTGAAAACTTGTGAATTGGGACATTCTGCATAATGAGTACTTTCTACTTTTGGTACTGTAGGTGCATTTTGATACCAATACTTTTGTACTTTCACTTAAGTAAACAATGCGAGTACTTTTTCCACCACTGGAAATACGTAACTCCATAATAGGCACGGTGAGGTAATGGTACGTCACAAATGATTTATATTCAGCAGCCCATATCATATCATATCATTCAAAGAATTTATCCATTTAGAAAAAAAGTAATTTACAGAATAAAAGACAATAATCAGAATTTCCAAGTTCTTAACAGCAAAGCCGTACAAGATAACACCAAGTAGTAAGAAACTACAGCAATGGACACAATGCAAATGTACAGGGAGCCCATGATGACTAGTATTGAGTACCCCGGAGTCAAGGAGACACAGGAGTTGAAGAATGATGTGGAGGAGAACGAAATGCTGGAGATGGGGACAAAGATACTGGAAGAGATGAAGAGGCTGAAGGCTTGGGCAGACAATTTAGATAAGCGGGAGATCGTGTTGTTGACGGAGACAGTAAACTGGCTCGTAGAGTTCAAGAAGATAATGGGACTTCCATGTGGCCAGGTGCCAACCCATGCGCAGAAACCGAGCTTTGGTTCCACACAGGGTGCAGGCCAGGAGGAGAAGTCTGTCGCCGTAGAGGTAAAATGTCGCTCAGTGCTCAAGCTCAAGATGATCTTTGAACAGGACATCAAGAAGGTGGTGGAGCTCAGATGTCAGTCAGTCCCCAAGCTCAAGATCGCTGAACAAGCGGTCCCACGGACTCCACCAGCCGGTGAACGGAAACCTAGCTTTGGCTCCGGAGAGGGTGTTGTTGTCGTCGTGGAGTCAAAATATCAGTCGGACCTCAGCATCGAGAAGATGGTTGAACAGGAGGATCCCAGAGATAGAATGATGGGAGTCCCACCTCAGGCCCCACCAACATGTGCACAGACACCTAGCTTTTGCTTCAGACAGGGTGTTGATGCTGTCGCGGGGCCACCGTATCACTCGGTCCTCGTGCTCAAGAAGCTTTTTGAACAGGAGGAAGCCAGAGAGCGGAAATATCATTCAGTCGCCAAGCTCAGGACGTTATTTGAAGGCCAGAAGGGCCCCAGAGAGAGGGAAGAGAAATGTCATTGTCTCCCCAGGACCATCCCGCTCTGGTGATGCAGGATATAAATGGTAGGTATATATAGCATAAATAATCAATCAAGTTACAGGGTATGATCTGTGGAACTCTTACAGTATATAGGCCAAACAGTCAGTAGGTGTTTCAATCAATCAATTAATAAATCAATTAGACAATCGGATCCTAATGAATAATGAATAATTATAATGAGTAATAATAATTAATGAATAGATAATTGCCATTTATTTAAAAAAGGTCATACTCTCCCTGATTAATACAGGAGTTGGCATCTATATCTAACCACTAATAACAAGTGATCTTGGCTTCCTTTATTTTTTCTAACAATGTGGCTCCTATAAGTGGCTTGCCTTCTAGAAGACTGTTTGTGCGACCGTCCGTCCGTCCGTCCGCCCATCTGCCTGCATTTCAACTAAGATCATTTCAGATTAGATCCAAATATCCTCCAAGACCTGAAAAAGAGGGAGACACCATGAGAGAGATGGACACCATGACAGCTGCGCTACCAGTCATTGTTGTGAGAGTGCTGTAGTTGTTTATTTTGTGTTTAGCTAAGTGTCTGTGTTATGCTTTAATGCATCTGTGTGCATCAAAACAACCACTGCTGGAAACCAGCAGGCCACTGGGTAGGAGATTTTAGCTCTGGAGGAGATGAAGAGGATGAAGGCTTGGGAAGACAATTCAGATGAGCTGGAGATCCACAGGCCCCACTAGGGACAATGAACCCTAAATAATGTGCATCTCACACAGTGAGAACGCATTATTTAACAGTTTGATGTCCAAAGTCCGTTTGTACTTTGCTTCTGTCCGGGAGACATGAACGCGTCTCAGAATATAACACAGGTACGAGCATGCACGGGCATACTCGTGCGCAGTAACTCCTTGATGTATTACACTACACATCAGTGCCCCAAACACCTCCCAGGTGATGGGAATCAAACAACGCCTCCCAGGCGATTTCATTGGACAGAGGTTCAGGTTTTTGTTTGTGCGCGCATGCGC
Organism: Gymnoscopelus microlampas; assembly: GCF_963454915.1. Classification (NCBI taxonomy): domain Eukaryota; kingdom Metazoa; phylum Chordata; class Actinopteri; order Myctophiformes; family Myctophidae; genus Gymnoscopelus; species Gymnoscopelus microlampas. The sequence continues at coordinate 31,962,646 of NC_139956.1, read as the reverse complement.
AGTAAGTAGCCCTCTGTTGGGCGAAATCTCAGTTTTAACCAAAGTTTAAAGGAAAATCGGATAGTTGAAAACATGAAAGCTAGCCTATTGAATGTCCCAACCCATATGTTATATTTGTGCAAATTTGGAGACAATTGCACTAATGGTGTGCCGTGAGGAGGCAAACGGATACATTAAGGACATGTTACGAATTCTGAGTGTTTCATAATTATGTCATAGAATAGACTGAAGTCACAGGCTGACCACATAATTCTCAAGATACACATGGCCGGAGACGCACGTTCCCATGTGTATCCACATGATTGATTATTTTATTTTTATTTTTGGCTATCAGTGCCTTGTGGAGGGCCAGAGCTGCCATATTTACAAATGCAGTAATTAATGAATAAATGTAGAAATAAAAGTGCAGATTAATTTGAAAATAAATATGCACAGAAATAGAAAAAAACATAAATAAATACATGTATTTATGTTTGACAAATTACTTATTTTTGTATTCATTTATTTCCTAATTAATTAATTTGATCTATTTAAATTAAAATCTATTTATTTATTTATGTATCAACCTGTTAGTGTATTTATTTCTCTATTTATTTATTTATTAATTATCTATTTATTTATTATCTTTTTATTTCTGTATGGTTATGTATTTCTTCAACTTTGTGTTAATGACTATTCAGGTTAATGACTATCCCCCCCACACACACACACACACACACACACACACACACACACACACACACACACACATATTACTGTGATGAAAGTACTGTCAGGCCCTTTTCACAAAGACCAGAAGTGATTGCTGTCCTTTTTGTTGCACTTGTAACTCCTAGTTGATGGTGGTGCCTGTTCAGCAGGGATAGGAGGGATCTCCTCCCTTGCCAAGACATGGACTCAACAGCCTTTTATTTGTGTCAGAGAGAACATCCAGCAAGTTTCCTTCAAGTTTGAAGAGAGCGGTAGAGTCGTAGAGAGACCCATTCAACGTTTGATGCGCTATCAATCCACCCAGCGGTTTGCTAGATTTGCTGTGTTCAGCTAATCTAGCAAACCGCTGGGTTTTGCTAGCGAGAAACAGAAAAGAGGAACCAATTTATCTCTGCTGTCCGGCAGCAACCAGCTAACTACAAAATGTTCATTTTTCAGGAAATGACAAAAACAAAACAAAAATGGAGTTAGGAGGTTTTGTTCATCGGTTACATGGCGGCTTTCCGACATGTCGCCTTTCCGACGTTAACGAACCCTATACCTAACCCTCACCCTAACCCTAACCGCACGCGGAAGCCACTAGTCGGAGTGGCGAGATGTCGGCATGGAAGACGGTTACCTTGTTCATCATTGATAAAAACAGCTGAATGGACCTCCAAGCTCACAATGAGGTTGGAGGTCAAAAGGGGGTGGAGCCTGGAGTCAGCTAAACCAGCTAACTCCACCCCCCTTTGGTGAACTTAGCTGGTTTAGCAGAAAGTTTGATGTTCTAATGGAGTTAGCTGGTTTTGTCAGTAGCACTTTTTAATACTTTTAATTGGTTCAATCATTTTTTAATCAACACACAGACGTAAAGGGTGTTCAATGGCCCTGATTTATGGAAAAAAATGCAAAAGCGGAAAAATGGAGTTAGCTGGTTCCTGCCGGACAGCAGCGTTATGTTCTTTGTTTGATATGACTGAAAGACAGTCTAGATAGAAGAATGTCCAATATGTTCAACTCAGCTCCACCAGCTAACATGTTCACACAGCACCCTCTGGTGGGCAATAGGATGGCTTTCTGGTGACAAGTTTAGAGTAGTGGACTCAACTGTCAGTAGTGCAACATTAGTTTAGAATTTTCGTTTTATGCGTGAGTTTATGAGAAACATAAAATAATAGGTAGTTCCTTTTTTAAAGTATTATTATTATTGTCACACATACTAACAATACACAAATACAGCTGTGGCAACATTGCAGGCATTTGTGTATTCTCAACAGTGTGGACAATGAAAATGACATAAGACGATTAAAAAGTAATACATCAACAATAATTAATAATTCAAATACATTTGTGAACATATCCATATTTATGCCGTTTTCAGCACTAAACAGTATTTTTCATAACACTGAATTGTGTAGCAAACCACAAATGCCTCACTGGACAATGACATCCCAGTCATTTGGTGCAAGTTTCAAAATTGACAATGAAGTCAAATTAATCTGAAAGCAATGACAATCAAATTCTTCCATCAGACGTATACGTATAGGCACTGTTTCATACAATGTGTCTGATTGTGTTCAGTAGCCTACATGTGTTTCCATCAATATTGGAGAACGGTTTAAGGACATGTATCTATGCATCTGCTCTCCATTGGTCTGTGTGTGTACTGTATGTATGTGTATGCATGCGTGCACACGAGTGAGTGTGTGCGTGCATGCATTACAGTATAAGTAATTTACTTTGAATAGCATATCTTTGCTAATGATATTACAATTGGAAATGATTGCATTATAGAGACAAAGGAAGCTGAGCGTAAAGAGGATGAGGGGCGTGCAACCCATGCATGTAATCGAAACGGGCAAAGATGCATCCATATGGTAAGAGCACACTACTCTAATGTGCCTTCACCACCAGCCTGCTTTAAGTTCAAGCATCATTAACCAGCCAAGTCTCACACATGCACGCACAAACACGCACACGCACGTGCACGCACGCACGCGCGTCCCCGCCACCTGCCACAGTTTTCAGAGGAGTTAAAGTAATAGTCTTGACATCGGGGGCAGTTTGAGCAGCTGACAGATCCCATTGCACTCTGGTCCATGCTGCTCCTCCAGGAAGTACCTGAGGCCCCTGTCTGCAAAGTTGGAGGGCCCTCTGGGGGTCTTGTTGGAGTGGATCTGGGGGTCTGTCAAATAGGTCAACCCTTTACCGTTGGCGGTCACCCAACCTGTGGAAAGACAATAACAACAATATCAACAAAACAAGATGAAGCTTTCAGAGTTAGACACACTCTTGATCAACAAACTCATTATTAAGGAAGGTACATAATTATTTACAGCAGTCATTTTAAGGATATTTTGAACAAGAGCCAATAGCTGCACTGGTCAGGGCTCACACTGCTGAAATGCAGTTTAACACCCCTCAGCAACATCATAGCTCCCAAGTACCCGCGTAGGGGTTGGGACGAATGTGACAAAAGTGAATTTCCTTTCATTACATTCTTATTTGCACATCATCACAAGTGATGAACATATTCAGCATGACAGCAGGAAATGTCGCTATTATTCAACAAAAGCATTTCCATCACGGTTCATAAAATGAATCTCTATCCAGAAAATGTAATCAAAGCCATGATTAAAATGACATTGAAATGTGGTGTTTAGCCTAGAAAGTCAATCTTACAATTTACATGGACATTTTGGAAGTTTCACAGACCATAACAGGAACCAAGATATCCTTTGACAATGGGGTCTAGTTAAAATGGCCTATTGACCTAATGGCCTATTTCTTGACAAAAATGTAAGCGGATACTGTTTTTGCTGAATTGTATAGGTGAAATAGATTGTTGTTTCCAGACAAGCCGTAACATGTAACACTAGGAGTTAAAAAGCCATATGCAAGGGCTCTGCTGCCCCTGGCGTCTACTGTATCCTTCACATCACTTCACAATACTTTGCGACATTAATGTCACTCAAACCCCCAAAGGAGAGTGATGATAAAGTGGCAACCACTGTCAAATCTGTGGATTATCAATGAAATATGTTGCAGAACTCTACCACACAGTAAATACTTAGACCTCCAAATCAGAATTCTTTCAATGAGCAAGCACCTACTCACGCACGAATGCACACACACACGCGCACGCACGCACACGCACGCACGCACGCACGCACGCACGCACGCACACACACACGCACACACACACACACACCTTGCAGGTCCACGACAACCTCTTGGCGGTTTGAGAACTGGTAGGTGAAATGTCCGAAGGCGATGCCATACTCTGTGGCCTGAAACCTCTTGTCCTTCTTCACCGTGTTGTTGGTGAGTTTGACAAAGTCACCCAGCATGTAAGGTTCCACTGTAATGCATCCCACAATCTCCTCTCCATCCAGCACCTATTCATCCACAAGAATAAACACAAAAGACGTGGGTGAGTGTTTGAGAATCATTTTTGCCTGGCTCTGTATGAAAATCCATTAAGAATAATAAAAATCATGGTTATGTGAAGGTGTAATGAATACAAAAACGATGTTCACTTGGTTGAGGTGCTGGGTTGGAAAGTATTATGAAGAAAAAGAATGATGTAATTTAATGACAACCTTTCGAGCCAAGGCTCTTCATCGGGTCAAAACTATTTTTCTTCAAAGTGTAATGAATGACATGTCCTCACTAATACTCAATATAATATGGCACCACTTCCGTCTACTCACTCTGTGTCTCAGACTCACGTTCCCCACCAGCGCCATCTGATGTATTATTACTAGAATGAGCATTAGTGAGGGCCATTGAAAATGGGTGAAGTGGTCCCTTAACTCTTAACTTAACTTTTCAACAAATGTATATAACCAGCAGGTTTCTTTACAACAGCTATGTTTCTTTTGTTTTGTTAATTTGGTATGGGGTTGATTTTACTGATATGTTTTGTCGGTTTTCTGCAGAATTCAAGCTCCTTTGGTAAATCTGACCTTCATTGCCAGGAAGGCAGCCAGGAGGCCATTATTCTTGCAGTGATGGCATCATTCTGCTATCTTACATTTATCTCTGAACCTTTCAGCCCAGCTCATGTCCTAAAGCCATGTGTGTTGGTTTGTATGTCCAGCTCTGCAGGAGGATGCATTGATGGTGAGCTTTTATTCCATGTCCAGTGCCTGTTAACACTGTTATTATAGTCTTTGGGAAAGGCACTAACTCTATTCTTCATGTAGCTCTACAGGCAACCTTGTGCTCTGGCCTCCACAGAGACATACAGTATGTATACTGGGTGCTGCTAATCTAAAGTAGTCGTGGCAGATACACATTCATATTGGGGAAACTTTTAGACACTGGCCTGTGTCTACAATGGTTTCCCTGAGCTGAATGAACGGAACTCTTTTAGGACCCGCCTCATGAGTGGCAACCACATTGAGCATTTTGTTCCGCGGTGGAAGAAGTACTCACCTTTTCTACTTGAGTAAAAGCATCAATACCACCATTTAGAAATACTCTGTTACAAGTAAAAGTCCGGTATTCAAAATGTACTTGAGTAAAAGTACAAAAGTATTGGCATCAAAATATACTTAGAATGTCAAGTACTCATTATGCAGAATGTCCCATTTTACAAGTTTCCAAAGGTATGAAATCCTTTGAAAATAGACGATCTAAGTAAGTAAGTTCAGTCTTGATTTGCTCTCACCAGCAGAACCACAGAGGGAATGAAGAAGATCTGAGCGGTGGCCTCCTTGTCGTAGAGGCTCTTGTTGAACTCGGTGACATAGTACTGGGCCGTCATCTGTCTCTCCACGTCGTTCAGGTGGAACTGAATCCCCTTGGGCCTCAAGTAGTCTTTCCCCACATAACTTGATGAGGACACAACAACACAGAATAATATGTAATGTGATGATGTGTAATCGATGACATGCAGACATGCAGTATGTTGAGCCTGCAACTACAAAACATAATATAAGTACATTCTAATCAAGAAGTGGTTCTATGTGGAGTTATCTGATCACAGATAAAACAAATATATTTAAAGTATATCTATTTCTTCTTTTAACCCATGCATTAAAACCGGGAAAGCATCTGTTTCATTTTAGATTTTTGCTAAAAAGCATAATTTTATACTTTCAAAAATATTTTTGAAAAATCATGAACATTTCTGCAAATCTTTGAGTATATATATATACATACTGCTCAAAGAAATGTAGGGAACACTTTGATCCCTACTATTGACTTTGAGTTTTCATGAACTGTGTACATACTGCTAACAAAAACTGCTCAAAAGAATTAAGGGATCAAAGTTTTAAAGCGAAATTTCGAACACAATTCTTTGCTTCTGATGGCCCTGGAACAAAATATTTTGAGATGGGTGTCGGCGGCCAAATACATATAATTCTGGGGGTCTTTGAGATGAAAGAAATTGAGCACCACTGATATTGCAACATACGTTTTTTTCAGAAAACTCTTAGTATTTTTAGAAGACATATTGTAGAATCAGCCTCAGGTCTCAATGGGTTAGTACACTGTACTGTATGTTGAGCTGTAGATGCCTATTACCTGCTTAACCTTTCCTCCTGGTGCAGAAACTGTACCCACAACGTTGTCCTCTGCTTGCCCTCCATGCCCATCAGCTCTCCAATGTACGCGCATGTCTCTCTGGCTGTCCACAGCCCCGTGGCCCTAGAGAATTTCAGATGAAGGGCACCTGTGGAAGACATACCGCAGTGATGCAATGAATCAGTTTCAACATAAGAAATGGGATGAATGAATGGCGTGGTGCACAGAGGCTACTGACACTCACAGAGAAGAATTGCAGGTTTCAGAGGAGAGTTTTAATCACTTTGAACCTGGCATCCACATTTTGGGTATAGGTGAATGTTTAGAAAAAAGTGGTGAGATGCATTGTGAGCTTGTACATAGGCTATTTTTTTGCTATTTTTGAAACAGGGCATAAGTGGTTATGTGGTAAAGCTGTTAAGTAAAACATATTTGTGGTATAGGAGTTGCAAGAAAAAGCAGCATGCAAAAAAATGTTTGCTCCTCATGCAAATTGTGTTCATTTCCTGTGTGGTCTGATGTTTTCCTGTCTGTTTCACAACTGTATTTTTGTGCTAATAGCATGGTCTGTGAGAAAATTCAGCCATATTGAACTGAAAAAACAAACAAACAAAACAAAACCCCGATCTTCTTTTAGATACAACCCTAGAAACAACAATCCATTAAGAACTTACTGTAGGCAGTTCTGTAGGTTTTGAGCTTGAATTGGGTCTCATCACTCTGTAGCCTCTTCAGCAGACAGTCGTGGCAAACCCCGGCCAGGAGGGCACGGCGATCCTGCTCCGTCAACACGTACCGTCGCTCGAGGTCGACGCTACCCACAAAGCTCTGCTGCAGACAGCTGTAGCACGAAGGGTTCTTTCCATGAGGGGGATTGTTGAGCGTCTCTGCCGAGCTGGGCTTCGTCCCCGTCTCGCTCGCCTCCAGCATCTCAAACGAGCTCTCTGTTGACGTTTCAGTCGAGGCACACCGGCCGATCCCGACGGACCGCCTCAGACTCGGCTGTGGGGTTGTATGCAGTAGTACTCAGATATATTACTTAAGTCATAAAGTAGCAATACCACAATGTAGAAATACTCTGTTACACGTAAAAGGCCTGTGTTCAAAAATGTTACTTGAGTAAAACACAAAAGTATTGGCATCAAAATATACTTAAAGTACCAAAAGTAAAAGTACTAAAATGTTTGAAAATAGCCGATCTACAAGCCCACAGCGCGTAGCGATGCGACGCGTTGTGAGCTTGTAGATCGGCTATTTTCAAACATTTTGTTAGCTTGTAGATCGGCTACTTTCAAATAGCCTATGTATAAAATAGGGCTAAAGTGGTTAATGTATGTTTTATGATATAATAATTTATCCCTGCAAAGTAACTAGTAGTAGTAAGTTTTCAAATAATTGTAGTGGAGTAAAAGTACAATATTTGCCTCTGAGACGCAGTGGAGTAGAAGTAAAAGTATTGAAAATTGGAATTACTCCAGTAAAGTAAAAATACCAAAACAATGTACTTAAGTACAGTACTTGAGTAAATGTACTTAGTTACTTTACACCATTGGTTGTATGAGGGTCCTTAGCGTCAGGCTCATGGCCAGGAGGTAAGCCTCCAGATTCGGGGCCTGTGTGATGATTAGCTGGATCACTGGTTTCATAATCCAACGTCTCCATCACAGCCTGATTGGCTCTTTGTGGGTTGTTGCAGTGGCCCGTGCCTGGTTTGGACCAGCCAGTTGGATGAAGAATGCCGCTCGTGGGAGAGTGCGTGTTGAGGGAGAGTTTCTCCCACGAAGAATGGGAGCCGAGGCTGTCACTGAGAGAGCTGCCGGTTCTGACATTCCTTTGGGATGTGGACCGCATCGATCCACTGCTTCCCGATCCTGCGGCAACATCGGCGATCCGACTTTCGTCGGTTTCCACTGTCTCTATCGCAGCCTGTAGAAATTCAAACCGATCCGAGTCGCTTGCCGGACTGGAGGTGGATGTCGCGTGCTGCACAGAGGACGCTGGGCCCGGCTGAAAACGGACGTCAGCTTTGGAGCCGTCTATGTCTCGCCTCCTGTTCTCGTCGATAGAGTCTTCCATGCCGGCAGACCCATCCTCGCTGACCTCTGTGGTCAGACAGCTCTGATCGGAGACATTAGCTTTACTTTCCCTGGCAGAAACACAGCTCCCTGTATAGCCGCTGCTGCTGTTAGGACGAGGAGACCCTGAGCTACTCAACGAAAACTTCTGCCACGAAGAGCTGAGCTCATCGGTGCTCCCTAAAGTGGTGCCGACCTCGTCTTCTTGAGGCGGACGCAGCATGGATGAAGGTGCCGGTTGGAGGTCTCCCTCCAGAGTGTCTTTTGCAGCTCTGTGGCTTTCAGTAGTGCACTCTGCGTTCAGCGTACTGACGGTCGTCCCCAGCGCAGTTATACATACACCGTCTCCATCTCTTCTCTCGCTGGTCCTCCTACAGTCCGAGTGACCGGCTTCACACAGTGACGCGTGATACTTCTGGAACCTCGCCATCACCCGGGAGAAACCCTCCAGAGTGAAATGAACCGGCCTTTCTTGAATGTTTCTGTAGCTATCGGGGATGAAAGAGCCCTTGTCGGAATTGGGGAACGGTTCAACCCGTAGCAGGAGTTTGACTTGGGATATAAGGCGCATGATCTCAGCACAGAGGCTGTCTCTCTCCTGGTTATCCGCACGGCAGTAGTCGTAGAAACAGCCCAGCGCCTTCTGACAGGCGAGCGTGGCCAGTGCCAGCACGTCCGGAGCCGCGCCGCCCAGCCACCTGTTGGCGACGGTCAGTGAGTAGGCAGCCTTGATGAAGGTGTGAAGCTCCTGTTGGCTGGTGACCAGCTCGCTCTCTGCCTTGGTGAGCAGGCCGATCTCAAAGGCCTCTCGCGCACGCAGTAGGAAGGAGCGCCTCTCGGAGACGGGGCACTCCGTTGAGAAACTGTAGGATAGCAAGCAGGTCCCCTGAGCTGCCTGGAGAAAGACAGATAAGAGGCATGCGGATAGGTAGGAGTGAGAGGTTGACCAGGAGAGACAGACAGGACAAGGAGAGTGATAGAATGAAAGACAGAGAGAGTATAATGAATGTTTCATATTGACTTTCCCCTGATACAAAGCAGCATGGGGGAAACTTATGGAGCACACTTGTCGACAAAAGATTTCTGGTAAGGGCAGGAAAAATGTGAGTGAGAAAGTGAATTATCCAGCTGCTCTGTGAGTGAACCTGCCCACTGTACCAAGCATAAATAAAGATGAATAAAAAACAACTTACCACATTGGTCAAGACGTACAGTGAGGCATATTGACTGTACACCACCGCCATTTTAGCAGCCTCGGCTGCAGAGAGTAGACGGTGATCTTGCTCCCCAAGGAGAGACTGAGAAACACACACACACACACACACACACACACACACACACACACACACACACACACACACACACACACACACACACACACACACACACACACACACGTATATGATATACAGCAAGACATTTCGTAAAATGAATAAAAACATCACAATGTAATTTCGTAGGAGGCTTACCAAATCAATGTCTGGATTAGTCTTAAACGCATTAAAGTCCTCATCATTCATAGACACCAATATATTGGCCAACACACCAAGAGATGTCCCAATTCCCTATTAAATACACAGACATACACACACACACGCACAACATACTGGTCAGTGAACTAGAACGGTTATTACAACACGTTATTATACCTCAGAAAGACATTTACTGTAGCACCCAGTAGCTCTAGAGTCCAAGTATGTATTCTTTCCTGTCTATTTGACATCATGGGACGTACAATGATGCACAAAAACAATGCATTGAGTTTTTGTAGTGAAAGGCTAATTTACAACAGGAGCCTCTTAAAAGGAAGGACATATTCTAAAGTAAAGGTTAACTAAGAAACAAAACAATCTACAAACCACAAAACATTTGAAGTGAGGGGCTACTGAGATAGCATACATTCTCAACAATAAATAAACAGTAACAATTTGTGGCCATATACTATATGTAGCCGTGGTGGTAGCAGTACAGAAAGTATACCTTTTTATCAGGTTGAGGGAGAGCGTAGTAACCAACCAGGGAAGCCCATATTAATCCTGCAGCCTCCAACCACAGGCCTGAGACAGTGTTAAGAATATAATATAATTTTTCCGCCACTATAATATAATAATTATGAACAAAATGTGACCGTGATATTTGTCAACTCAAACAGGGAAAACATTTTTCCTCGCTGTCTCCCAAAGATAACGAACGCACCTAGCTTCTGCAAGATCAGCCCACGCACTTGAATGCTGACTGCCTGCACGAGGGCCCTGTCGCTTTGAGAGTGGTACACCCAACAACCTAGCATGTGGGGGAAGAAAATTAACATAAAAATGTTCTGACGATACATAATACTGTATAGCACCGATCAATTAAGACGGCGGTCGTAGGTAGCCTACCTGTGGCACCACTGTTGTTGATCAGTCTGCTCAGTATGTACTCTGCCTTCTGCAGTTTGCCTGTGGGCGTGACGGCGATTATCGTTCATTAAATTAATTTTATAGTAGCACCCTAATCAAACAAACAAAGCGCTAGGCATATAACAATTAGGGTGACAGCATAATAATAGAGTACGGTTGTTCATAATATAGTAAGGAACCGTCGTGAGTGATTCTACAGAGAAGTAGAAACCACACAACTCCCTCCTGAAATGGAAGGCTTATGGCCCTGTAAAGCACCATCAGTGATGGAAGAAGTACTCCATTTTTTACTTAAAGGTAGGTTAAGTCATTTTTTTCAAATTGCCAATGTAAATAGGCTACTGTATACAGTATATAGGTCTGAAGTGGTTTTGTAATAATAATCAAAATCTACAAAGTAACTAGTAACTAAAGTTTTCTAATAATTGTAGTGGAGTAAAAAGTGCAATATTTGAATGTAGTGGAGTAGTAAAAGTAAAAGTATTGCAAATTGGAAATACTCCAGTAAAGTAAAAAAAAAAAACTCCAAATTGTACTTAAGTACAGTACTTGAGTAAATGTACTTAGTTACTATCCACCACTGTGTACCAAGAGGTGCGTTGGATAAAAGCATCCACCAAAACACACAAGTTATGCTACCCAAAGTGCACCCATTTGACCCCACAGGAGCACAACAGATCACTCTCTCTGTGCTATAGGCTACAGTAGTTCTGGGATCAATCCAAAGTATTCAGCCCTGTTGCCTTACCAGAATTAAGGTAGACCCTGGCCTGTCGTATAACAAGCTGCGGAGCAACAGGGGCGTCGGGGTGGCGTCTGTGGAGACACTTGGTGATTCTCAGCAGCCGGCTGGATTCGTCCGTCCAGTACAGGAAACGGTCCACCAGGAAGATCACTGCCAACGCACACCGCGCCTCCCGAGCCAAGATGGCCGCCTTCAGCAGAGCCTGTCAGCACAGGCAACAGAACCCTAATTTTGAGTTTCTACTCAGCAGTGTTGATTTTGACAACACATTTTGATTTAGTTTTAGTCAAAGTCTTTTGAATAACATTCCGTTTAGTTTTAGTCATATTTTAGTCATCTGAAATGTTTTAGTTTTTGTCTAGTTTTAGTCGACTAAATATCATAAGATTATCTGCAGTTGATTTAGTCGACTAAAATGTATTTTGGCGGGCCATGATGGTGTCGTAATGGCTGATTTTACACTTGGTTGCATGCTGAAAATACCTAAACTGCCCACAAAAAGTTTGGAAACTTAACTTTGGTCAATTATTTCTCCCCTTCAATAAAAACAATTGGTATTGTGTTTTATGTCATTTTTATCGTCGACTAGTCACCTTTGCAATGAGGTACTGCTTGTAAAGATCGGGCATTCGTGAAATGAGCTATACAGCTAAACGTATGGGTAGCGCCCCAAAGAGCGATTACCAACAGAAGCATATTGGGGGATTTTTTGCCAATTTTTTGGCGGGTGCTCCTAGTTTTTATTTTTTTTACTGTCAATATATTGTCAATATATTTAGTCTTAGTTTTAGTCATCGCAGCTTAGTTTTTATTTAGTTTTCGTCAGTGAAAAAAGGTTGTCGAAGAACATTTTTCGTCATAGTTTTAGTCGACGAAATCAACAGTGCTACTCAGCGAGAGAAAAAAAGCATCTTTCACAACTGAAAAGATAAGAAACTTCACTATCAAGTTCACTGTCGCCCCATTAGGCAATCCAAGCTAGGATGAATGCCTTCAAGAATAGCAGGTAATTGTCTGTAAGATAAAAGTGTGTTTTCTTTTAATGACTGAAGCTGTCAAGAAATTGATTTATTTTTTCCCCAATTAAACCCACAAAAAGCCAATCTACCTCTACGGGGACCTAAAATAAAAGAGGCTTGTCACCGTGCAGATCCAAAAGAATCCTTAATGTGATTCTACGACACTACCAGGGCCACCGGGGACCTATAAAAGTACTTTGACGAGTAGCTCATTATACCAGCAGTGGAGGCAGGTGCTGGCTAATGAGGTCAGTGAGGTTGGTCTTATCGGCGGCGCCGACTGACTGCTTGTACTGCCACTTCTCTGGAACAAAGGGCCAGCTCATCCGCTCGGCCTCCCGGAGCAGAGAGAGGAGCTCCGCACACAGGGACTCTGCCAGGAAGACGTGTCAGACACACAGAGGAGATAGTAGAACATTTTGAATTAAGGCTGATGGTGAAAACGTTATCGCACGTAACTTTGTGTTAATACATTCAGCAGCATCCATGTAATAGGGTGTAATGAGTTTAAAAGAGTAGTTCACCCAAAAAAATATAAAAATTGATGACCGGCGGTCTCTCCGGTAGGAGACTCAAATAGTCTCCTTTGAGTCTCCTACCGGATACATTAGCATCTTTCCGCCGGTAATCAAATTATTGACTTAGGAATGCGACAAAAACAAAAAAAGGAATTCAATGCTTCATGGGGTGTGTAATTGATAGAAAATAAGTTTTTTTTAACTACTTCTCTAAAGAGATAAGGCTACATTGGATATGTATGGAAGATACAGTATTGGTCATTGCCACCGGACCTGACACTGAAGAGTAGTAAACACAAACGGAATCCATTGCATGCCTAAAGGAGATATATTGTGATATATATATGTGTGTGTGCGTGTGTGTGTGTGTGTGTGTGTGTGTGTGTGTGTGTGTGTGTGTGTGTGTGTGTGTGTGTGTGTGTGTGTGTGTGAGAAAGATGCAATCCTTCTTCCAACTGGCAATGCAGTCTGTGTGAGAGAGCATGTATAAACAACAATGAGTGGAGGGTATACAAATAAAGGTATATACTGTACCCACTTATTTTTCAGCGGGGCAATGCATATACTGCAGGCCCCACACTACTCACTGTAGTACTGTGTGCGCACGCAGCCATCGGTTTTAGTGTTGTCACAAATAGAACATTTTCAATACATATTGATCCAGGATATTTTTAAACTACTGCACATCAATACTCATTTGCCACAATGACCTTTGTGCATTGACCACACCAACGTATTTCCTGTTTGGAGATATGTTGCATTTGAGGTGAATTAATAAGCAAATACAAAGGTTTCCAACAAGCCCATAGTATGTATGTACAGAGCAGCTACACGACTTTGAACCAGGAGTACTTTTCTTTTTAGACACAGGACAGTCTGTCTGGTAATATCTCTATTTGGATGTTTCTGTGCTGGCTGTGAATTCCCCCTTTGGGAATTAATAATCACACTTCAAGACAACTACACAATACTTTTTTTCAGTCATGATATTATATAGACTATATCAGACATAGGCCTACTCAGTTAACTCTTATAAAAAAGAAATAAAAAAAGAAATGTTACACCCTCAACATTTAGGGCTGTCACGATTACAAATTTAAGTTGCCGATTCATTGTCACTAAAATAATTGCGATTAATGATTTAATTGTGTGTTTGGCGTTGAACATTGGAACATGTGAATACAATAAAAAAAGTCTGTTTGCCTTTTAGGTTTCGTAATCAAAAATCACAGGGCAGATATGACAAATAATTTAAATGTACAAATGTTATTAACATATTTAATATGTATTTACATTTTATACATGTAAAAAAAAAGCTGAAATAGCTGATCTACAAGCTTACAACGCGTCACAAAGTGACGCGTTGTAAGCTTGTAGATCTGCTATTTCTGTTTTATTTGCTATTTCTGTTTTATTTATTTTTTGAAAATGTAGATGATTATGACGATTATGCAAAAATAATTGCGATTATCTCAAATAATTGCGATTAGACGATTATGTAATAATTGTGACAGGCCTATCAACATTGTGTTTTTTCCTTGTGGTTTCTGTAGATTTGTGTTTGTTTATTTTACACAGGGTGCTGTTCCATTATGGCATGGGCAACCTTTAAATAATATGGACAAAAAAATCACAATATACCCATTTCTCCAGAACATGACAACTTGCTCCCATGCAGCCTCACAGTTAACTTCCATTAGAAAATGAACACGTTGCACCATCTTGTGGCTCACCTCTGTAACTGCAGTAGAGCGGCGTTGCCTCCTCAGTGGAGAGGCTCTTATGTTGTGCAGATGCAGCCTGGAGGCATTCCTCAAGCCAGACCCCAACATCCCTGCTGTCCATGATGCATGCGGGTTAATGTTCGCTCTGCGTTTCAGTCAGCGGGAATCTGCGGGAAATCAGCGGGAAAATGGATGTAGGATGCTATTATGAGACGATTGTTAAGAGCCTAAACTGAGTTATTTGAGTGTATCTAATGTCTATATACTATAGGCCAACTCAGACACAGATACAGATACAGGCCTATGACTCAGTCTCAATAAGGCACAAATCAGGTTGTCTATAGGTTGAGAAGCTCCTATAAGAAGAAACAAAATGCCATAAATTATATTAAAGGGGCCACTTCAGCCATTTCAACCTATTTTCATATAATTGGTGCTCACTCATACGTTGTCTACTCGGTCTGTGTCTCAGAGGAGGGCTGTGGACAGTTCAGAAACCTGCCTACCAGTGATATCATCGATTGGAAATCAAAGGTAATGGAAACTGCAGGCTTTCTCTTCCTGGAGAGTTAACATGTGTAGTGATTTAAACCCGAGCTGGGATCGAACCCCAGTCTCCCCCTCAGCAAACTGACGCACAACTTACAATGCCAATAGAGCTAAGCATAGTTGTTGTGGCTGGGTCTTGTCTGGGGCACTAAATCTACCGCCTCAGATTTTGGGACCGGAATATTTTTTTTGGGAGCGGAATAGCGTGAAGCGCGTCCTCGCGTTTCACGCTATTCCGCTCACGATACGCTCCCTCATGCGAGAACCTCCTCCATGTCCTGCCGACTACGCCAGATGTAGTGATTTAGACCCAAGCTGGGATCGAACCCCAGTCTCCCACTCGGCAAAACGACTGAGTTGTTGTGGCCGGGTCTTGTCTGGGGCACTACACATGCTATTATAGAAGCCATTGTTCTCACATTAATAAAAAGATAAAATAATAAAGACGTTTGTTTGAAATGACCAAGCCTGCCCACCGATGATGTCACTGGTAGGCGGGTTTCTGAACTGTCCACAGCCCTCCTCTGAGACACAGAGTGAGTAGACAGAAATGGTACCATATTATCATGAGCATTAGTGAGGACCAAGTCAACTACAGTATATGAAGGTGGGTTGAAAATGAAAATGGGTGAAGTCGTCCTTTTAGCATTTGGTATCCTCAATCATGGATTTTATGGATAATTTCCCTTAACGTTGTTGGCAAAAAACAGAAAGAAAGAAAAAAAAAAGATTGCGAGTGTGTCCTAAATACTCCAGAGATCACCTGTTATATTGTTCTAACTACTAGAGATCACCTGTTATATTGTTCTAACGGGACCAAGCGGGGAACATAGGATCTAACCTAAACCTAACCCTAACCCTAACCTTAGTGGGGGAACATAGAACCCGGGGAACATAGGGATGATCCCGTTCTAACTACTAGAGATCACTGTTATATTGTTATATCTACTAGAGATCACCTGTTATATTGTTCTAACTACTATAGATCACCTGTTATATTGTTCTAACTACTAGAGATCACCTGTTATACTGTTATATAACTACTAGAGATCACCTGTTATATTGTTCTAACTACTAGACCATGTTTGATCATATTGTTACCATGATCATGTCCTAACTAGGCCAGAGATGACATGTTGTTATCATGTCCTACCAGAGATGATAATGTTATATGTTTTGTACTGTACTTATAGCCTTGGATCAAGACAGTCATCGGTCATAGTCTTGTATCAAGGCTAGTACTGTTCTGTACTGTTCAGTTTCACTTTCCTATTCAAATACGTCAGCAGCCACTGGCCAGCATGGAAATTATTGCAGCAGAACGTGTAGCAATCAGTTTTCAAGGCAATCAATAAGTTAGCCAAGTAGTTGTGTTGACACAACATAATATATAACTAAATAATTTTCATATACCAACTAACACACACGTACCACGAGTCACGACACACGCTCCTGTTCCTTCCTGGTTTAAGAGCAGTAGACAGACCGAGGAACGAGGAGGAGTCTCTCTCTCTCTCTCTCTCTCTCTCTCTCTCTCTGTGTGTGTGTGTGTGTGTGTGTGTGTGTGTGTGTGTGTGTGCCTCACTCTCTCTCTCTTTGTGTCTGTATGTCTCTCTTTCTCTCCCCCCCCCTCTCTCCCCTCTCTCTCTCTCTCTCACACTCACGCACACGCACACGCACACGCACGCACACACACACACACACACACACACACACACACACACACACACACACACACACACACACACACACACTTAACGCCTCATTCACTCTCCCACCACAGAGAGAACACATGTGTGACCCAACCCACCCAGCCCAAATCAAACGGGCAAAAAATAATAAAGCAGAGCTCATATTTTTGACACGTGAAAGTCAACTTACCTATTCATTTAAAGAGTGTATGAAAGCGTGTCGTGTCGTGGTAGTAGGTACTGTATCGTTGCACAGTATGCATTCATTAGTGCCTGTTGTGGCACTGCAGCACAGCTGGTCTGGATCTGGCCATGGATCACACGACGGTCGTCTGTCACGACCGTCATGGATGAACTTCAACCTGGTGTTTGCACTTTCTCCATTTACGGCCCGTAAAACGATAAGATTTCAAATATAAAGTGCTTCCATTACGGCCACAGATGTTAAAACTATGTTCTGGCTCTCAGAAGTACCCGTATCCTCCGTATTGTTCAATAAAAAGCATTTTAACCCGATTGTTGGCCATTTTCTCGTGTCAGAAAGCACATTGCAGTACACCTCGCAACCGATAGGGTCATGTAGTTGAACGCATGTCGAAAATACAGAGATTTTTTGGCCACCAATCAGATTAAAATGCTTTTTATTGAACAATACCGAAGATACGGGTACTTCTGAGGGGCCGAACATAATTGCAACATCCGTGGCCATAGGGTAAGCACTTTATATTTGAAATCTGAACGTTTATGTAGTTGTACGGGCCGTAAATGGAGAAAGCTCAAACACATATGTTTAAGTTGATCCATGACTGAAAATATAATATTATATGACTGTCATGTATCAGGGCTAAGCTGGAACATTATGGGCTATATAGTGGCATGCGCTCCAGCAGCGATCCATCCATGAGTGCCGGTGCTGCAGCTGCGCGCGCGCGCAAACACACACACACACACACACACACACACACACACACACACACACACACACACACACACACACACACACACACACACACACACACACATACACGCACGCACGCACGCATGCACGCGCACACAAACACACACACACGCACGCACGCACGCACGCACACTGACACATCCTCAACTTGTAGTGGTGGGCTGTGCCCAGCGCCCGCATGCTTACTTACACACACACACACACACACACACACACACACACACACACACACACACACACACACACACACACACACACACACACACACACACACACACACACACACACACACACACACACACAGAGAGAGAGAGAGAGAGAGAGAGAGAGAGAGAGAGAGAGAGAGAGAGAGAGAGAGAGAGAGAGAGAGAGAGAGAGAGAGAGAGAGAGAGAGAGAGACCCTCACGCACACATACCACAAGCACCAGGAACTCCACAGTGCGTCTGTTTCTCTCTATCTTGCGACCCGCGTTTTATTTATTTGCGCGTCTTCTCAGGAACGCTCTACATTTCTCTCTCTCTCTCTCTGACAGTTTCTCTTCCAAATGGGCGTTTCGGGCTCGGTGATGTAATGCATTTGCATCTCAGAACACATTCCTAAATGATAGTGTAGTGATAGCAGCATCTGATCTGATCGCACCAGAGCAGCATGATGAGGATGGGACTCTAAAGCTGTTGAAGGTAGGGCATGCATGTTATTGTTGTTTATGTCTGTTCACCTGTCTGTTATTATTTCCTCTCTTTTGGGTTGTTTACGCGCATGCTTGATGTTTCACAACCTGTCTGCTCTCTGCCAGTGAGTTGTTTATTTCACTAAGTAATACAAGTTATCCACGGGCTCTTTAAGCAAGTTGGAATGTTTTACAATGCAAAGCCTTGGTCAAAATTCACGCATATAGCCTATAGCTATGACAGGATATTTTGTATTTATTTATTTTTGTATAGCTATGACAGGATATGATGTGCTATATATATCGCACATCCTGTCATAGCTATAAAAAATTTGAAGACATGTGTGAAGACTGCATCAGAAGCCCTACAGGCTAATATTAGAGCAGTGGTTATCAACCAGTGGTCCCCAGCTAAATGATGCAAATGGACCCTTATAGATTTCGAACTCCCGAGAGTGTAAAATGAAACCAAATGGTTTAATTTGAGCTCTCAAGAGTTACATTAGTGTTAAACATCTCCATGTTAGGCCTGCTTAATTTACAAGAAGTAACACAATTAGAGAACACAGAAGAATTGTTATTTTTGATCAACGTTTGCCTGTTATCTCTCCTATGATGATACCTACCTACATCAACACAGCATGGAATTGTAGACACGATCTTATCCAAGGACAACAATATTGTCTAAGTTTTGGGTCTGAGAGGCTAAATCTCATCAAATGGTGGTCCTGTGGCTCAAACTTTCAATGAATAATGGACCTTGATATGAAAAGGGTTGAAAACCACTGCACTAGAGAATCAAGCTGATGCTTGCTTGCACCATAAACATGGCATGACAGTATATAGGCTATATAAAGAAAACCAGGGTGTTTATTTTTTTTTCTGGAAAAGTAGCCAAGGCTATTGACTCTTCAACAGCTGTTTGTGTGGCTGTACGCGGTATGAAGTATAGTATCATGGGGGCTTTCCCTTACCTTCCCTGCCTTGCCGTCCTAGTGCTTAGAGTGCCAGCTGAAGAGCCTACTGTGGTCTATTGCCAAGAAACCATCAGTGCTTTGTTGGTCTGACAAATAAACTACCAGTCTTTCAATCAAATGCATTTCTTCACTGCCCTATACTATAATCAACCCAAATGACATGGTATGTATGTCACTCATGGATAATAGCAGGATTACATTAGCTATAACGTTCAACAATCACGTTAAATATACCCATAGGTTCTATGGTAATGAACTGTACTATGTTTGCACGATTAGGACTTAAATGATAATTTTGATATTTTCTGATGAATATTGTAATCCCGGTTAATACTCACAACTATTGATCACATGGATTTTTGGTGGAAAAATATGATTTTATAAAATTCTTAACGTCTTTGTTGCTCATTGTGCCTCTCTGACTGTACCATATCTTTGGTTAAATGGTATGCAATGTACTCTTAGATTTTATCGTGCCTCTGTGAGCCTGAAGGATGGGGAGATGGGCTGTACTATATGGTTCTGTTCTTAACCCTTCGTGTAATGGTGAGGAGAGTGGTGAGGTGCAACAATTGAACGAATTAGATCAGCGGTGTCAAACTCGCGGCCCGCGGGCGTTTTGCGGCCCACGGAAAGGTCCGTGGCGGCCCAGGAAATACTTTTAAAAATAGTAAATTGATACTACATCTAACAGACAGAGTCGCAGAGCGGCCAAGCAGCTCTCCCCCACACGCTGCTACTTGGCTGAGTACCTCTGATGGCCCTGCCATTGTCTCCCCAGCTGTGGAATGTTGTGGCTGATTGGCTCGTTAAGAGTCTATTCAACTACTAGTCGAGTAGTAATGGCTATAGGCTACTCTTTGATCCTCA
Organism: Gymnoscopelus microlampas; assembly: GCF_963454915.1. Lineage (NCBI taxonomy): Eukaryota > Metazoa > Chordata > Actinopteri > Myctophiformes > Myctophidae > Gymnoscopelus > Gymnoscopelus microlampas. Next base: position 31,942,219 of record NC_139956.1, on the reverse strand, counting down.
CACAGGAGTCAGCACAGCACGGACATGTATTCTCTCTCTCTCTCTCTCTCTCTCTCTCTCTCTCTCTCTCTCTCTCTCTCTCTCTCTCTCTCTCTCTCTCTCTCTCTCTCTCTCTCTCTCTCTCTCTCTCTCTCTCTCTCTCTCTCTCTCTCTCTCTCTCTCTCTCTCTCTCTCTCACACACACACACACACACACAAACGTAGTGCAGTGTTATGAAAACTGAGTTTGTTCAAGCAAAGAGGTGTCTGGGAGCAGAAATTTAGATGAATTTTCATGCTGGCTACACCATGTAAATTTGATATTTTTGAAAATATAATAATGGTAATAGCCTAGGTAGTTTAAATGTATCAAAGCTGCTTCTTTTATTTCTCAGGAGCTTGCCCAGTGAAATCCTCATCAGTATTAATTGAACTCAGAGCGTATTTAAATTCAATCTGGGAAAGCATCTGTGTCATTTTAAGATTTATTTGGCTATTCAAAAATAGCAGATATACAAGCTCATAGTGCGGCACTATGAGCTTGTAGATCTGCTATTTTTGTAAATGTAAATAATTAAAGTAGCTAATCTTCATAAAACATTTTTTAAAGTGATATACTGTAGATAGCAGTGACTGAGATGTAGTGGAGTAGAAAGTTCCGGAAATTGGAAATACTCTAGTAAAGTAAAACTACATCAAATCTGTACTTAGGTACAGTACTTGAGTAAATGTAATTAGTTACTTTACACTGTTCTATAAATGTAATTATTTAACCACCCACTTAGGGTATTGTTTAACTTCAAATGTAATTATTCTACTTAAAATGGTTTATAATAATTATAATAATAATAATAATAATAAGGGTAATTATTATTATTATTATTATTATTACCCTTATTATTATTATTATTGTTGTTACAAATTGCATTGTTTGTTTTCTGAGACAAGACAACAGATTGAAAAACAATGCTGTATAACTGAATGCGTGTGAGCGCGCATGTGCATCCGCAACTGGTTCCTGCCCACCTCAAGTCACCATTTGACCAATCTTGCCCGGACACCAAAATGAGTTTGACACCCCTGAATTAGATGAATTGCTAAGTTTCAAGAATCGTAGATTTGGGATCGCTTTCGATAAACGGTGCAGCCCTACCACATACCACACGGTGCTCTGAATTGGCGATGGATGGAATGTCCAGGACGCGCAGAAATGTTGGGGGTCAGGGGCTGAAGCAGAAAAAGAGGAGAGGGTGCCAGGGTGGAGTGGAAGAGAGACATCCCAGAGGGCTTTCCCCACAGTCCCCTTTGGATGAGCGCTGGAGTTTGGTGTTAGGTTTCCCACAGGGTTCGATTTTTTGGGATTTGGTTTTGATATCCCCCCCGGTCATTCATTTGTACTGCAGGTAGGGATATTTATCCCCGATTGTAGTGGGGTAAAAGTACAATATTTGCCTCTGAGATGTAGTGGAGTAGAAGTAAAAATTATTGGAAATAAAGCCAGTAAAGTACAAACACCTCAAAATTGTACTTAAGTACAGCACTTGAGTACATGTACTTTCCACCACTGGTCATGGTGCAATGATGTGTAGAGCGGAGTGTCGCCTTCTGGCTAGTGTGTGTCTCGATTTTGTGCCACATGGGTGATGAATAAAACAAAAGGGAGAGAGGTCCACATGAAAAAAAATCCTCTGGCACACTTTGTTTCCAATCAATCTGCCGCTCTGTCACCCTCATTACCTGCTGTCTGGAGAGATGTGTGCTCGGTCAGTCTGACACGCGGCTTTGAGGTGATTTTCTCCCCTCGACCACATAGTGGCGGGGATTAGGAGATGTCTTTGAGCGTTGGGGGGGGCTCTTGATTATTCGGCCTGTGTGGCGGCCCCCCTCATGCCCCCAATCATTTTATCCGCCCTGTACGAATTTTTACATGCAAGTCATGCCTGGCCGCCCTCATATGGTGGTTTCCAGTGGTGGAAAAAGCACTCAACTGTTTTACTGTGTAAAAGTATCAATTCTGCAATGTAAAAATATGCTGTAAAAGTCCGGAATTCAAAATGTGCTTGAGTAAAAGTACCAAAGTATTGGTATTAAAATGTACTTAAAGTACCAAAAGTAGAAAGTACTCATTACGCAGTATGTCCCATTTCACACGTTTTCAAAATCTGTTGAAAATAGCAGATCTACAAGCTCACAATGCGTCGCGTCGCGACGCATTGTGAGCTTGTAGATCTGCTGTTTTCAAAAGGCCGAAATCTATATAGGGCTGAAGTGGGTAATGTATGTTTTGTAACGACAATCCAAATCTACAAAGTAACTAGCAACCAAAGTTTTCAAATAATTGTAGTGAAGTAAAAGTACAACATTTGCCTCTGCCGAGATGTAGTGGAGAGTAGATGAGTAGAGGATGAGTAGAAGTAAAAGTACTGAAAATTGGAAATACTCCAGTAAAGTAAAAAAAATACCTCAAAATTGCACTTAAGTACAGTACTTGAGTAAATGTACTTAGTTACTTTACACCACTGCATTGCCGGCAATGATTTATCCGCCCTCAGCTGACATATTTTTACATGCAAGTCATGCCTGGCCTAACCCCATATGGTGGTTTCAAAGCCCCCGGAACAGCTGCAGTAATCAGCAGCCCATCAGAAAGGGAGAGGAGGAGTTTTAGATCTTCTCCAGAGAAGTTACACAGCATGGGGTCTGACCCCGAGGTCAGATCCTGGCTCATTTGTGGCGTGGCCGGCATGCACGAAGAGCCAAGCGCACCGCCGAACAACTGCACTTGTTATCTGGCTATTAAACACGCACAGTTTAGCCAGCATCTGTTTGCTCTGAATCGGTCAATATAGGGGAGATTCAGAGCCAGCCATCGACAATAGCGTCACATTTGGCAGCCTACTGTATGCCGCTCAAACAAATGTGTGTCGCCACGGCATGGATCGATTAGTGCAAAGTCCAATATGTCAGATGGTTCTTTATCCATAGCAACATACTGTTAGGATTTAGAAGAAAAAAAGATAGATATGTATTTGGCCGCGGACCCCCATCTCAAAATATTCTGTTCCAGGGACCGCCAGAAGCAAAGATTTGAGTTACAAATGTTCACTTATATATTCAAAGATTTGCACACATTTTCAATATTTTTCAAAAATAGCAGATCTACAAGCTCATAGCGTGGCACTCGGTGCCACACTATGAGCTTGTATATCTGCTATTTTTGAATAGCCAAAGAATTCTTAAAATGACACAGATGTTTTCCCGGATTGAATGGGCTAACTTGAAAAACAGGATTTGGAGCATTCAGAGTGCTTTTTTTTGCATTGCTTGTGTAGCAAATCTTTTGAAAAGGACATTACAGTGTGCTGGCTTTTTTTCTCTTCATGTTATATTCCATGGCCATGCACCTATTGGTTTTATGATGTTGCGGGCACTCAGGTTTCTCTCTAAGATTCGGAAAGCTAACAGAGGTAGAGATTAAAAAAAAAGAACACTCTCCCCATCCTCCCTTGCTGCAGTGCCACTATCACTTCGGTCGCCTCGGTCGCACACGCCCTTGACATTTTAACATCACTTCCAACACCTGCAGTGAAACCCCCTTACACCACAGCCCGCCCCAGTGTGACACTTGTTAGGGCAGTCAGCCTTAATTGGATCCTTTTGTGAAGAGGGCTGATTTATGCCGAAAAGGTGGCGCGGTCACTATCAAGGTGGAAGAACCGGGGCTAATAATTATCAAGAAGAGGAAGTGGAGAGAGGAGAAGAGCATGGTTTGGGGGATATGATTATATCAATAATTAACCCACAGGAGAGGAAAATAAAGCAAAAGGAAAAGTAATAGACCCCTTTTTTCACAGTGGCTCATTTTGACAGGTAATCACAGCTGGAGGTAATGACATTAATTGTGTGTGGTGGGTGTTGCTGTGCACCAGAATGGACAGTGCCTGCACACAGACAACTCGATGCTGCTGGTACACAGAAACATTAATATTATGGAACGCACCCGGAAAGAACATTATTACCGTCTGCTGCATTTACCTGTCAGAAACGAGCTTGGCGAAAACGATCCATTAGAAGGGAACAGCTGCTCAGACAGCCACTGAATGGTCGCCATCATACACGTCCACTGTACTCCCCTGTCTACCCACCTCTCTCTCTTTCTCTCTCTCACACACACACACACACGCACGCACGCACGCACACACACACACACACACACACACACACACATGCACACGCACCCACACATGCCACTAGAGGCCAGAGATCGCCGTGTAATCTCAACCTGTCAGTGTCTCTCATGAGGGGAGGGGGGGGGGGTGAAGCAAAGGAGAGAGAGGTATAGGCCTACAGAGCGAGGTAGAGGAGGATGTATTTGGGCGAGAGGAGGAGAGGAAGGAGAGAGAGAGAGGGGAAAGGCCATGCATCTAACGGCGGGGTGGAATGAATGTAATCATCCTGGGGACAGACATGTTTAGTCGAAACACAGGGTAATATGGCTGAAGCATCAGGGTGTGGCCATTGATGGTAATGATGATGATGGCGAGGCGGTGATTTGTAGGGTGTTTGGCATGCCTTGCTTTCTCTGAGGAAGCTGGGATCAAAAAACGAGCAACTGAAAAAGAAAAAAAAGAATGGTATCGTGCACCTGCACAGGAAAACATGTCTTTGGTTATACACCACCCTATAGTTTCGATGACCAGTTTGTTGTTACTGACTGTAAACTGTTATTCCGTCACGCTGCAGTGTTTATCTAATCGTGTTGGGAGGGAGACGTGCATGCAGCGCATGTGACTGTGTGCATCACTGGGTGGGCTTTCATCACCTATACGCTACTCCACCAGCGTTGGGGCCTGTGGTCCACAGTTTTATGGAAGGAAAACAAACATGATTGAATTGTTTTGCGTCTCAGTTTATATATAGACTACGGTGGTGGTGGTTGGTCGGGAGCATGTGAACTTCCACGGGAGCAGTGGTGTAAAGTAACTAAGTACATTTACTGAAGTACTGTACTTAAGTACAATTTTGAGGTACTTTTACTTTACTGGAGTATTTCCAGTTTGCAGTACTTTTACTTCTACGCCACTACATCTCAGAGGCAAATATTGTACTTTTACTCCACTACGATTATTTGAAAACTTTAGTTACTAGTTACTTAGCAGATATAAATGATTATATTATAAAACATACATTAACCACTTTAGCCCTATTTTATACCTAGGCTATTTGAAAATAGCTGATCTACAGCGATGCGACGCGTTGTAGATCGCTTGTAGATCGACTATTTTCAAACATTTTAGTACTGTTACTTTTTGTACTTTGACCGTTCTGCTGACCGTGCAGTTGCTCTCACAACTCCTCAACTAGGTGTCAGCCAAGCTAACACCCAACAAATAGCTGATCTGTGCATGCTGGCTGGCTGTGGGTGTGAAAGAAGTTAGATGCCCGCGGGGCTCGGGCTGCTAGAATCAAGTGCTGCTACTGTATGATAGACTGACTGACCGGGGATCAGATTACTGCAGCCAATATATGGGGGGAACAAAGTTGTTAAATTCCGAGGAGTCCATTTGGTTACATTTGTATACTCTTCGAGCTACGCCAAAACTGACAGTTAAAAGTCATGTTGTCACCCTCGAACCCCCCCCTCCCGCCCTCCCCAAGCTAATGTCCCCCGACTTGTTCCATTTTTTTTACGTTTGTATACTCTTCGAGCTACGCCAAAACTGACAGTTAACGTCATGACGTCACCCTCGAACCGCCCCCCCCCCCAAGCTAATGTCCCCCCCCAAGCTAATGTCCCTCGACTTGTTCCCTCATGCCGGCGCGCTTGCTTTGGTTTGAAACTCTTGCTGAAGTGACTGGGGGTGAAGTGCTGCAACGGTGTGCAAATACTTTTTCAAATTCCTGCGGTTTGCGGCTGAAACTGTGAGCATCTCTTCAAGCAAAATTATTTTCTAGAAAACGGAACTGGCTTTCACCTGCTGCCTCTTGTAGCACAGAGAGCCGGTAATGTGGAGGATGTGTGGCTGACTGTGGCTGTTATCCCTGCACCGTTGCCAGATTTTGAATAATAAAATATAGAAATAAGCAGCCATGCAGGTCTATGAAAACAAGCCCAAAAGAAGCGACTATAGGCCACTTTAAACCTACAGGTATTACATCGACTATGAGAAAATAGCCGATCTACAAGCACGATGCGACGTGTTAATTGTGAGCTTGTAGATCTACTATTTATTTTTTAATGTCTGGAAAAAAGTGACAAAATGTTGAATATTTTTTAAACATTTTAACAACACAAATCTGGTACGGGGGTCCCTGGCACAAAGTATTTTCAGATGGGGGTCCACAGGACAAATACATATTATGTATTTGTGGGGGTCCTAGACATGAAAATGTTTGAGAACCACTGGTTTAAACAACATTAGGAAACAATCCCAAATAAGCAACTTAAGAAACAAACCCCCCCAAAAAATGCAACCCGCAAACTACCAATATTTACAAGCAACTTTACAGAAAAACAAGCCCAAAGTCGCTTATAAATAAGCAGACATGGCAACCCTGAAGCCTTCTCTCCTCCCTCTCTCTTCACACAGTGTGGGTGAACAGAGCTGGTGTCTTCTTCATAGCCACAGGCAGTGAGGGAATGGCCCTTATTTGCATTGGGGGATTGATTTACCAGAGACCTGGGTGTTGGGATAATGCTCCTATGCGGTGGTGGAAGAAGTAAAAGTGTCAATACTGCAATGTAGAAATACCCTGTTACAAGTTGAAGTCCCATATTCAAAATGTACTTGAGTAAAAGTACAAAAGTATCGGCATCAAAATATACTTAAAGCACCAAAAGTGAAAGTACCCATTGTGCAGAATGTCCCATTTCACAAGTTCAAAATGTATCCGTAATATTTTGTAAATAGCCGATCTCCAAGCTCTCAATGCGTCGCATCGCGACGCATTGTGAGCTTGTAGATCTGCTATTTTCAACGGCCTAAATATATATACAGTGTAGGGCTGAAGTGGTTAATGTGTTGTAATAATAATTAAAATCTACATAAGTAACTAGTAACTAAAGTAAAAGTACAATATTTTCCTCTGAGATGTAGTGTAGTAGAAGTAAAAATATAGAAAATTGTAAATACAGAAGAAAGTAAAACTACCTCAAAATGTTACTTAAGTACAGTATTTGAGTACATGTAGTTAGTTACTTTACACTACTGCTCCTATGTGTACCAACTTTTCGTTACTTTGAGAAAACGGGGGAAAACTGTGAGAAAAAAAGGAAAAGAGAGGAGTAGAACTTGCAAGTTTTAATGTCATCGTTTAGCATCGTTTAGCTATAACTATGACTTTCAACGTGTAAACTAATGTTCAAACATCCATGATTTAACCACTCTCTATACTTAGGGAAACGGACCTTGGAGTTGGCTCTGTACTTGGTCTGCTCTTGTTTCCTTCTACACCAGAAATAGTGGGTCTACAAGCTCACATTGTGTTGCATTTTCAATGTCTGTGTGTGTGTGTGTGTGTATGAGTGTGTGTATCTGTTATTTCTGGCAAATGTCCCAATGAGGGCCCTGCAAAAGGCCTTCACCCACTTAACACTACTCAACAATTATCACACAGACCTTTTGTAAACGTCATTCAGATTCTTAGCTAGCTGCCACTTTCCTTTGTAAAACTGTTGTTGCTGTTATACGGTACTTTTAACGTGTCATATTCCCCGAACCTCTGGCTGACACCCTACGATTCTGGGTAACAACAGGAAGTGAGTCTCCTGATTTCAGCAATGCAGATAGACAGAAATGTACCCTGCCCTCTCTCTCTCTCTCTCTCTCTCTCTCTCTCTCTCTCTCTCTTTCTCTCTCTCTCTCTCCCACACACACACACACACACACACACACACACACACACACGCACACGCACACGCGCAAACGCACGCACGCACGCACGCGCGCGCGCGCCTTGAAGTGTTTTTGTGGAGAACGATATGTGTCCCTGTTACACAATGCACTTCATCACATGTTCTCATATCTCATTCATTCAGATGACATTCAGGGACTGTTTAAGAATGTGTGTGTTTGTGTGACAGAGAGAGCATGTTTATATTATGCTGTTCTGTATATGGGAGGGAGAGAGAGACAGAGAGAGACAGAGGAGAGAGAGAGAGAGAGAGAGAGAGAGAGAGAGAGAGAGAGAGAGAGAGAGAGAGAGAGAGAGACAGAGAGAGAGAGAGGGAATACTGAAAAATAATATAATATCCTTTATTACATTTTGAAAATCAAATACCCAGCCGTCTGTTTGCAATGCAATTACAGAAGAATGCACACACGCACGCACGCACGCACACAAACACGCACACAAACACACAGAGGAATGCTCATACCATATTGTACATGCCAACATGATCCAGACGGTCCCGTATACATTTCAACACACAACCCCACCACACATACACACATGATACTGTACGCGTATGTATTTATTACACACGCAACACATGGACGCACACACGCGGACCCACACCCTTCCGGCATTTGTTATGCGGCGGCTTTTCACATCTGGCAAAAGGCAGAAGTTTGGAGCAGGAAGCATGCGAACAAAGCAATGAAAACAAGGCAGGCCTTTAAACTATGCGTTCTGACACAATGATACATTGTTGTGTTTTGGAGCTAGTGGGCAGCTATCATAACAGCAACGCATGGGATTTGGAAACAACACCCTCTCTCTCGTCATTGTCCACGATGCCGCGCCTATAGTACAGCATGATAGGTTCTAGGGACTCGCACTCGCATGTTTGATCGGAGAGCGTGTATATTACATACAGGCGTGTGTTCTCAAACCTTTTGGTGTTGAGGACCCCGCCAAATTGATACGTATTTGGCCGCGGACCCCCCTTCTGAAAACAATAGGTGGGACTCCCGTTAGAGCAGATTTTTCGAACCTATAATTGAAAATAGCTGTTTTAGAATAGCCGACTGTAGGTTTAAATTGTCTAAAACTGCATTTTGATACTATATTAAAGGGATAGTTCACTTTTTTTTCTATCGATTAGTCACCCCCTGGAGACTTGAATTCTTTGAATTCTATTTGCTTAGGAATGCAAATAGAATTCACTGGAGGCCCCCCTATCCCTTTAACGCATTTTGCTGGGGAACCCAGAAGAGTCCTTTAGGGGGTTCCAGGGGGTCCCCAGCAAAATGCGTTAAAAGGATAGTCTGCTCTTTGAGAACCTCAGTACAGTATTACATACAGTATGACCCTTATTTGTGCACTCTCCGAGTTAATGAAACCCTCTGGAAATTCTACGATGTGGTATCCGTAAGAAAACAAACAGAAACATGTGGTTTCCTCTGCTGTGCAAAGCGGTACATGATCCTCACAGGCTGCGGCTACTGTTTCCCAACAAACAGTGGATTGTGATTTGTGACATCGGCATATTCTCCTTGACATGAAAGTAAACTCCTGTTGTTTCACCTACAGTATGTGAGGAAGCACTGCGTGTGTTTTCCTGCCACCCTTGTATACATACTCTGCAAACAGTGGTTCTCATACCTATTCATGTCACAACATTATATGTATTTGGTCGCGGACCCCATCTGAAAACAAAAATGTTCCAGGGACCCCCAGAAGGAAAGATTTGAGTAAAACATTTTCCCTTTAAAAATGTACGTATTCATAGATTTGCACAAATGTTTAAGATTTTTCAAAAATAGCAGATCTACAAGCTCATAGCGCGGCACTCGGTGCCGCGCTATGAGCTTGTATATCTGCTATTTTTGAAAAGCCAAAGTATACAGTCTTATACCTTTACATGTCACAAAGAAGCCAAAAAAGAACCCAAATTAATATGTATTTGGCCGCAGACCCCCCCATTTGAAAATATATTTTGTGCGAGGGACCGCCCATACACAATTTGTGTTGTTAAAATGTTCGAAACGTATTCCAAATTTGTACAAATATTTTCAAATAGCCGATGTATACAGGGTTAAAGTGGTTAAGCTGATTTTTATGCTATATTAACAGAAAGTATTATGCACACCTGATCATCATAGACCTTCTTCAGGCTTGAAGAAGGTCTATGTGACCGAAACGTCTCCATTCAGCACGGTGTAGGGGTCATTTGATGCTAAATTAACACATTTTGCTCGGGACCCCCTGGAACCCCATCAAGGACCCCCGGGGGGCCCCGGCCCGCACCCCACTTTGAGAACTGCCGTGAGCTGCTTCCATTTCCATTCATTATTCCACCCACCCATCTTTTCTCTAGTGGGCAACTGGCGGCCCGGGGGCCAGATGCGGCCCCCACCTTCACTTAATCCGTCCCGCTGGTCAATATCGGAATACTGATATATTATTGATTTCGGCCGTTACAATTCCAAACATGCAAACATGACCCGCTTTAATTACTTCAGTCTAGCTTAATGACTAGTATAAAAATTGTATTGTCTTTTTTATGTCCAATGTATTTGTATTTAAGCTCATGAAGTTAAAATAAGTATAACTAAATGCATTTGAAATTAAATAAAAATGTTACTTTTCAGGATTCCAATTCAAAAATAGCAGATCTACAAGCTCAGAACGCGTCGCACTGCGACACGTTCTGAGCTTGTAAATTGGCTATTTTTGCAACTAGAATAGCGAATGGCCAAAGAAAAGAATGGCGAAAGAAAGTTAAAATACAGAGATAAGAGGTGTCTGCCCTCTCACAGTATGTCTGCTGTGAGTGTGGAAATATAGTGGCCCTCTCCATCATCAAAGTTGCCCAATGCCCACCCCCATCTCTAGTAAGCATCTTTTGATCGGCCGACTGAAGAGTACGCTCTCAGCATGCCTTCCTCTCTGTCTGTTACTTCTCTCGCTAACCTCTCAAGTCTCTCTGTCTTTGCACCTCTCTTTCGCGATAACTGGCCTTTTCTCGCCCCCCAATGTCCGTCGTATCTTTCCCTCCCTCTCGTCTCTCCATACCCCCCTGCTCCTGTCGGAGTGTGTGTGTGTGTGTGTGTGTGTGTGTGTGTGTGTGTGTGTGTGCGCGCGTGTGTGCGCGCGTGCGTGTGCATGTGTCTGTGTGTCTGTGTGTGTGTGTGTGTGTGTGTGTGTGTGTGTGTGTGTGTGTGTGTGTGTGTGTGTAAACTAATCTCCGTTTGCAGCCGGCCCCCCCCTCTACAGATACAAACCGCCCTTGCACGTCCATGGGGACAGGAAACGGTTTCCCTTCCTGTTCTCTGTACCCTGCCAGCTGCAAATAGACATTTGCCACCCAAGGGCTGCCTTGGGCCGCACTGGAGGCCCCCCTATCTCTGTCCCATCAAGAAACACCACTGTTACAACTTCCTGAAACAGACCAAGAGAGAGAGAGAGAGAGAGAGAGAGGGAGGGGGGGGGGGGGGCTTGGGGGGGGGTGTCAAAACAGAATAACCAGCAGGAAGGAGTCATAGATATTGTGTACACACTAGAGAGGGGCCCTGCTCGCGTGCGCGCGTGTGTGTGTGTGTGTGTGTGTGTGTGTGTGTGTGGGCGCTCGCGCGTGTTGTGCGTGTGTGTGCGAGACCGTAGCCTAAATACATGCCTTAACCCAGTGGCTCTCAAATTGGGGTTAAGCACCCAAGAGGTTCTTGAGGGGGTTAGTACAGTATATGACAAAATGAGTTGATATTGCATACATTTTAACCAATTTAACCCAATAAACATCGGCAACGCGTTTGTGAGCCTGTAGTTCGGCTATTTATCACATGAAAAATGCGACTGTGTGCGTGCGTGCGTGCGTGTGTGCCGCGTGCGTGCGTGACAGAGTATCTGCATGTCTCTTTCTTGTGCGGCCGTGGGCCTCCAGATGTCCAGAATGTTAATCAGAGTGAACGAATGGTATTACCCACGCGGACATCAATCAAACTCCTTTTCCCAGAATGCCTTTGGGGGGAGAATATTGAATGACAATCAATGGCTGCACATGAGGGTAGTACATCAGCCGCGGGGATTTACTGCTAGCATGGAAATTAGCCCATCATGGACATTATCGACATCAGGATGGATATATCCATGTCTCTTCATCAATCTGTGTGTGTGTGTGTGTGTGTGTGTGTGTGTGTGTGTGTGTGTGTGTGTGTGTGTGTGTGTGTGTGTGTGCCTGTTATGCTCTATCGCTCTATCAGGGTATTGAGAAACGCTACAAAAAAAAAAGACAGGTATCAGCATCTATTTATAATACATCCAATTTGTATAGCACTTTTCTCTGTACTCAAAGTCGCTTTACATAGGCAGAACAAAAGAAACAACTTTATTGAGAGAATAATAGTAACACACCATAGTACTTGGGCGACTTTGATATCATTATTCTTTGTTTCCATTCTAAAGCTGCAATCTGTACGTTTCATGTCCTGCCCGGGATTTGAACCCGGATCTCCCACAAGGGGAGACCGAAGTTCTACTTTTACTCCACTACAATCATTCGAAAACTTTAGTTACTAGTTACTTTGTAGATTATTATTACAAAACATACATCAACCACTTCAGCCCTTTATACATATCAGCCATTTGAAAATAGCAGATCTACAAGCTACACAATGCGTCGCGATGCTACGCATTGTGAGCTTGTAGATCTGCTATTTTCAAATATTTAAAATATTCTAAAAATATTGGTATACATTTGAAAACTTGTGAAATGGGACATTCTGTATAATGAGTACTTTTTCCACCACTGGATCTCACCCAACTCCCCGCCGCAGTCGAACTGTACTTCTGCATGTGTTTTTTCATGCCTCCTCTCTTCGCCGCCCACACACGGCGTGAGAAGTGCCGTTATTCATTCAGCCAACGCTGCCTATAGCCTCCCCTCAGTGCCGGGCTGATGAGGTCACGGCTGAGGTGTCGCACAATCAGCACTGCAGCAAACAACCGCTCGCATTCACCTCGCTGACCGTCGCGCTCTCTCTCTCTCTCTCTCTCTCTCTCTCTCTCTCTCTCTCTCTCTCTCTCTCTCTCTCTCTCTGCCAGAGTCCTTTTTAGTATGCACGGATCACTGGCCAGTCCCAGCTCTCTCTCTCTCTCTCTCTCACTCCACATACTCTACTCTACAACCACTCCACTCCTCATGCAAGTTCGAGCGGTCATCTATTATTGACACACCTGCGACATTGCGACACTCACGTCACGCAGACCGAGAGACATGTTTTTGCCTCTACTACAGTTAATAATGATAATAATATACATACCATTTATATATATATAGCGCTTTTCTGAGTACTCAAGGTCGCTTTACAAAACAGCAACAACATTAAAACGACTTTATTGGGAAAAACTAGTTTAAAGGCTATAGAAGTAAAGGTAAAAAAAAAAGGGGGATTAGGATTAGGTTGCGAATGCTTTGAGTTTTAAACGTTACATTTTTAATGCTCAAAAAGAACAGATTATCAAGCTAACAATGAGGCGTGATGCACCGATGGAGTATAAATAAACCCTATCATAATAGGCAAACGTTTGGCAAACGTAGGCAAACAATCGACAAGCTTTACACTGCATCATGTTGTGAGCTGTGGATCGACCATTTTTTTATTTGAGATATAACTAAATTTAGGATTTAAGTGGTCAAGTTTAAGGCTGCCAATGATGAGACAGGCCGGATGCCTCCGTTCATGAGAGGAGGATGTGCCATCCTGAATGCCCCTGCTTAAAGGGACATTTCACCGATTTTGCATCAAACCCCTATTTTTATCTAGGTCTAGGACCCATAAACATGATCCTGGTGTGTTTTTTGTGTTTTATCTGTATTTTTAGATTTGTATCCATATCTCTTTATCTCACCTTATTTCCTGACTACAATGTAGACCACACCCCCACGCAGCCTCCCCTCCCCACAAGGAAGGACCCCAAAGCATTATGGTCATTGTAGTAATGCAGCAGTCCAGCCAAACCCCAGTCAAACACACAGACTTCTATATTTTTCTAGCCATAGGGTGCAAATTTCAAATTTTGCTACTGTTATCTACTACAAATATTATTAACATTGAGTGACTGTAAGTTCTTCCAGGGGTGAAATGCTCCTTTAAGCCCCTCAGCTGTACACCATGGATTTTGTGTATACCCTGGATTGACCGAGCACGTATCAACTTGCCTTTATATCCCTGCCATGCCCCCCACCCCCCATTCCACCCCCCTAATCTGCCCCCCTGATCGATGGCCTCAGAAATCCCGTCACCAGGCAACTGAGGATGACACCAGAATCATTGCGGTTGGGGCGGCGCCCACCAATCAATGCAACCAGACCAGTTCTTAACCCGTTCAACCGGGAAGCGCATCTATGTGTCATTTTAAGATTTCTTTGGGCTATTAAAAAATAGCAGATCTACAAGCTCGTAGCGCGCGGAAATCGTGAAAATCTTTGCAATTCTTTGCAATTCTTTGAATATATATTTCTAAACATTTGTAAAAGATTTAGTTCCAGGGACCCCCAGAGGCTATTTGAGTTACAAATGTCCGCTTTAAAATGTATATATATATTCAAATATTTGCACACATTTTCACGATTCTTTTCAAAAATAGCAGATCTACAAGCTCGTAGCGAGCTTGTAGATCTGCTATTTTTGAGTGGCCAAAGAAATCTAAAAATGACAGAGACGCTCCCGGATTCAATGGGTTAACTATGGAAACGGTCTTGGAGACCAGACTACAAAAGGACAATGCTTGGCTTATGAGTAGACGATGAGGAGGCGACATAGGAGACAGAGCTTGAAAAAGAAAAAAAAAGGAGATAGAGCTTGGGGGAGAGAGAGAGAGAGAGAGAGAGAGAGAGAGCTGTCTGCTGGATCATTCTGATTCTGAGAGATTTGCGCTGGTAGATTTATTTGGGGGGAAAAAGGACCTTGCATCATTTGATGAATGGTGCCTGCCTTTCATGACAAGGTGGCACTGGTGGGCACAGCGTCTGCTCTGCTGCAGTGCCAGGCAAGATGAAGAAAAGACATTAAAAAACGGAAAAGCAGCCTGGTTGCAGTATAGGAGCCCATATTGCCTCCATTATTCCCCCCCCCCACCACACACACATACAGGTAATATAATTTTATGGCCTCTATGAGACTCACTGTTTTCAAAGAGACAGTAAGTGCACTTATCTACGGCGGAAGACGTGAGGCTTGTTAGATTGCTCAGATGATGATGGACTGTTTGTAGCAGAGGAATGAGCCACAGAGTGAAATAAAAGCACAAAGGGAGCTGTACTGTAACTTGTGTCTGGATGATAACATTAACCCATTAAGACCCGAGGCAGATTCTGCAGATGTCTTCTAAATCCTATCCTATAGTTTTATGAAAAACATGTGTTTCTATATCAGTGCTTCTCAAACATTTTCATGTCAAGGACCCCCAAAAATATTTGTAGCCTATATGTTGTTTTATTGGATCTTGTTTATTCGATACACTTATTTGTTTTAGCTCTTGCTCATTTCATTTTCCTATTCGTCTCGTCTGTTTAAGAGAGTAGCTAGGTGATATATTGCACTTCTACCTCAGCACTAGGTATACTCTTAGCTGCTTGTTTTAGAAGAGAATGCACTTAAGACTTCTGTTGATTAGTAGTTTCGTTCCCTACCTATGTTGAATGCACTTATTTGTAAGTCGCTTTGGATAAAAGCGTCTGCTAAATGACTGTAATGTAATGTATTATATGGCCGCCGAAGATCAAAGATTTGCACACATTTTCAAGATTTTGACAAAAATAGCAGATCTACAAGCTCATAGCGCGACACGAAATGACACGCTATGAGCTTGTAGATCTGCTATTTTTTGAACAGCCAAAGTATAAAACGACACAGACGCTTCCCCGGGCGCAACGGGTTAAAAAGAACAACCAAAACCCCAAAACACAAAGCCTTCCCTTAGATTCTAGACAGCTGCGGTATCATAATGAGGAGTATAGCTACTGTACTATCGTCGAGTGTAATGATGATAGCCTTCATGGTTTTGTTGCTTTTCCCTCTCTATCATGTCTGTGCAGAGTAGTTGTGTGTGCAGCAGAATAGGATCTATTTTTGTTTTAGAAACTCCACTTTGAGAAGTGGGAGAGGAGGAACGCTCTGTCTTCTTGTGAACCTTCGTGCAAAACTGCAGCAAAGAATAAAAAAAAACAGGCCTCTTTTTTTTTTGCAGACAACACACATTTAGTATCGGTAACTCTTTTCCCAAGTGGCCAATCTTCCCTCCCAAGGGAAGGGGTGGGGGCGGGGGGGCTCTCCACTGAGAACTGGTGTGTAACAGCCATTATCACAGAGTGTGGTGTCACATTGTCCTAAACTGCAGTCACCTCTACCTTTTAGAGCGTTTTTTATCTCTGCCGCGCCAAAATGGCCAGGGGCGCAGGGATTATTTTATTTTATGCTCCGTGCGTCTGTCTGTCTGTCTGTCTGTCTGTCTGTCTGTCTGTCTGTCTGTCTGCCTGTCTGTCCGCCCGTTTAATCCAGAGCAAACCCGCCGACATGACGTCTAGTTCCGCATTATCCCGCAAGGTTTCCATTGCCGCCCAGAACATTACAAACAGAAATACAAAATGAGACTGACTGTGGGCCCTGTAACACACACACACGCACACGCACACGCACGCACACGCACGCGCACGCGCACGCACACACACACACACACACACACACACACACACACACACACACACACACACACACGCATGCACACACGCACACACACGGAGCAGCCCTGGAAGAGAGAGAGAGCTTACTCGTTTTAACCCAAACACCTGCACTTCACAAACACAATTATTATGGAACACTTCTGAGCCTTCTGGCAAAAGGATGTCACGTTCAATGTCAACGTTGCAGACAGGCAGGCAGGCAGACAGACAGACAGACAGACAGACAGACAGACAGACAGACAGACAGACAGGCAGGCAGGCAGGCAGGCAGGCAGGCAGGCAGGCAGGGAGGCAGACAGACAGACAGACAGACAGACAGACAGACAGACAGACAGACAGACAGACAGACAGACAGACAGGCAGGCAGGCAGGCAGGCAGGCAGGCAGGCAGACAGGCAGGCAGGCAGGCAGGCAGGCAGGCAGGCAGACAGACAGACAGACAGAGATGCGGCCACTACAGCACCAAGGACAGCGACACAGTGGTCTCGGCTGGACTTACCGCCTGACAGCAGGTTATTAACTAGATGCGTTATGCTCGTACCTGTCTGGAACAACGTTCCCCGCACGACCACACGTGCTTCAAGTGCTGTATATACCGGACGGTATCTGGTTTATTGCTGTGACTGTGCAGGATTTCATGGGACATGTCATGCAGGTTTTAGTTTGCCCTCCCGTTCCATTAAAACCAGGAATGCGTCTGTGTCATTTTAGATTTTAGCTATAGTATACAGTATAGCAACATATGTTTTTTAGCGGTGCCAACCGCTCTACGCTTGACTTTGTCTCCGTGTCCGTCCGTCCGTCCGTATGAGCGCGGGATGAGCACGGCAAAGAAGCAAACAGCTATAACTTCAGTTTGCAGCATGCCACCAAGTCCAAATTTGGTATGTGGACTTAGACCACCAATCGAGCATGAATTGATGACGTTATCAAAGAGGGGTCCAGGGACCCCCAGCGCCCGTATGAGCACGGGATGAGCACAGGATTTTAAACAGCTATAACTCCAGTTTGCAGCATGCCACCAAGTCCACATTTGGTATGTGGACTTAGACCACCAATAGGCACAAGCATGAATTGATGAAGTTATCAAAGAGGGGTCCAGGGCCCCCCCGCGCCCGTATGAGCACGGGATGAGTACGGGATTTTAAACAGCTATAACTCCAGTTTGCAGCTTGCCACCAAGTCCACATTTGGTATGTGGACTTAGACCACCAATAGGCACGAGCATGAATTCATGAAGTTATCAAAGAGGGGTCCAGGGACCCCCCGCGCCCGTATGAGCATGGGATGAGCACGGGATTTTAAACAGCTATAACTCCAGTTTGCAGCATGCCACCAAGTCCACATTTGGTATGTGGACTTAGACCACCAATAGGGACCAGCATGAATTGCTGAAGCCCCGCCCCCTCTGTCTTCCCATTGGCTGGCCTTCAAACAGCCATAACTCAAGTTCGCAGCATGCTATGGAGTACAAATTTTGTACATGGACTAAAGCCAGCAATAGGGACTAACTGTCATTACTTAAGCCCCGCCCCCTCTGTCTGCCCATTGGCTGGCCTTTAAACAGCCATCATTCCAGTTTGCAGCATGCTACCAAGTACAAATTTGGTAAGTGGACTCAGACCACCAATAGGGACGCATTGAAATGAGTTAAGGCCCGCCCCAAAGGCACCGCTTCCTTCACACAGGGTGTGATTTTTTTCAAACTCTTAGGACATTTAGAACAGTGGTTCTCAAAAATAGCTTGTACGTCTGCTATTTTTGACCATTTTATGGATAATCTTGAAAGTGTTTGAAAAATCTTGAATGATTTCGATTTTTTTAGCACGTATCCTTTCTTCTGGGGGGTCTCTCTCACAAAACATTTTCAGATGGGGGTCCGCGCGGCCAAATACATAACATTTTGGGGGTCGTTGGCAGTTGGCACGAAGGCATTTGTAGGAACGGCAGGGATCTACTCCCTATTTGTAAAGCAATTACAGGCAAACAGCCTGTAATTGCTGACCAGGTCAGAACAGTTCATTTCAGGACAGCGACCGCATGACAGTTTTTGTGGCACAATGTGGGACGGGGGATAGGGGGTGGTGCGTGCGTGCGTGCGTGCGTGCGTGCGTGCGTGCGTGCGTGTGTGTTGGGTGGGACGGGACAATAATTATAATCAATGAATTTGTTATTAAATGCCTTGATGTCATAGTCAACCTGTAGGCCTATCACATTTTGTTATTAACCTGCTGTAGCCTTGGGAATATTTCTTCTTATCCAATTATATATTAAGGAAACCTCTTGTCAGTCAGTCTGTTCCGCATGGTTCTCCTCAGTGGGTTGAGCTATTGATCTGAACTTGCACAAGTAGTTGCTATGGGCAAGTTCAAATATAGAACTCAGAGCACAACTTTCATTTGCACCTTGTATGTATTGTATAGTTGCTTTAGAATGGTTTCATTTGAACCTTGTATTTATTGTATAGTTGCTATTAGAATGCATTACAGCCAACCTTGATGTGCATCTTTGCAGAAAGGTAAAAATAACAACCGTGTCAAATGGGGAAGTTGCATTTGTTTATTATCAAAAGTGAGTGTAGAAAATGCATTTTACTTTTTGGGGATCTGTTGGGAATTGATTACATGACCCAGGCACGTGCAGTCTCAATGTTTGTTAACAAATAATTCGTCTATACAGCGCACCTCATAGTCCTGCTAAATGCTAATCCAATGGCCAAAACACACCTACAAACACACATTTAAAATGTGTTTGATGACTTTGTGTACAATTACAAACTCTGAAACCTGAATCAAGAATAAACATGTCTCATCACTGGTTTACACGTGTAAAGCAGTGGGTGAAATATTATATTTATGTTATTATTCAGAAAAAGGAGGGAGGACAGGGAGAGAAAAATAGAAACTCAAACATTAACGATGCATGTGTCAAAGAGAACCTCCAAACAATATTGTTTTTTAAAACTGTTACTTCGACATATTATTTGGGATATTTTTCATCATCGTTTCAATCTTGGAGAACGTATTGAGAAGAAAAGCCATTTACATTTTAAAGTACACTCAAAGACAACCCTAAACCTGTGTCTCAGACAAGGCAGTCTCTTGACAGGTGCTCCCTGGGCTTGTGTACGTGTTGGTCTGAGGCAGCTCTTCAGCGAAGGCTTTCTCCAGCACCTTCAGGATGGACCTGCGAAACACGTCCTTGAAATCCTGACCCATGAACACGTACAACAGCGGGTTCAGGCAGCTGTTGAGAAGTGCCAGGCCGTTGGTTACGGGGATCCCGATGGTGACCACGTGATCCAGTGTTTCACTGTACTCCGTCACCAGGAAATTCACATCTGATACATGACGTGAAAGGGAGCCCAGCACAAGACAAACGCAGCGATAACAGTCGCTATGATTTTGAAGGGGCAGTCAGTCAGAGAAGTGCCTTGTTCAAACTGTGCTCGGTGAACACTGCTCAGATTAAGAGCTCAGATTAATTCATAGCACCTTATACGGATGTCGTATGCATGACAGCCAACTATAGTGGATCTTTGCAGAGAGGTAAAAATAACAACCATGTCAAATGGGGAAGTTGCATTTATTTATCATTAAGCACTTAAACCCCTGCATTCTTATTGTGGGGAAAGCTTTCGCTGAAAATAGCCGATCGACAAGCTCACAACGCGACGCAGCGCGTCGCGTTGTGAGCTTGTCGATCGAGCTTGTTTTCTGTCGAGCTTGTCGACAGAAAACAGGAAAGACACTAGTATTGAACCCTGAGAGACCCCGGTTGCCCATATGGGGTTTAAGCGGTTAAAAGCGAGTTTCGTCAGAAAATGCGTCACTTGTTCACAAAATGAATAACCCACACAGGACAACCGCTGAGTGTATTTGTAAGCACTAGAGGCACTGGCGGATTTAGCAATTCTGAGGCTGTCTAAGCAAAGCTCAAGTTGTTGTTGAGACTGGTGCTCCCTGGGTTTGTGGAAGTGTTGGTCTGAGGCAGCTCTTCAGACCTTGCAACACCTGCGCATTGACTTGTGACAGGGATGTTGTGGTATTATTCTCTTTAAAGAGAGGCATTAAAGAGACATTATTATTTTATCCATGATCATTGACTTGCAGGACATTGGGCCCGATTCATGAACCGTACTTACGAACAAATTTGTTCTTAGACCCACTTAAGAAGTTTTTTAAGAGATTTTGGCATTCACAAATGTTTTCTTAGCTGTGATTTGTTCTTAAGTTAAGAAGAAATCTACGCATACTAGAGAGCACTCTTAGGGTGGCCTTTGAGTTCTTAAGTGTGATATGTTTGTGCAAAAATAATTAATTCTCGAAGTTTCTTCAATTCTACAGTTGTATAATATAGGATTTAAATTACAATAATATTTGTATCATATCTTTAGAGCAAAAAAGGTTCTCAAAGGTGTGGTCTGGGGACCCCCAGGGGTCCTTGAAGCTGTTCCAGGGGGTCCACAGCAAACGAGGAACAGTTTAATCACTTTAACCCTATTTTATACTTTGTTTGAAAATAGCTGATCTACAAGCTCACAACGCCTCCCATTACTGGCAATTTTGAACTTGCAGATCGGCTATTTTCGAAACATTTTGATAAATCTTGAAAACATTTCCCTAGCAGAAAATATTTTCAGGTGGGGGTCTGCAGCCAAATGCATCTAACCCAAACAGACCCGGTTGAGTTGAAGCCCAAGCCCCATACCCACCCCATAACCCCCCACCCAACCCACCCTCATCGCCCCCCCATACCCCCACCCCCATATCCCGACATTCGCCACACCCCCATTTTCAAGTCCCCTTCCTACCTGAAAGCCCCCCTATACCCACCCGTCACACCCATCCCCATACCCCACACAGCCCCCTACACCCCTCCTTGCACCACCATATCACCCACCACACCCCTATTTCCACCCCATTACATACCAAGCAGCTGCTACCTTAAAGACCCTCTATATCCACCCACCAGCTTTCAGTACTAAAATGTTTTATATCCCCTACTAACGCTACTCCTGAACATGAAATATGGATAACATTTTTAACAGCTAATTTCAGCAAATTTACATTGATATCGAGTGGTGATATGTTGATTAATGTGAGAGAAATAACAAAATACATTCATTAATTAAATAAAATAATTTGCTGTTCACTTCAGAAGTACCTCCACAGAAATATTTATTTATTTTTATGTTTGGAGTCTGGTGTTCCACCATCTTTAGGCTTTAGTTTAGGTATTCTTTACTTCATTCTCTCAACTTTATTTCTCTGTGTGATTTCCTGTGATTTCTGTGTGCAGCAATCACACACAGGTGTGACTGCAGGCAGAGCCTAAGAACATTTCATGAATCTGACTCGACTTCTCTTAGGAATTCACTTAGGAAGAAATTTAAGAAGACAACTTACGAATTTATTGCTGAATGAGGCCCATTGTTCTGTTCACGTGGGACACGCAACAAACGCCCCATTTTCGGGACTGTCCAGCACAATGCGGGACGGCATGGTGGTCACCCTGCCTACTCGTATCCTGATGGCCACACCCCACGAGTAATATGCAGCCGAGGAGCGCACTTTTTTAGTCTGTCTATCTACCTTGTATAACGCTGCACATTCATGCTTTCACACTCTCTCCAAGTCATTATTGGGGATACTCTCTCACTCTCTCTCTCTCTCTCTCTCTCTCTGTGTGCCTCTCTCCTTTTCTCTCTTCTCTCTCTCTCTCTCTCTCTCTCTTTGTTATGGCCGTCTGATGCTTAGAGCTTAACTCCCTTGATCTATCCTCTCTTTTCTCCACTGCGGAACTCTGTGTGTGTGTGTGTGTGTGTGTGTGTGTGTGTGGTTGCGTGTTTATGTGAGGCAGCTTGTGCATAGCCTGTAATTGAGTGTGTCCGCCCACCACTCTGCAGTGTATCCAGGAAAGGCAAATAAAAAAAGCACACACACGCACACACACAGACATACACACATTCTGCTGCAGTGCCTTCACCCATTCACATGAAATCACATTGTCACAGAAAGCCCTTTTTTTTGTTGCAACCGAGACACCCCTACTTCAGTCACACAAAAGGAGAACAAGCACAGTGGAACACATCTGCATGAAACAGACAGATGCACGAACAAGTCCCACAAGTACACGCACACGCATGTACACACGCACACACACACACACGCACACACGCACACACACCCTTTTACACTCTTCCGAAACACTCAATCGACCACATTTAAAACCCATTAGTGGATGCAGCAGCATGGAGGGTTAATGTGCATTTGTTGGATTAAGCGTGCGAACGCTCTTAATAAGGTATAAAACCCCCGGCATCGTCTTTTTTGCGGTGCGTCAGCAATGAACATTGATTACCAATGACCCTGCCAATTACCTCTCGATTTGTCACCAGATCATCAATCCAATGCAAGCGGAATGAAAAGACTGTCTGATTCAGTCCATTTCACCACTCCATGCACTGCACTATAGGAGGCTTTCTTGTTGACAAACATTACTGGGGGCTGTGCGTGTTCAGGGGCGAAAACGCATCGACTGTTCTAATCAGCTGTGCATGATTAGAGTCAACTGGAGCAGCGAGCTGCAGTGCTTGATCACATGACCTCAATTACAAATCTGAATATGTATGAATAAATGAATGCATGAATGAAAGTATGCATGAATGAATGAACAAACGAACAAACAAATGATTTAATTTATTTGGTGATAAAAAGAAATGGCACATCAGCACTTCCATGAACAAAAACACATAAAATTAAGAATATGCACTCCAGATATGCTGTAAAGAGTGCTGTGTTATGCCCCCCCCCCCCCCCCCCCCACCCAGTAGCGCAAACCCAGAGTTTAAGGCTTAGATTAAGGCTGCAAGTGCAACCATCGATTATTGTGTTGTTGTTTATGATTATTGTCGATTATTCTCTCAGTTACTTTTTTTTATTAACCCTGAAGCGTGTTTTTTTGGATCATTATTTTGGTGTCATATATGTCAACGAATTGATGCAAAAGAATTGTAATTGATTTTTTTTTTTGATCAATGAACCACTGTTCATATACTGTTCCCTGTTTTATACTTTGCCGTACAACGGTGTCACACAATTGCAAAACCTGAAATGAATTTAAAATAAATGAATACTATTACTACTGATAATAATAATCCCCCCCAAACATTGATTATTTTATCAAACTTGTGCCCTGATTCTCAATGAGAGAATGATTGTCTGTGTGCTTTTGTGTGTGTTTGTGTGTGTGTTTGTGTGCGTGCGTGTGTGTGCGTGCGAGCGTGAATGATTGTCTGTGTGCTTTTGTGTCTATGTGTGTGCGTGCGTGCGCTTGTGCATACGCACGTGGCAGGGCATACGGTATGGCTGTGGTTGCCATGGTTCCCCCCGCTTACTTCGTAAATCACCAAGTAACACCTATTGTGTTTTTCTTATCTTAATCCCTCCTCGTTGAAGTAAGATGACACGTGTCCAAATATAACGCTCGTACGTCTCTTGAAATATGCTGTGCTAGTGCACTTTGAAGAGTGCCAACGCGGTCGAGGTATTACTGTATTTCAGGAAGAGATTAATCCATTGAGGTTTCCTTTTGACGAAGCCTTTAATCAACACATATCTCTGTCTACAATAGGTATCGTTGAGATCATCCACCACTGTACTGTACTTACCTCTCTCTCTCTCTCTCTCTCTCTCTCTCTCTCTCTCACAAAGGCCCTTTAATATCACAGTTGAGTGCCAATTGATAACACCCTCAAGTAGGCATGCACCAGCTGAGGTTCTTGATAATCAATAAATTAGAACAGGTGTGCTGCCCCAGAGGTAAAAATAAATCCTCATACTGACTTTGCACAGTGAGAAGGAGGAAGCCTATAATGGAATCATATCCAAACCTGTCCCTTTGGTGATAAACCACACAAACCTACTAACTGTCATTTGCCTGTGCTACTGCACTGCAGCATTCCCTGCTGTAAGTAAACGTTTAAACTGTAAGCCTGCATCCAAGCGTTTTGTGTGGACACACCAAGGTGAACACTATACAGTCATTCCCTTTATGACCCACATTTTACACTCTCTCTCTCTCTCTCTCTCTCTCTCTCTCTCTCTCTCTCTCTCTCTCTGTGTCTCTCTCTCACTCACTCACTCACTCACTCACTCATGCACACATTACAATTGCAGTCATCATCAAAGGCAAACTCAGAGTGGAAATACATTTCCTGCCTTATATTATCGGCTTTGCTCTATAATTTCAACTATTTCTTCCTGCTCTATGAATGTGCTCTTGCTGCTAACAAATGGATCATCGTGATTTTTAAGACGTTCACATCGACGGAATCTGTACAACTACAAATGGTTCCTAAATTCTGAACCTGCAATCGTCAGCCTCTGTCTACCATGGAATAATAACAGTGTGCTTGAAACTCTATGGAGTTAGAACAACACTGCATGTTTGTTGAAGATATTTGTTGTACTTCTCTGCCTTTATTGGACAGTACAGTTGAGAATGACAGGAAATAGGGAGAGAGAGAGACAGGGAGTGATGCTGTATATTTCCTAACATAAGGTACACATTTAAGCCATCTGTTGGAAGTGAGCTGCAGACAGAAGAGTGTATTGTAGGTGGCTGCGGGCCTGGCCGGGTGGGGGTACAATTAGCATTGACTATTGTCTTATCTTGGAGACAGTGCGTCTATCCATTTGTCATCAAGGCTGACACCTTTCCTTTCCTGGCTCTTTACAGTTGCAAATGTGGAGAGCCAGAGAAGGTGGGGTCCCAGGGCTGACACACCCAAACATGTACTTTCGTTAGATCTCACTACTATAAATATAGACTGTAAAATGTAAGCTTGGTGTGTGTGTGCCACTCAGAGGCCAGAAGGGCCGATGGGTGGACCTCAGGGTCCATTTGAAGCTGTTTGTGTTATGAAATAAACTGGAAGAAGTAACCTCACTGCTGGAGTGATGTCTCAAATCCATTCTTCAACCATTCATATACATCTCTGGAACATCAAACTATCTTTACAATATGGCGTTGTTGGCAACTTCAATAGTGCAGTAAAACCTGTAAGTCTGTGGTTTTAAAGATACCACAGTGACAAACAGCAAATATACCTGTTTCGGATAGCCGAAAGTATAAAATGTAGGGCTGAAGTCGGGGACCCCCTCGAACCCCCTTGAGAACCGCCAATAACAAATCTGTGTGAGCAAGAAACGGAAACCGCCACAATCGGCACAGGAATACATTACCCACTTAAACCCTCTGGACTTAATCAACTGGACCTGAGTTGGCTCTGTGCTTGGACCGCTTTTTGTCTGTGTACACCAAATGTCTTCGCCAAAAATAGCAGCTCTACAAGCTCACAACCCGTCACAACGTGAAGGGTTGTGAGCTTGTAGATCGGCTATTTTTGGCTAATGTTCAAGTAGTTAATGCAAAACATATGGTTGCGCAGTGCATTGGATTCCCGGGCCCTTGCTGATACTGGATCAAAACATGATGACCCTCCACCACAGAAAAAAGCAACGCCATGCAGGCAACACCTGACAATCCAAATGTGGAACACTACACTATTAGTGGGTAGAAAGAGGATTCAAAACACGCTGCTTCCCTGAAGCAACAACAGGTCAGTGACACCAGTGGGAAAAAAAACATCCATCAAACACCGTCTGAGCATCCAAAATGTGATCAAACGATCGCGTGCTCGCCGTGGGAGCAATAATATGATGAACAATCAGAAGAACTGCTAAAATAGTACAAAAAAAACGGCCATGAATGAAGACACTATACAAAGACCCTCAGAACATCAGCAACAGTATACCAAGCTCCATGCAGGAAGGACACGATGGCACAACAACAAGGACGTCAGCCTCAGCCCCGGCGATGACGCACCGCTGACCTGGGATGGCCTTCCACATGCAGACACACACTCTCAGCCCTGGTCTCTTCCTATGCGCCATTATTCTTGTTCCCTCCTGTGTGACCCTGAATGGAACTTTTGGTATAAAGCCTGGCATCAAACCTTAACTCCACCTGCCCGCTCCGCTCACCCTCCCCCCCCCCCCCACCCCCCTCTGTCCTTGTGCTATACCCAGTTCAGAAGCGCGACGGCATAAACAGCAACAGACTGACTACAGCTTCGATCAGTCAGATAGACAGGAAAAAAGGGTGGGGGGAGTTGGCACTATGCACTCAGAAAAGTTTAGCTGCACAGGTTGACCTTCAAAGACGGTCATGAATATTATTATTAACACATCCTTTGAAACTGGAGTTTTTCCTGATGCCTTCAGAACTGTTGTTGCGAAACCTCTTGTTCCGTACACTGTATAAATAAAGAGACCAAAACAGTCACTGTGACCGAAAAGAGTCGAGTTTTAAATTCCTTCTACTTGTTTATACAATTCTCAACGGGGTTAGGGCGTCCCACATGTCACGAAACCCTCAGATCCTCTACTGCAGAGGTTCTCAAAGTGGGGTCTTGTGGGGATTCCAGGATTCTTGTTTGCTTCCTATTAATCTATGTTCCCTGTTGTTTTATCTCTTTATTGTAACATCGGTTGATCTGACTGTTTTTATGAAAGGTGTTAGACAAATATAGCGTGTTACTATTATTATTGCTGTTAAGTATTTGCTGCTGATCCTATCATTTTTTTCAACCATTATGTGCAGAATAGAATGAGAAATAACTGACTATATATACTGTTAAAAGGGGAGGTTGTGTGCACATCCCACGCCTGTATTTAGGCCAGGTGCTGGACATCAAGGAAGAATCAAGAAAAAGAAGAAGGAAGTCCGCACACTGTTCTCAAGCTCCAAGAAACTCACTTTTTATTTAAATAAAAAGTGAGTTTCTTGGAGCTTGAGAACAGTGTGCAGACTTCCTTCTTCTTTTTCTATATATACTGTAAGTCATTCTGACTGACTTGCAGTCCCTCTGAATTTCATTTGTGCCATCTCCACGCTCCTCTAATGGGTCTTTGATCCTTTCATTTTCATCTCTCTTTTTCCTTTCATTATACAGCAGATCCTCTGAGGTGGAAAGGAAGTGCCAGAGATAGACCTAAAAGCCGCGAGAAAATAGTGAACAAGAGCGCAGCGGAAAGGAACGATGGAGCCTGTATCGTCAGAACAATCAGCCACAGTGGATGAGCTGGTGGAGGCCTGCATTCAAGCATTCGGTTTGTAATTTCAGCCTTTTCCCCCTTTTCTACGCTTGATTCAATCTATAAAGATGTACTATTATAGATTGAAAAGCAGACCATTTTCCAGACAAAAACTGCAATTTTTCAAAGTCCGGCAAACTAAATGGAGTCTGACTATACTCTGGTGGATGTTAAGGTCTATTGTGCTCAGTGCTGAGGTTGAGGGGACATGGTGTACCTTCCTGGTCGTGACCAGTGGTGTAAAGTAACTAAGTACATTTACTCAAGTACTATACTTAAGTACAATTTTGAGTTTTTTTTTTACTTTACTGGAGTATTTCGACAATACATCTCAGAGGCAAATGTTATACTTTTACTCCGCTACAATTATTTGAAAACTTTAGTTACTAGCTGCTTTCTAGATTTTGATTATTATTACAAAACATACATCACCCACTTCAGCCGAATGTACATTTAATCCATTTGAAAATAGCCGATCTACAAGCTCAGTAAATTTTCATACCAATACTTTTGTACTTTAAGTACATTTTGAATTCCAGGCTTTTACTTGTAACAGGGTAGTACTTTTTTTTCCACCACTGGTTGTGATCGAGGTGATTTCTTTCTATTTCAGATGAAAAGGGAGCTTTGAAGGATGACTCCACAGTGCGCATGTTCCTCATGATGCACCCATGGTACATCCCCTCCACAGACATGGCTAAGAAACTTGTTCTCAAGTATCCTTCACCATATTACCGACCGGATATAGATCAATGGATTCAATAGATTCAATGTCATGCCGTATATTATTTAACCCATTAAAACCGGGCGGATTTTAGCTATATATAGCACATTGGTTGGCTATTCAAAACTAGCAGATATACAAGCTCATAGCCCGTCACTTTGTGCCACGCTATGAGCTTGTAGATCTGCTATTTTTGAAACATTTTGAACATTTGTGCAAATCTTTGAATATATATATTTTTTAAAGTGAACTTTTTTTTTAACACTTTAAAAAAAAAAGTATAGTATATTGTGGAGATAGACAGGAAACAGGGAGAGAGAAGATTCTCTCGGGAACGGGACTCGAACCCGCGATGCGCTGTCAGGCTACATTGGAGCGTGCCCGAACCGCTGGCTTAGCGGTCCGGGCCTAAAGCAAATCGTTGCTTCTGGGGGTCCCTGGAACATCATATTTTGAGATAGGGGTGGGCGGCCATCATTTTGGGGGTCCTTGACATGAGGACCACTATAGCGACATACATATTTTTCAGAAAACTGGCCTCAGGTCTTAATGATAGTGTATATTTATTCAGTAGTTGTGTGTTTGCCAATGTGTGCCTTTCCAAAAGATACTTTCATTCTAACCCATGAAAATCCGCTTAATCTAAATATCTGAATCTGAATATATCTTAGTCTGAAAGGGGGACTCAAACAGTGCTGGTTGTGTACCTTGACTCTGGATTAGATCTCAGGCGGAGAGCTGCACTGCCGAGCTCAGGACAAGGATCTGTCATCTCGTCAAGTGAGCGACCGTTTCTCTTGTGCCAAATGTGTCACTTTGCTGTATACAGTATATCCCTCTTTCATCTTTCTGCACACCCATTCACTCTCACACAACTTTCTTGCCTTTGTACTTGTCCCTTCTCTTTCTCCCTTTCCCTCCTGTATTATTCCTTTCCTCCTAGGAATTTAATAACTCCTTTCAGTGTCTTTCTCTCTGACATTTCTCTTCCCCTTGTTTTTCTTCGATTTGTCTCAATTTCTTTGTGCATCATTTGACCTTTTTAAAAATACCTTTTTAATACCTCAAAAGAAAAAAGAAATTACTAATCAGCAAAATATACAATAAAACTAGTCAAACATTGGCCAAATTGTCAAATAATTTAAGAAAGGAAAACATTTTGAAAATAGCAGATCTATGAGCTCACAACGCCTCGTGTTGCGAGGCGTTGTGAGCTTGTAGATCTTCACAGTACTTATCTGTGGAACCGAGTCAAACTAAAAGTAATGCCTCGACTCCTACAATTCCAAGTGCTTGCCAGGGTGGGGGGTCCCCAGTTCAAATATGATTATTTTGGGGGGGTCTGAAAAGGTTGAGAACCACTGGTTCTACCACACCCCTTTGATCATGAGTTTTTCTCTCCTTGTATCTCTAGATATTGGATCTCAGAGTTCCCGGCAGAGTTCAACCTGAACCCGGACTTGGCGGAGCAGATCAAAGACCTCAAAGACCTGTTGACCACAGAGGGCAACGAGAGCCAGAGTCAGCTCATCGATATTGACAGCGTGTGAGTCAATAGATTCTCTTCTCAAGATCGTGTGTGTGTGTGTGTGTGTGTGTGTGTGTGTGTGTGTGTGTGTGTGTGTGTGTGTGTGTGTGTGCGTGTGTGGACGGCACCAATGAACGAGCCCTCTGTGTGTTTGTGGAGTCTGCTTCTGTGTGTCCCTTTATGCACCATTCCCAGGCCTTGAATGACCGTACTATGCAAGGTCAGTGACCTTTCCTATTCCCATAAAGGTCATTTCTTGGTGACCCGGGGTTCCCTAGTGTCCTATAAGGGGATGCCTTTGGGGAGAAAATTCCTGACTCACTGTAACCAAAGCGCCTGCAAAGGCAGCAGCGTGGACACAGGACGTTTCAGTTAGTGCGCTGCAGTACCGCATGCTGACTTATGTACTGTAATAAGTGATGGAAATTTAGACCAGGGGTCTTCAACAGGGGGTCCGGGACCCCTAGGGGGTCCTCAGAGTTACTACAGGGGGTCGGCCAAATTTTTGTGTGATATGATTTTTTTTTTTTACCTTAACCACTTGAACCCTAGCATCCCTTTTCTAAGGCGAACTTTACCAAAAAATAGCAGATCTACAAGCTCACAACGCCTCGCACTGCGAGGCGTTGTGAGCTTGTAGATCGGCTATTTTTTGGCAAAGAGGTGTTTGGTGTATAGGGAAAAAAGAGCAGACCAAGTAAACAAAAAAAGTTCAATCTGAAACGCGATTTTATACAATATAGAGGGGGTCCCTGCTTCATCTCTCTCTCAGCTAGGGGGTCCTTGGCCTGAAAACGTTGAAGACCCTTGATTTAGACTATACCCTTAATATTGATTGTGATCATCATAAGCAGAGCTTCAATGGGTGCACCCATGACCAACAGTGTGACCAATCCCTTTCGTAGTAAAACGTGTTTATAAAATCACATACTGTACTAATATGATGAATATTAGTATGCTATGACAAATTGGCGATTCTTTTCCGTTGCTATAATTCACTCTTTAAATGATAAAGTAGCAGAAATACAAGAGTTGTAGGTCTACTTTTGATACTTTAGTGTGATGCTGTAGTATGATCAAGTAGGACATTAATTAACAAAAAAAACACAAACATTTTGAATATGGAGATCAACAATATACAGTATTTGTACATAATCTGTCAAAAAGAGAAAACACAAAAAGATCTTATTTCCATTGTGTGTGTGTGTGTGTGTGTGTGTGTGTGTGTGTGTGTGTGTGTGTGTGTGTGTGTGTGTGTGTGTGTGCGTGCGTGCGTGTGCGTGTTTCTGGGAGGGGGGTAGCTGACACGTACAGAAAAATATAATCCATAATAAGTAAATTCATACCATTTTAACTTACAAGTGTACTGTAAAAGGAACCTACAACAACTCAACTGATTATAACTGCTAGCTGTGCAAGGGACATTCTGCATTCTCTGTGATCATCACCGCAGTGCTACAGTGTTTATCCTGTCATACAGTCTTGGCCTCTGTGGAGACGACAACAAAGAATACTAATTCACCCACAATGTACATAAACACAAACCAAATGGTTTATGTTAATGGTTTATTTTTAGATTTGTTGTTCAGAGTGTCACAGAAGTGATTTGCTTGTGAGGGAACAGCAGAGTTCCCTACTAATCTAACAACTAATCTACAGTGCCTCAAACAGACAAGACATCAATGGCATGAACTTGGGAGAAAATTACAAATTACATTTAGTTTCTGACGCTGGTCCTACATGGGAAGCATTTCTAAGTTAACCCATTAAAACCGGGTAAGCATCTGTGTCATTTTAGATTTTAGCATTGGCTATTCAAAAATAGCAGATATACAACAGCGGGTCACTTCGTGTTTGAACAATGTTGAATATAATTTTGAAGGCATTCATTGGCCTCAGGTCTTAATGGGTTAAAGCCAGTTCATAATCCCAAACCGCTGTATGCTTTGGCAAAGAGTTATTGGCAGTAATGTCAAATATTATAATCATGAGCCATAGTCAATTGGCTAAACTTGCCAGAACACTTGTATCGTCCTTTATGTCAGTGTTTCTCAGTGGTCCAAGGACCACTAATGGCCCATCTATCCATGTCATATTTACAGGAGGTCCACGGGGAAATGTTTTAAATTATGCATGATTTGTATACATGCATTGAACCAATAGGCATTTGTGGGGAAAAAGCTGGAAATTAAATTATGACTGTCAAGGTCATAATTCACGTGTACTTTTTGTGTGTGTAGTGTCTCACACCAAAAAAAGATCTACAAGCTCACAATGTGCTGCCCTGCGGCGTGTTGGGAGCCTGTAGATCGTCTTTTTTCGGTGCACGATACTGGAGTGCGACTAGCTATAAATCTAGCTTTCATATCCTTATGTTAAATATTAATACAATATAATAATAATAATAATAAAATAGAAATGACTGTGATATGCCTTCTTTCATAGTAAATATTGTATGTGCATATTGTTATGGGGTCCTTGAGGACTGTTTGAAATATGCTAGTGAGCTCAAAAAATGCTGAGAACCCCTGCTTCGTCTTGTGCTATGCATAGTCCTGTACTGGCTTATCCATTCAAACTCTATGGTAGTTAGTATAACGGTTACCGTCCGTCCTAGGCCATCGTACAAATGGAAACGCCAGGTGACCCAGCGTGTGCCGTCCGTGTCCAAGAAACGGAAGATGTCTCTGCTGTTCGACCACCTGGACTCCTGCGAGCTGGCGGAGCACCTCACCTATCTGGAGTACAAGTCCTTCTGCAAGATACTGGTAAGTTCAAACAATGTGGACAAACACTGGTATCTGAAAACTAGTACTCATATTTTGAGTAAAAGTACCCATACCACAATGTAGAAATACAACATTTACTTGAGCAAAAGCACAAAAGTAATCACCTTCAAATATAAGTACTGAAAGTAAAAGTACTCTTTTGCAGAATGTCCCATTGTACAAGTTTCCAAATGTATTCACCTGTTTCCTAGGCTGTGTGTTTTCCACTTCCTGTCGATTTGATCCAATGAAATCCAATGAAACTGGTCAGATGACCAATGATATCCAATGAAATCGACAGGAAGTGGAAAACACACAGACTAGGAAACAGGTGAATAAAAATGCTTTGAAAATAGCATATCTACAAGCTCACAACACGTCGTTTTACGACGCGTTGTGAGCTTTTAGATTGGCTATTTTCAAATTGCCTAAGTATACATAGGGCTGAAGTGGTTAATGCATGTGTTGTAATAATAATCAAAATCTACAAAGTAACTAGTAACTAAAGTTTTCAAATAATTGTAGTGAAGTAAAAGCACAATATTTGCCTCTGGGATGTAGTGGAGTAGAAGTAAAAGTATTGAAAATTCGGAAACACTCCTGTAAAGTAATGATTCCTCAAAAGTGTACTTAAGTACAGTACTTGAGTACACTGCTGAATACTGTTTGAACACTACTTGAATGTCTGGTGCGGCAGAGCCTTTTAAGAGTACTGACTATAGGGTTCAGCAGGGCCAAGATTACACAAGTGTGTTGTGTGGGAGGAAATAAGTGAATTGGCATGATGACTGAATTGGAAAAAAAAAGAGTACACACACAATAAAAAAGTCTCCGCTAGTTCCATATTTACTTCTTGGAAGTGTATTTAGTTGCTAAGCAACAACTCAAAAATCATCTTAATATAGCTTGCCTTCCTGGCGACATTAGCTTTTTGAACATTCTATCGGGACTCACTGAACTATTTGCCAGCTTTTGTTGAATTTAAGCACTGAAGCTTCCCACAGTACAGCTCTGATGGCGGTGTACTCAGTGTGGAGGTTTAGCAGATGGTTGTATTTGTCGGCGTGTCCCGGTGGACACTCTCATTTACTTTCTGAAATTGTATTTCATTTTCCTCTTCCCTTCTTAAATTGATGTCTTGGCCAAGGTTTTCTCTGCAAAAGAGAAACCAGAGCTCAATGTGGCTAAAAGAGTCGGGGAGAAAAAAACATATGTTTGAGTCCAGAAGAAAAGAAGACATTTGTGTTTGTTTGCTCACCGTTTAGCTAATTGGCCGACTGACAGACTGGTTATCTGCATCATTACCTCACTCACTAATTAGTTGGATATAGCCTAGGAAGATCCTTGTCTGACTGCATGTGTCTGACACGGTTTCTTTATATTGTTTTTTTCTTTTTAATTTTTACCAGCTTGCAAAGCCTGCTGGTCTAAGAAGAGACTGAGTCTAGTCAACACTTTCTCAACACTTTCTCGACGTTTTTTCATCATTGGCTGTCCTGTAAGCCAATGGGGATACTTTCCCATACTCTGAACGGGCGGTCTCATCCTCCCAAGCTATGGTACTAGACACGCCTCTCGCCTCGATGGCAGTGTTGCCAGATTCTGCGAGAGAAATAAGCAACAGGTCTAAGCCAATGGGGAGCCACTAGCAGTGTTGCCAGATTATGCGAGACAAATCAGAGAAAACAGAAAGCAAGCTGGTATACATGACTGAGTCATGTCTTGTTTTTTAGAGTTGCCAATGAATTCCTCCCCACACACATTTCTGTGTTGTCACTGCTGTTGTATGCTACTGACTCACCTGCCAGTGAGGAGCCGCCACCGGGAGGACTACTCCTCCCGCCCAACACTCCATGCTGACAGGTGGCGTCCCAGCCTGTAGGAGTACGTGCAATGACCAATATCACCGTCCCCGCCCGGCTTCCCTCCCCCGAACAAGTGCCATTTGTGTTCGCATAGACGCCGACAAAGCCTGATGCACCACGGTGTCAGTTTTTATTTAGTTTTCACAGCATTTTGGCAATATCTGTCATTTGTTAACACTATTTATACAATTTTAAACTGTGACTAAAACATTCAAGTAAAATGCGAAAAACTCAATGAATGGGTGAATTGATGGACTGACTGACTGACTGACTGACTGACTGACTGACTGACTGACTGACTGACTGACTGACTGACTGAGCAGCCAAAGAGTAAAAAAAGGCACTGGGTCATACATTGTAATAGCTGTTACAGTTTGGCCAGAAATGAGAGAAATAGCAGTGGAGGGTAACTATTGAAAGTGCAATATAGTTATTTAATTTGAAAAAGCCTTATAAAAAAGAGGAAAAAAAGTTGATTCCATTTTGCATGACCTTCCCCTCGACTCAA
This sequence comes from Gymnoscopelus microlampas, assembly GCF_963454915.1. Taxonomy (NCBI): domain Eukaryota; kingdom Metazoa; phylum Chordata; class Actinopteri; order Myctophiformes; family Myctophidae; genus Gymnoscopelus; species Gymnoscopelus microlampas. Next base: position 31,907,061 of record NC_139956.1, on the reverse strand, counting down.
ATTAAATATCAAACAGTATTATACTCTCCCTTGGACTACAGTTTTCCTCTATACTGTACCCATCACATACATTTCAAATGGTCCCTAATTCGTATATGAAATGGCACTTTAGATTTCAAAGTGGCACAAAAGGACCTCAAGAGAAATCGGCAGGCCCCAAGGCAGATGATCAAGAGGCCCAAAATCATATCAAATGGCCCCGATTCATAACGAGGGTCGTAAATATGGTGTAAATGAAGTTCGTAAAGGAGGTCGTATTTCTGGTACTCACTAATGGACGTGCGATTCAAAAGGGGTGTCGTAAATGACAGAGACGTGCGTATGACCAGTTCTATATTATAATGACAGCCAGCTGGGCGTGATGATCCCGAGAGGTTCATTTACATTGTTCCACGCCCCATTTTGCACCATAAAAGGCGTGAACCGTGACTCAGCAGTTTCGCTCTGATCAAATCTGTCACTTTACTGAACAGTGTTGCCATGTCCGCTTATTATAAGCGAATCTGAGCTTATTTTTCTGTAAAGTTGCTTGTAAATATTGGTAGCTGTGGGGTACGTTTTTTTGGGCTTGTTTCTAAAGTGTAGTTCATTATTTGGGCTTGCTTAACAATTGTTCAATTATTTTAACCGGTGGTTGTCAAATATTTTTATGTCATGGACCCCCAAGTTAATATGTAGGCTAATTTATCCCTATAAGCCCCATCTGAACATGTTTTGTGCCCGCTGGAGGCAGATTTGTGTTGTTAAAATGTTTTAAAAATCTTCCAAATATTCCACATTTTATTACAAGATTTAAAAAAATATATATAGCAGATCTACAAGCTCACTACGGTTTAATTAAAGTGCTTATAATGGGCTGTCAGTTGCTTCTTTTGGGCTTATTTTCATAGACCTGGTTGCTTATTTCTCTCACAACATCTGGCAACGCTGATGCAAGTTCAACTCCGCCGTCTAAAGAATAAAGATAACAGATGCGGTGTCGCATCGCCTTGACAACTTACTGTTCTGTCTGGAAGCGGATCACGTAATAAATGCTCTCATGTGTAATGAGAATAAAGAAGTTTACAAGGTTTAACCCCATTACCAAATAAAAGGCTAATAAAACGTGGAAAGGATATTATATAAGCCTTTTCTAATGAACATTGCGCACCTTTACCAAGGTAAAAAGATTATGAAATCCAGCATTCAAGTGGAACGCTGCTATCCGATTATGGACCAGAGCTTATTGATTACTAATTGCTTAAATTAGTTATTTTTGGATTAATATATCACTGTCCTACGTCGGAATGGGGAATAGATCTTCTCTTCTGGACACAGCTTTCATCCACTATTAGTTTCCTCATCAGATGGTAATATTTATTAGGCTGTTGTGTGTGGCGTTCATGTGATCAATATACAGTAGAGTAGCCTACAGTAGACTATTAGCCTACAAATTAATACCGCGACACGGACACTGAGGTGCGTCAGTCCCTCCGCAGTCTCATTAAGGCATGATAGCCTATTTTCATTATTACGTGACACTTTGGCTGAGATGGCCCACGCTGGCAAACACACTGAGGGACCTTTTCAGCTCTAAATGCGACTCAGCCTAGAAAATAAATAAAAAGCGGTGCATGGAATCTACATCATGTCTAAGCAATACATCGTTTGACATTTATTTTTTATTTTTTTATATATATGTGTTGACAAATGTTGGGCACATACATATTTTATTTGAGGTTTGCCACTGTTGTAATTGATTTTGACATGAAGAATAAAGCATTCTAAAGACATACGCACATTTCAGCCCTGGTACGCCAGCCTCGGGGCTGACCTGAGAACGTGCGCACCTGACGCACAAAACACAGACCAAAAAATCGCTATGCATCAGGTGGATATGTACGACTTGTCCTAAATGCCGGTACGTACAAAATATGGTCGCAAATCCCTTTATGAATCGGGGCCAATTGTAGTGCCAAGGCTGATGGTCTAGACCAGCGGTTTTCAACCTTTTTCATATCAAGGTCCATTATTCATTGGGCATTTGAGCCACGGACCACCGTTTGATGAGATTTAGCCTCTCAGACCCAAGACTTTTTGGGTACGATTTTGGCCACAATTCCATGCTGTATTGATGTTGGTACCATTAGGAGAGATAACGGGCAACGTTGATAAAAATGACAATTCTTTAATTAAGTAATGCAGATGTTTAACAATAACTTAACTCTTGAGAGAGTAAAAGGAAACCAAATGGACCCGGAAGGGTCCATTTGGTTTCATTTTACGCTCTCAAGAGTTAAAGATATAAGGGCCCATTTGGTTTCCAACTCTCCATCATAGCTGGCGACCACCTGGAACCCCCTCAAGGACCACTGGTGGTCCCCGGACCACTGGTTGAAATCCACCGGTCTAGACTACGGGCCCTCAGAGATAATATCAATAGAGACATTGCAGTTCCAAGGCAGATGGACTACTAGGGACTTTCATACATTGTGTTGCATTGTTGCCTCGTAACCAGGCAGGCAACGAGGCCCTCAGAAAACATGCCATGTACATGTACCACAACATAGAAAACATGCCATGTACATGTACCACAACATAGAAAACATGCCATGTACATGTACCACAACATAGAAAGAGGGAGGCTTGGAGTCCTTCCCTGGCAGACGGGCAAGCATGTGCTTCACTTAGCGCCTCTTTTGATTCAGGGACACCAGGCCTGGCGGCCCTAGCGAGCCACGCCACGGTTCATTGGTTCTGCTGGGATTTTTTATCGTTGGTAAGGCCTGGCCCTAACTGGGCCCTACTGGGCCAGCCCAAACAATTACCATTCTTTTAGGCCTGAAAACCCGAAAAACCCGAAAAGGTGTCATTATGTGTTTAATGTCCTCAAAGTCACTCAGCCAAAGGCCAAAAGGTCTTGAAAACGGACATGATTTTATTTTTTTTTTCTCCAGATTTGTTTTTGGTATTTTTTTATTGATTTTTTTATTGGAGAGGGACAGGGAAAGTAGTCTGACAGGAAGAATGGGGAGAGAGATGGGGGGAAGACATGCAGGAAAGGCCGACGGGAACGGGACGCGAACCCGCGGCACACTGCTATTCAGGATTTGCAACCAGGGTGCCTAGACCGCGACGCCACGGTCTAGGCCAACGGACATGATTTTTGATTGAGTTTTTGTCATTGTCGCCCGTTTATCTTTCATAACACGAGCTAGGAAGGTTGAACGTGAAAGATTTTATTTTCTTAATTGTTTTATTATTTTCACGGAACCCGAGGCTTGGCCCGGCTCGACTAATTAGCATAGATTTTGGGCCCGGTTTGGCCCGAAAACGTCTGGTCGGGTAGGGTCGGGTTCGGGCAGAATTTGATAACTCTACAACAGACCCATTCAGTAGGGTCTAATCCAGCCATTTCGGCCCTGATCATCTTGAAATTAAATAAGGTTGAGAACCACTATAATCTATACGTGTTTGTGTTTATCTGTCTGCATGGATTAAAGTTCTCAGTCTCAGTCACCATGACTGAATGTCATTTGGATTCAATAGAAGTCAGCATGTCTCTTCTATGGAAGCATGCCATGCGCCGAAAATAGGCTATCTACAAGCTTGTAGATTTTCGGTCATTCGTTATTTAAAGATTAAAGAGTATTTGAAGTGGTCGATGTTCAATCTTCCCGAAAATCCTGATGATCTCAGATATTTCATAAAGGCAAAGGTTAGCCCTCTGGCGCCTGGCATTTTGTCTTAAAGGTCTAGTGAAATGAGATATATGTTTTTTCAGCATATCCGTGCTCTGGACCTTTAAAATACCAAATTACTATCCTCATTTCTTCAACTGGTTGGCTGCAAGGCTACCAAAACATAATAATTCTACATATCATGCTAATTGTTTATGAAACACAGCGCAAGTGTGTGTGTGTGTGTGTGTGTGTGTGCGTGTGCGTGTGCGCGTGGGTGTGCGTGGGGCTCCTTTCACGCTGTTTACAAATCGCATAATTAGGACTTTGATCTAACAAAACTTGTTTCAGTCGTGAGATTTTAACTTTTTGCTTGAATCCACGTGTCATGTTGTCCTCTTACAGTTCCAGGACTACCACAGCTTCGTGATGCACGGCTGCACGGTGGACAACCCCATCCTGGAGCGCTTCATCACCCTCTTCAACAGCGTGTCCCAGTGGATCCAGCTGATGGTGCTCAGCAAGCCCACCGCCCCGCAGCGCGCCGCCGTCATCTCCCACTTCATCCGGGTGGCACAGGTCGGCATACCGCTGGGGGAGAGGGCACTAGGAAGAGCAAATAGGATTAACCCACCACCCTGGTGCCCCCTATTTTTGGTCATGTCTTTATATCATCATCCTTTTTTTTTTAACCCATTGAGACCAGGGAAAGCATCTGTGTCATTTCAGATTTCTTTGGCGATTCAAAAATAGCAAAAATAGCAGATCTACGAGCTTGTAGATCTGGTATTTTTTTTTAAATCTTGAAAAATGTGCTAATCTTTGAATATATATTTTTTAAAGCGAACATTTGTAAAATCTTTTGTTCCAGAGACCCCCCCCCCCCCCCATATTCACGATGTTTCGAAAAAAAAGCTGATCTACAAGCTCGTAGCACGGCACTCTGTGCCGCGCTATGAGCTGCAGATTGATTATACAGTAGCTCGAATCTAAAATGAGTGACACAGATGCGTTCCCTGATTGAATGGGTTAAATGTAAAAAAGTTACAAGAAAATTCAGCTTTCAGAAGCATAAAAAAATAACTGGACAATGCATTGTCCTGACTTTATTCTGAACTCATCTGCCCTCGCACGGAAGCCTTTCAGCTATTCCCCATATTATACTGTATAAGCCCTGCCTTTTATGGTTCACTTACTATACGATCATCCTTTCACTGCAAAGATATGCCATGAAGTGCAGACCTAGAAGGTGAACTATAATTGATAATATAACTTAGGTTTTAATTTGCTCTGCTTTGGTCTGCCTTAACCCATTCAATCCGGGAACGCATCTCTGTCATTTTAGATTTCTTTGGCTATTCAAAAATAGCAGATATACAAGTTCATAGTGCGGCAATCGGTGCCGCGCTATGAACTTGTAGATCTGCTATTTTTGAAAAATCGTGTACATTTTAGCAAATCTTTGAATATACATATTTTTAAAGCGAACATTTTTAACTCAAATCTTTGCTTCTGGGGGGTCCCTGGAACAAAATATTTGGGGGGATATGGGGGTCCGCAGCCAAATACATATAATTTTGGGTGGTCCTTGATATGAAAAAGTTAGAGAACCACCGATATAGCAACATTATTTTATTTTTAAAAAACGGTTAGGATTTAGAAGACATTTGTAGAATATATATTCAAAGATTTGCACTAAGCATTCTACTACTACTATGAGCTTGTATATCTGCTATTTTTGAATAGCCACAGAAATCTAAAATGACAGAGATATGTTCCCGGACTGAACTGGTTATGGGGCAGGGTTTATCACTTTTTTGGGGACATTTAATATATTTCAGCCACCTCCACAGTCGGGAGGAGGAGAAGTTCACCGAAGTTCACTGAAGTTTCTACTCCCTATTGAGACTCTATTTCTGTATTGTAACTGTCACAATACACCCCAGTCTGCTTCCACTGTTCCCCCCCATGTCTCTTTTTTTATCCCTTCCACCATGCCTCATCATTTATTTACCAGTGACTCATCCGGTTTTTCGACCACCCACCCGTCTGTCACACACACCACTCACCTCCGGAGGAGGAGGGTTCTTGTCGAAAGGGAACCTGACAACGCTCAGGGGGTCCCTAGCTGGCACAAAACATTTTCAGATAGGGGGTCCCGTGGGCCAAATACATATCATGTTGGGGGGTCGATCGGCACGAAGACGTTTGAGAACCACTGCTTTAGAAGGCATTTGTAGAATCGGGCTTGAGTCTTAATAGGTTCCGTCACGGCAGAGGTTTCATATAGACAGGGATGCTGTGTGATCTTGTTCTGAATGAGACGCTTCTCTATCCTCCCATCCAGTGTTGATTTCATCTATTAAAACTACGACGAAAAACTTCCTTCGACTACCTTTTTTCACTGACGAAAACTAAACAAAAACTAAATAAAAACTAACCTACAGTATGATGACTAAAACTAGTGGAGAAGAGATCCAATAGAGCTAAAGGACGAGTCATTTTATGTTTGGCTGCGCTCGGGTGTTGCGCTCTGAAAATAGCAGATCTATCTAGCCTGTCTATCGGCTATTTTCAGCATGCAACCAAGTGTAAAATCAGCCATTACGACGCCATCAAGGCACCGCCAAAATACATTTTAGTAGACTAAATCAACTGTTCGACTAAAATCGTATGATATTTAGTCGACTAATACTAGACAAAAACTAAAACGGTGACAGATGACTAAAATATGACAAAAAATAAATGGAATTTTATTCAAAAGACTATGACTAAAACTAAATAAAAATTTGCTGTCAAAGTCAACACTGCTCCCCGCCCCACCCCGCCCCACCCTCCGCTCCTGCTCTCATCCCTTCATGATCCTCCCTTCCTTTATCCTCTTACCCAAATATCCCTTATGCTCATCATATGGCCCCCTCAATCCTCCCTGCATATTTCAATATGCAGGTTTAGCTCAGATTATTCCTTAGAGATGTGGTGCTAAACTGTGGGGCATGTTCCAGGCACCGCGGGGTGCCTGGAACACGTAGCGCTATGAGCTTGTATATCTGCTATTTCTGAATAGCCAAAGTATGAAATAATGGTTCCAGCTAAAAATCTAAAATGACACAGATGCGTTCCGGGTTTGAATCGGTGAAAGTCTAAAACTTGTTCTTTTGGTTGCAGTGAGGCTGGGTCCTGACTCCTGACATTAATTATGTATGAATGAATGAACCAACCATTGTAAACCGCTTTGAGTAAGTGAGTACTTAGAAAAGCACTATAAAAATGCAATTCATTATTATTATTATTATTATTAAATTAGAAGAAGTGTGTGGCAATGTGTTAGTGTCACTCTGTGATTGTTTTATTTTGGGACTGTTGATGCCCGTAAAATTCTACCTTGTGTGGTGATGAAGCTACGGTATGGAGTTATCCTGTTGACGTGCTTCTTTTTGTGACGAGATGGTCTCGCAGACAGACATACAAGGGAGTATATGCACTTGTTTTGTCACTTGTGTTTTCCCCAAAACCTATATTTTTCAATCAACAAACTCTAACACCAGCAGACTGTTGTAAGGACTGACAAACTTCATGATGATAATAACAGTCACTTCAAACAAGTCTCCATAGAATCTCCTCTGTTTATAACTTAGTTTCGACCCATTGGTGTTCTAGAGTCTTTTTCTCACTCCTTTGCAGTAGTGGAAAAAGTACTAAAATTTATACTGCAATGTAGAAATACTCCATTACAAGTAAAAGTCCGGAATTAAAAAAATACTTGAGTAAAAGCACAAAAGTATTGGCATAAAAATGTACTTAAAGTACCAGAAGTAAAAGTACTTGAAAAGTTTGAAAAAATAAATAAATCTGAAAATAGCAGATCTACAAGCTACAATTGTGAGCTTATAGATCTGCTATTTTCAAATGGCCGAAATATATATAGGGCTGAAGTGGTCACCTTACCTTCAAATCACACCCTTATGCATTCAATGAACACAGTGTATGACGAAATAGATTTGGCATGCATCATATGTCTACCACAGGAGACAAGTATTCTTAGTTAATCATATCAGTTAATCAGATATCACCATATCTTTGATAGCCAAGCATATAATTGACTGCCAAGAAAGCAGAACTCTATTTTCAAACCACGAGATTGAGCCTTATACAACCTCGACCATCAGAAAGAGGAAGACGAGCAAGAAAGATACTTCTATCTTGCACCCCCGATAAACCAGTCCTACGGATATAATAATGTAAAATGCCCTACAAAGCCAAAGTGTAGTAACAAAGTGCTGTAAAATGGGTTTAAAAGTGATTCAACTGGTCAGCCAAATGAGATATCGGCATATACAGTACGTACATCTGTTCTTGAGGTAATTGTTTATACCCCAAAATCACAAAGGCTAATTTGACCTCTGGGATACACAAATAAGTCGGTGTGTCCAAAAACGTAGTTACTGCACTTTAATTGGCTTTGTAGGGCAATCACTGTGCCTTTGCTGTTAGAGGAATATAAAAGTCATCACACTTGCTCATCTGCGTGGGGTTGGGTTGAAATCCCGATGTACTGACACAGAAACCCCTCCATGATACACATTTACACACTGGTTAATTGAAGTCGCGCCGCGCAGGTGTTCGGGGGGGGGCACTCAGTGGGGAGATGGGGGGGAGACGGGGGTGGGGGTTTGGGGGGGCTGCCTTCCACACAGCTTAAGCCAATTGATTCCAGTGGGTGTTTGAGCTGTGTGGGGCTGAAGCAAAAAAAAAAAAACATGCCCTCTGGCAGCCCGCCCACACAGCTGCGACCCCCGTTGATTTTCAGCGGGGCTGAAGGGCAACGCTGAGCCCTGCGGAGCAGCCATTCACAAAGTGTTAGCATAACTTTGATAAATAGCAGTTTAGCACGAGGGCAAAACCAGCAGCCCAGCCAGCACTCCCTTTTTTGAATGGCATTCATTTGAGTTTAATAATAGCCTGTCATGCTCGTGTCGTCGAACGCGAGATTACGTGCTCGTACCCACGTGTGTGTGTGGGTATACGTGTGACGATGGCAAATTGCCTCGTCTTTTACTCTCTCGCTCTCTCTCCACATTTCTTAGCGTTAACCTTCAAATTGGCTTCTTTCTCTACTCCTCCAAACTGACTCCCCATCAATCTTCTTTGCCTTCATGCCAAGACCGCAAGTTTATTTTTAACCCATTAAGACCTGCATGAGGCCGATTCCACAAATGCCTTCTAAAAGTCGTTCGCACACTTTCAAGATTTTTCCCCAAAAATGTTCAAAAATTGCAGACGTTGGCCTGGACGGCTGGCGTATAGCGGTCCAGGCACCTAAGGCTCAATGTATAGAATGACAGCGCGTCGTGGGTTCGAGCCCCGAGCCCGACGGCCTTCGCTGCATGTCACTCCCCATCTCTCTCTCCCCATTTTCCTGTCAGCCTAGTTACTGTCCTATCGATAAAAAGGCATGAAAGCCAAAAAAATCGTTCAAAATCTTTAAAAATAAATAAATAAATAACAGATGTACAAGCTCACAGCGGGGCACAAAGTGACACGCTGTGAGCTTGTATATCTGCTATTTTTGTATAGCCAACGCAAAAATCTAAAATGACAGAGGTGCTTTCCCGGTTTTAATGAGTTAAATCCTCTTTTGGCTATGTCTTACAAGCCCACACATGCTCTCTCTCTCTCCAGTCACTCCCTATGACTCTCTCCCTCTCTTGTCTCTTGTCATCTACAGAAGCTGCTGCAGTGTCAGAACTTCAACACTCTCATGGCGGTGGTGGGCGGCCTCAGCAACAGCTCCATCTCCCGCCTCAAAGACACGCAGAGTCACATCAGTGCAGAGACCAACAAGGTGAAACCAATTAAGAGAGCACGCACTGTCAATTAACAGCATCTGTGTAACGACGTGGGAGCAACCACATGATGTACTATACGGTTACACACTGTATACATATTGCTGTGTGTGTGTGTGTGTGTGTGTGTGTGTGTGTGTGTGTGTGTGTGTGTGTGTGTGCGTGTGCGTGTGCGTGTGCGTGTGTGTGTGTGTGTGTTTTGGGGGGAGTATAGTCTGTTCCTCCTACAGTATGATATAGCATAAATGGGATTTTAAGGTCATAATAAATTGATGAATACGGGAGAGTCCATTCGGAACTTTCTACACAACAACTCAAAGCTATATTTTTGTACTCGAACCAATCACGGCAACTAACCTTCTCTCTCTTTACTATTACATGATCTCAATCCACTCGTTCTAACACTGTGGTTCCCAAACGTTTTAGCTCAAGACCCAAAAGAGAAATTTGGGAGAAATTTCTTTTAACTCTTTCATTGCCACACTTATTTCAGACTGTGTCGTCCCAGTGCCACGAAAATGGTGCATTTTTCCTCCGTTTGATTTTTAACATTGAAGTGAATGGAGCAGCAATTTCTTGGATAGCGTTATCTCCTAGTTGCTTTGAGATAAACAAAAAAAAAACTAGACCAAAAAATATATATATATATTTAAAAAAAAAAAGATTAAAAAAAATGTTTTTAATTTTTTTAAATTTTTTATAATTTCGTCATTTCCGTCATTGGCCATGATAGCCATAGTACCATCGGACGGGAATTCCCGTTTTTGGCAGTGAAAGAGTTAATGTAGGAAACAAAAAAAAAGGAGATATTTACTCGCGAAATGGTTCCGCGACCCAAAGATGGGTCCCTAACCCTCTGTTTGGGAAACACTGTTCTAACACAAAAAAAACAGAAAAAAGTCAACCTTTCTCCTTGCGCTTGTGTCCATTCCATCAGGTGTTCAACGGCCTCATTGAGCTGGTGACGTCGTGCGGGAACTACACCCACTACCGCCGGCGCTTCTCGGAGTGCACCGGCTTCCGCTTCCCCATCCTGGGCGTGCACCTGAAGGACCTGATCGCCGTGCACGTGGCGCTGCCCGACTGGGCGGACAAGGAGAAGACGCGGGTCAACCTGGCCAAGGCCCAGCAGCTGTACGCCATCCTGCAGGAGCTGGCGCTGGTCCAGACCACGCCCCCCAGCAGCATCGACGCCAACACGGACCTGCTTAACCTGCTCACGGTCAGTACTGTCTGGGTCCAGCCGGTGGTGAAAGTACTCAAATGTTTTACTTGAGTAAAAGTATCAATATACTGCAATGTAGAAATACTAAAAGGTAAAAGGAATTCAGAATTTCCTTGAGTAAAAGTAAAAAAAAGTATTGGTATCAAAATATATTTAAAGTAAAAAAGTAAAAGTACTCATTATGCAGAATTTCCCATTTCACACGTTTTCAAATGTATAAAAATGTTTTGAAAATAGCAGATCTACTAGCTCACAATGCGTCGCATTGTGAGCTAGTAGATCTGCTATTTTCAGATGGCCGAAATGTACATACTGTAGAACTGAAGTGGTTAATGTATGTTTTGTAATAATAATGAAAATCTACAAAGTAACTAGTAACTAAAGTTTTCAAATAATTGTAGTGGAGTAAAAAGTACAATATTTGCCTCTGAGATGTAGTGGAGTTGAAGTAAAAGTACTGAAAACTGGAAATACTCCAGTAAAGAAATACTCAGAGTTACACACCCGTAATGGGCCATCTCAAGATAGCCTGAGGGTACCTGGACCACACTTTGAGACCCACTGGTGTAGCAGAGTGTTTCCAGTGAGCCGACATGCACAATATCAGCACCCTGACTCTGTTTGATCAGAATGGAACAGAGCCTTCTTTAGTATCATTGGTAACACCTGTGAAGGAATTAAGGAAGCGGCCCGATTTCTTTCCAAAATTGGCTCCTGTGCATATATAGCCAATTCTCTCTGTTTCTCTGTCTGTCTCCTTCTCCCATATATACATAGGGTTTATTTTCCACTTACAACATCACATTTAGTAGATGGCTACTTCCAAGCAAAATCAATCATTTCACTCAATTTTGATTAGCTTCCACTTCCATGGCAACGTAAACTGCGGCAGAATAATGGCCTGTCATTGAGAACAGCTGGTGTCTGCTATTCAGAAATAATATGAGACTTCAGAATTAACCAATCAGAATTGAGTACTACATCAATTGCAATCAATTCAAAATGTATCATGGCTGCATGATGCAACATGCTGACATGTTGATCACATTTAAGCTGATGAAATATACCCAGGTCAGTGGCAGTGTGAGGATAGGGGGGCAATCTTGTGTTATGTAAAATGCCTGTGGTTAGTATAAGTATTTTTTATTCTAACCAACGCCTGCCTTTGCAAATCGATATTTTCTCTCACATCGCCTCATACAAGGTGGGGGTGGGCGCGGGGTGATGAAGTGCCTTTACAAGGTCATTTATCATCAATAATATGCCCTCGCTGTCTACTGCAGTTTTGCCCATGCCTCAAAAGTGAGCGTGCACGTTCTGTGGTTTAACACATCGCTACTGGCCCGATCCTCTGATGTGGAGAATGAGCCATCATCTTTAACTGCTTGTCTGGGTGGGCTAGACCTCGCCGAGCAGCGAGTTTACTCTGTCGGAGATTTCAACCGTTGATTCCACACTTTGGAGGAGAGATTCTCTACTGTCTGGGAATACAGAGTGAGATTGATCTTGAGTACAGGCTGCCTGCCCCTCAGTGCCACTGCTGCTGCTGAGGTCGGTGCTGTGGCCGTTACTGGAGATGTAGCGCTTTCAAGTCTGCTGGCTTCAAAGTAAACCGCTGTGTCTCTGTGTGTGATCTATCCTTTTTCTTTGGTCAGATGCAGATGATACTTACTGAATGTAAGAAAGCAGGTTCCTGAACAGCTTCACCTCAACATGCTCAACAGTATTCTTAGAATGCATTTGCGGTAACTAAGGCACGCTAAGGTAGCTAAAATAAGCAAACCGATGAAGGCAATGCTTTCCTCCTGGCTGAGTCATACTCGATGCTTGTCATAAAGAGGACCTATTATTACCTCCTCAATAGTCTAGTCTATAGTTAACCTCGATCCTCCGATTCGGAGGTGAAAACAATCAGAAATCCAATTTCCTCTCCGCTGTCACCACTTAACCCATTAAGACCGGGAAAGCATCTGGGTGTCATTTTTAGATTTCTTTGGCTATTCAAAAATAGCAGATATACAAGCTCATAGCGCGGCACAGAGTGCCGCGCTATGAGCTTGTAGAACTGCTATTTTTGAAAAATCTTGCAAATTTGTGCAAATCTTTGAATATATGTAATTTTTTACAATCCCATTGGAAATCCCAAATCCCATTTCCAAATCCAAAATTACATGTATTTGGACCCCCATCTGAAAATATTTTGTTCCAGGGACCCCCAGAAGCAAAGATTTGATTTAAAGATGTTTGCTTGAAAAGATATATATTTATATATTCATTTGCACAAAAAAAACCCACAATATTTCAAAAATAGCAGATCTACAAGCTCATAGGGCGGCACTCGGTGCCGCGCTATGAGCTTGTATATCTGCTATTTTTGAATAGCCAAAGGAATCTAAAAATGACACACAGATTCGTTCCCGGTCTTGATGGTTTAAACTCAATATAGCCCAGGAACACAATAGTCAGTGTAGTAGAACAGCTCTGTGTGAAAGAATGTAGCCGGCAACAGATGACTGCAGTGGATGATTGTGGGTGACAGTTGAGTCCGCTCGAACACATAGTTGCCATAGTAGCGTCCCTTACAGACACCGACCGTGTATGACATCGATAAAAACTCAGTTACCCTTCTTGGTGAATGGGATTTCAATTGTGAATCGACTGACGATCCCTGTAAACCTTTCAGTGAGAGGATCCATTACGTTATGTGACTGGGCCCTGGGAAAGATACAATTCAGATTAATTCTCCCATTGAGAGAGTGACTGTCAACTGTTTATACTCCTACAGTATGACTCAAGGCAAGTCAAAGCTAAACTCCACTTTTTGATTTATGAAAGCCATCTGAACATTGTGTTCCATGTGTCCTGCAGGTATCTCTAGACCAGTATCACACAGAGGAGGAGATCTACCAGATGTCTTTACAGCGAGAGCCCCGCAGTGCCAAGCCCGCGGTAAGCATTGATTTGCAATAGTCCATTAATACAGGAGGTCGTTATCGTCGTCTTCTCCTGACCTTTAACTATTAAAGTGTAGGCCTACAGGAAGTCCCTGTCGATTGCCAACGATTTTATTGTGGTCATAGTCGATGATGTAACCTGTGTTTTTTTTGTGGTGGCGGGGGGCCTGAAACAGAACTCCTGCCCCACCCCCACCCCTGACCCCAAGCCCACCATGATCGACGAGTGGGCCGTGTCGGTCAAACCCAACGCAGACCCGACCATCATCAAGAAACACATCGAGAAGATGGTGGAGGTGAGTCTCAGTGTCACACGCGCGCACGCACACACGCACGCACGCACGCACGCACGCACGCACACACACACACACACACACACACACACACACACACACACTGTACTTAAGTACAATTTTGAGGTATTTTCACTTTCCTGGAGCATTTCCATTTTTTTCCAATTTTACTTTTACTTGTAACAGAGTATTTCTAAGTTGCGGTATTGATACTTTTACTTAAGAAAAAAATGTGAGTAATTCTTTCCACCACTGCACGCACACACACACGCACGCACGCACGCACACACACACACACACACACACACACACACACACACACACACACACACACACACACACACACACACACACACACACACACACACACACACACACACACACACACACGCACACATACACGCACACATACACGCACACACACACACACCTCGGTGCTAATTGCAGCCTACATGTTGACATGATAACTGTGTAGCACGCATTTAGATCTTCAGCTACATTGGCTTGGCACAGAGTGATCTGTTGCCATAGTTACCAGAACTGGAAAAAGTATTGGATTATACATATATAATGGGATTATAGTAATTGGATTATTTTCTCCCTCTATTAAAATACTAGTCCTTTTTTGACGGTTACATGCCGTTCATAGTCACATCTGTTCCTCCACAGTGGAGCAAATAAACAGCACTTTTATTTTAAATATAGTAATTGCACATACACTGCAGAAAACACTGAATTATGAACATGAACAAAGCAGAAAAACAAACAAAAGGCATTTGTGAGACAAGCATGAGAATGACTGTATACATTATGAAGTAAGCCAGGGTTCAGATAATACTGGAATGAATAGTTCAAGTGGATACAAAATCATTTAAGTATCAGTGATACATAATCAATCACATATTTAACCACTTTACCCCATATACTACGATACGATAGTGAAAATAGCCGATCTACAAGCTCACAAGGAGTTGGGCGACATATTGTGAGATTGTAGATATTTTTTTGGTTTTATTTCAGAAAATGTTTGTAATTTTTTTTACATTTTTTTTGTCCACAATAGGGACACCAGGTTGAAAGTGGTTAAATTAATGTTCTCCACCATTCTGCTTATTTCAGTCGGTCTTCAAGAACTTTGACACAGACGGCGATGGACACATCTCCCAGGATGAGTTTGAAGCCATCAGGAACAACTTCCCTTACCTCAGCAAGTTTGGAGAACTGGACAAGAACCAGTAAGAGACAAACATCTAGTGGTCACACAGCCTCATTCACTTTCATGTATTTATTTAATTGATCTTAGTTTGATTCCTGAATCTTAAGCTTGCCGACAAGAACTGATCTTCAAGCCAGCAATGCCTTGCTAGCTTGAAGATCAGTTATTTTATTTATTATTGAGTACATCACCAAAATACCTCTCCTGTGTTTCATTCTAGACAGACAGACAGACAGACAGACAGACAGACAGATATTGTTCAACTGATCCCACAAGGGACATTCCGTTGACATGGCAGTAGCACTGTATGAAACACAGAATAAATAATTGGAGTAAACGGGTGCGTAGTAACATGCAGGCAACCGTGTGTGCGTTCACTGCATTCCCAGTAAAAAAAAGGTAAAAAACAAGAAGGTATGGAATGTCCTTCCACAGGTCTTGAGAGCTGCTGCGTCTGTAGGCATTTTTAAGAACCACTTAAAAACACTACTGTTTAAACAAGCATTTGTGGAATGCTTTTAATCATTTGAATGCTCCGTGCTGTGTCTTTATTTCTGTTGCACTTTGTGAGTTCTTCTCTGTGAGAAGTGCCATACACATACAATTTACATACTTACTTCAACACACTACCAGCAGCGTATGGTGAATTTCATCGTTGACCGGGCCAGGGGGTGGTTCGCGCAACAACGGCTGATAAGTCTATTGATTAACGAGCCATTCCGGGTGGAAAACGGAACGCTCGTCCCAAAACACACTGCCCCATTTTTTTCGAGGACCGAGGCCGCCGGTTTAGATGCGGGGCAGGGTGTTTCCGGACCACGGTTCTTCTCTTCTTCTATTACATTTCTGAATGGAGAGGTGCTTGTCTCTGCGCAATGGAGAACCAGTTTGACGGCGAGACTGGTTTCCTAATGGCCACTCATTAACAATTCGGCCGAATGCAAATGAGCCCCATTTGAAAACAAAGGCCACTTAAAGGGTGAGAGGCTGCTAATGTTGTTATGTTGATTTTTTGTTTTTTTCCCCTTGGCGGATCTGGGTTTACACAGACCGGGCCATGGCCTCGTTGGCCCCAATGACCGTACGCCCTTGCACACTACACATTCGTAAGAGTTGTTGAACATGTTTCACCAGGCAAACTTTGAACTATGGCTGATGATGGTGCTGTTGTTCCCCAAATGTAAGGAAAGTTTTAAGCCTAAAAACACACTCCAAGGATTATGAGAAAATAGGCAAGAGAACAATCAACAACAAATATTTAGTAAAAAATAAATATAGATGTAATCTGAACAATTTTGGCTCTGTTTTTTTTTCTATTTTTGCCCTGAAATGGGGTCAAGATATGCTTGAATCTTAATAATACCAATTGTACCAATAAATACAAATTTATGTATATGTATCGGGTAGGGATCGCATCCTAGTGAACTCTTGCAGTGTGTGATCCCTTGTCGGCGATCGATCGTATAGTGTGGAAACCACAACGATATATGACAGCCGATGGACAGATCGTGTAATGTGAAATATTTAACGATCTGAGGACCCCCTGACCACTTTAAAAGTCGTACAGAGTGTAGCTGCCTTTAGGAATAAAGTACTCACCACAATTTCCCTCCTGGGATCAATAAAGGCTTATCTTATCTTTATCTTATCTTGTAATGGAATTTAGGAACACAAAAAACAAATGCCTGTTTTCAGGCCAGGGTAAATCTTTAAAAGAGTGTGTTTTTTCTCTGACGTACAGGACCTGTAGGATTCTAAATTGTGAAAGGAAAACCCGCGGATTAGCGTGATTCACTGCAGTGTTATTCTAGGATCAAACGGAAGCCGCGACAGCTGTGAGTGACAGACGCCTGTCAAGCCTCGATCCCAACACTCTTTCCTCCTTTCTTTCTCTCACAGGGACGGCAAGATCAGCCGAGAGGAGATGATCGACTACTTCATGAAAGCCAGCTCCCTGCTCAACTGCAAGATGGGCTTTATTCACACCTTCACTGAGGCCACCTACGTCAAGCCCACCTTCTGCGAACACTGCGCCGGCTTTGTGAGTGTGCACGTCGTGCATGTGTGTGTTTTAAATCTGATGCTATTCCTCACTTGCAGTCCTTACTGGCTATCTCTAGTTACTGTGTGTGTACTGTAGAAACATCTATTTGATGCTGTTGAGCCCATGTCCAAAACCTTAACTTTTCAGGAAATTGAAAAAAATTACCTGTGTTCTAATGGATCCAATTTAGTTACAATCTGGCAACCCATTCGGTAGAAGTTCCTGTTTTTTGTAGAAACGGGAACTCGGTTTGGCTCCTCCCCTTTCTTAGTTCACTTCCCCCCAGGTGCTTCTGTGTTTATTCCTACATAGAACAACACTACATGTTTTGAGAGATGAATTTAGTTGTTATTGGTCACTTTTCATGCTTTTCATTGGTAAAATGTTTATAAAACCTGCAGATAACTTGTTTCAGTTTGTAAGCTTGCAGATCGGGCTATAAGTATAAAGTAGAAAATATGCCATTAAATTATGGATAAAGGTTTCTGCCTGACAGCGGCTAAATATAATAATGTGTCATAGGGGTATATGGATGGATTAACGCTGATTTTATGTTGAGAAGGAGCTGCAGGATCTACAGTATAGCACTCCCATGAGTAGCCCATAGAAAGCTCTTGGCTTGTATTGATGCATTGTATTGTTTTGATTGTTGTTGCTGGTTTTGTTTTGCATGATAGAGTGAGTCGGTTTCCATGCCTCATCTAGGAATGTAAGGAGGCGTCAAATGTGGTCTACATAGCCACCACAGCCTGACAGCAGTGTTGCCATGTCCGCTTATTATAAGCGACTTTGGCCTTGCTTTTCTGTAAAGTTGCTTGTAAATATTTGTAGTTGCGGGTTGCGTTTTTTTTGGGCTTGTTTCTAAAGTGTAGTTGTTTATTTGGGCTTGTTTCTAAAGTGTAGTTGCTTATTTGAGCTTGCTTCTAAAGTGTAGTTGTTTATTTGGGCTTGCTTCTAAAGTGTAGTTGTTTATTTGGGCTTGTTTCTAAAGTGTAGTTGTTTATTTGGGCTTGTTTCTAAAGTGTAGTTGCTTATTTGGGCTTGTTTCTAAAGTGTAGTTGCTTATTTGGGCTTGTTTCTAAAGTGTAGTTGCTTATTTGGGCTTGTTTCTAAAGTGTAGTTGCTTATTTTGGGCTTGCTTCTAAAGTGTAGTTGTTTATTTGGGCTTGCTTCTAAAGTGTAGTTGTTTATTTGGGCTTGCTTCTAAAGTGTAGTTGTTTATTTGGGCATTCATCCAAATGTTGTTTAAACCAATCATTTTCATGTCAGGGACAACCCCATTCATATTTTGTTTTTGTCCTGCGGACCCCCATCTGAAAATATTTTGTGCCAGGGACCCCCGTACCAGATTTGTGTTGTGAAAATGGTTACAAAATATTTGTTTCACTTTTTTTCAATAATGTTTTTGAAAATAGCCGATGTGATGCGTTGTGAGCTTGTTGATCGGCTATTTTCAAATAGCCGATGTATATAGGTTTAAAGTACCCATGTAGTTGCCTCTTTTGGGCTTGTTTTCATAGACCTGGTTGCTTATTTCTCTTGCAAAATCTGGCAACACTGGGCACGATCATTATTTTGTCTGAGCAGATCGAGCCACCATAACAACAACTACAACAACAACAACAACATTATCAGCTCTCGGTTCAAGGTTCAAGGTTTCTCTAACTCTATTTGTATCTCCATTGAACTGATTGATTTCTTTATTGTTACGGCTTGTGTACAGGTACACAAGATGCTCATTATTTTTGTTATTGTTCCTGACAACATGGAAAATTTCAACAACAAAAAAACAACATACGCCCCAGAGGTAAAATAAACGTGCGGTGGGACCGGAAATTCCGGAATAAAAAATGTACTTGAGTAAAAGTACAAAAGTATTGCTATCAAAATGTACTTAAAGTACCAAAAGTAGAAAGTACTCATTATGCAGAATGTCCCATCCAAGTTTTAAAATGTATACAAGCTGACAATGTGACGCATTGTGAGCTTGTAGATCGTCTATTTTCAAATGGCCGAAATGTATATAGAGCTGAAGTGGTTAATATATGTTTTTTGTAATAATAATCAAAATCTAGTAATAAATAAAGTAACTTGTAACTAAAGTTTTCAAATAATAATAATGTAGTGGAGTAGAAGTAAAAGTAAAAGTAGGTCTACACTGAAAATTGGAAATACTCCAGTAAAGTAAAAAATACCTCAACATTGTACTTAATTACAGTACTTGAGTAAATGTATTTAGTTACTTTACACCACTGTTCTTACTCATACGTTTTGAACATGTATCGGTACGTACCATTGTCCTTGGCATTGTGAACACTTCAGGCTGACTCATCTGAGACAACAACCTTGTCATTCTGCCAGGTGCTTTTTGGGTAATGCAGGGAGGGAGGTCATTCATGGGCTTGCTGACAAGGCAAGGCAAGTTTATTTGTACAGTGCATTTGAACAACAAGGCAATTCAAAGTGCTTCACACAAAACATTAAGAGCATTAAAACCACGTAAGCCCTGTTTAATGCCAAGTTGTACCACGGTCAAACAAACAGGAGAAGCCGCTCTCCAGTATTGGTGAGGTGCTGCTGACATTGGTAAATAAGTCTAAAAGTAAAGAAAAGGCCGCAAATAGCCACGATGCGCAGGATTTATTTAAAGGAATACCAACATTTCGACCTGGAAAGGTCTTCTTCAGGGATTAAGTCGTGCGACGGTGACACACAGCGAAGATTATGAAAAGTTTTGGTTGAAAGTTAAGACAGAAGTGCAATGGAAACACGCTGGGCTTTTGAATGCAATGCAAAATAGCTATTAATTAAAGAGTTAAGAGAATAGAAAACAAACAAGAATAAGCTAGGATAAAATAAGGTTACAGTGCAGCGAAAGAAATGAACGAAAAACCTCAATAAAAAGCGGCAGACAGAGTCTGTTACAACCGAGAATTGTAGCAGACGAGACCTGGAATTTCGCAACGTGGAGTTTGTTATAGATGTTGGTGCATGAAAGCTGAACGCTACTTGTGTCCCGGTTCAGAAAGCAGACCCGTCCCAGATGACCTAGAGAAGGCCTGGACTGGTTCATAACGTAGCGGAAGATCAATACTACTGCCACACAGTAACCCCTCCTGTGTGGCAGCGCTACATCTGTCAAGCTGTGTGCTGTCCTCTGGCCCTTAATTTTCCCCAAGGTCCCTCATGGACTGCACTGTTATCCAGGAAGCTGACAGTGACTCAGCGTCCCGGCCGTAATGAGGAGCCGAGGGGTGAAACCGTGGGCTGAAAACGTAACAAATGCCAAAATACACACTTGTAGGTCGTTAGTGTGCAGCAGGTTGTTATGCACAGGTACATGCAGTTGACAACACCCTCCCCCCCACACACACACGCGGTCACGTGCAACCACACAAAAAGATACAGACAATGGCATGCATGTAATCTTGCATGCGTATCTGCACACAGGAACATTTACTCTAATGCTGCGTTCGCACTGGAAGATACAAAAGATACACATTTATTTATACTTTATACGTTTATTTGGAAGGGACAGTACATATTATTGAGCACCACACATACAATGCAATGTAAATACACCAGATTTAGCAAGAATGCACATTTTCATCAGTAGTCCCCATACAGAAAACAAGCAACATTACAAAAAGAGCACACATTACTAAAAGGGTACAAACAGGAGAGAAAAAAGCAACAATAAAAAGGGCCTACTGTATAGTTTTCACCTAAAATACCAGAGACTCTGGTCTCTGACAAAAAAAAACTACATTTAAGCCTATTTAAAAATGTTGGACACTCTTATGTTAATGTGTAGGCTATATTGTTTCAAATTGCGCTTTCTTGAATATTTGTAGCTTTGTAGCTGAAGTTGAAACTGGTCATGTTTTAGACTTATAATACCCATTTCTAAGTTTCATGTAGCTATTTCAAAATAGTATTTAGAAAACGGGCTGTATTCAGATTTTCTTGAATCTAATTTCAAAACAAAATTCAGATGGCCGCAAAATACACGGACCCTGCTGTAGCTTTTGTAGCAGCTACAAACGTCGGACTTATCTTTGTATCTTCATGTCACTTGGCTTCCATTGAAATGAATGGTAGCCTGTGTCTTTGTAGCTGCGGGTAGTGTGAACGCAGCATAAGAGGAATGCTCTGTCATTTTTACACCCTTATGTGGCTATTTAAAATTGCCAACACAGAAAGATAAACACCCGGCAATATGTCGCTTCGTACGACCGCTCGTGTGTCTTGTGTGTGGTTAAGGCTGATATACCAGCCATTTCCTCCACCGCCTGCTTTTTGTGCTTTCCTCTTGGCCAGCAGTCAAAAATAATATTTTTCTGCAAACCCATTTATCAGCTCTCTCCTCTGGCTCAACAGTCAACACTAAATGAAAGAAGGGAGACAAAAAAAAGAGAAAAGAAACAAGCCTATGCCTGGCCGCCCACAAACATTATGGAGTTCAGTGACCCCCCCCAGTGACTCAGATCTATCTTCATAATCATATTCCATTTTAACGACAGCCTGCTCCAGCCTTAACTTCCTATTAATGGCAGAGAGATTAAACTCTCACATGCTCACCGGGGGTAGTTCAAAGCTATATTGGAGTTATTGACTGCGTAGAGTTTTGGTACAGCGTGTGAGAACACAACGTGCGTGCTTCCAGAGGGCCTTTGGCAGTTTATTGTGCCGGAATTTGAAAAAGAAAACATAAAAGCGGAATTGAGTTAGCATGTCCTTTTTATGTCTGTTAGTGTGGGAGCTCATACAGTGTAAGATACCCAAAAAACAGTCGGCGGACTTTGTCGGCGCGTTGCAAATTGGTCTCACTGCAGAAAATAAAACCATAATGATCGGCCTGGGCCGTGGCGTCGCGGTCCAGGCACCCTCGGTTGAAATCCCTTAACTGACAGTGTGTCGCGGGTTCGCGTCCCGTTCCCGACAACCTTTGCTGCGTGTCTTCCCCCATCTCTCTCCCCGTTTCCTGTCAGCCTACTTTCACTGTCCCTCTCCAAATAAAGCTATAAAAAGCCCCTAAAAAAAAAAACATAATGATCAAAGACTATTTCTAATAGTAGTATCTGAGGGTACTGGATCTGCCTTGGTTATGTTGTGTATGAACAGCCAACAAAAGTCATCAATGAATGCAACCAAAAAAAAGAATGCAGAGGTTAAAGTCAGTCACAGATGTTGTGGTGTTCCATGGATGATAACAATGCTAGCCAGTGGTGGAACTAGTGGCCTAACTACATTTTTACAAATAATTGTAATGGAGTAAAAAGTACCGTATAATATTTGCTGCACCTGCTGTATTTATCTGCATGCATTTAGAATATACTGTGAAGTTGTTTACACAAAGTTAGGTGACAGCCACTGAAGAAAAATACTGCTGGTGTATACAACATACCAAGTGTTTTTTCTTTATTTTTATGCACATGTACATTTGATTTGACGATGCTCTTTTCATTCCTTTTGCTCTTTTTGCACTCTTTCTGTAAATCTTTTTACGTTTTTTCTTTATTCTATTATTACTTATGCTGCTGCATTGTCTGAAGGAAGCCAAACCAAAATAAGTTTTACTCGTATGTACCTGTACACGAGATGTAACAATAAAGTACAAACTTGAACCTTGAACCTTGAACCAGTAAAGTAAAAAATACCTCAACATTGTACTTAAGTACAGTACTTGAGTAAATGCACTTAGT